>NW_006921957.1:606089-620072 GCF_000298275.1 Orycteropus afer afer
AACCCACACCTGTGGCTTCCAGCCAAACAAAAGACAGGCATATGAGTTGAACATGTACCTGAGGTAGATACACTCCTTGGAGAGAACAATTATGGAAGAAAGAGGGGCTGTTTATGCACAGGAAGACAGTTCAGAAGGCAGGAGTACATGGAGGGATGGACACAGGGAAGAGGTGACTATCAGAATTGGGAGAGGGGCTGTTGCATTAGGGTAAATTGTAGTCAATGTCATGAGACAACGTGTGTGTAAACTGCTGTATGGAAAGTGAATTAGCTCTGTAAACTTCCACCCAAATCACAATTTTAAAAAAAAGCTTGCAAGCAGCCATGTAGATACAACAATGGGTCTTTCTTCATCCAGAGCACATAAGAAGAAAACCAAAGACATGTGGAAATAATTAGTCCAGGGGACTAGTAGACCATGTGATCCTCAGCTTATATAACCATGAGACCAGAAGAAGTAGATGGTACCTGGCTACCACTGTCAACCAATTGGACAGGGGTCAGAGCAGGAGATCCTGGATAGAGTGGGAGAACAATAGAGGACAAAACTCAAAATCATGGAGGAAAAAAACAAAACAAAGCACAGTTTTACTGGTTTGATAAAGCTAGTGAGACCCCTGAGACTATGGCCCTTAGTTACCCTTCTGGTCTGCAACTGAACTTACTCCTGTGTCTTCCAGACAAACAACAGACAGGAATATATGGTGAACATTTACATCAGGCAGATACACTCTTTAGAGTGATCAATAGTGGGAGAACAGAAGGGCAGTGTTTGCACAGGGTGATAGCTGGGGGCTTGGGGGTAGGAATGCATAAGAAAGAAGGACACAGGAAAGAGGTAACTACAGGGAGGAAGTGGGAGGAGAGCTGTTAAATTGTGGGGAATTGCAGTCAATGTCATGAAACAAAATGTGTAAGAACTGCTGTATGGAAAATGAATGTGCTTTGTAAACTTTCTCCCAAATCACAACAAAAATTAAAAAAAAAAAAAAAAAAAGTGAAGCAGACTCGAAGCACTTACTAATGAAGATCAAAGTCTACAGCCATCAATATGGATTACACCTCAACATAAAGAAAAGAAAAATCTTCACAACTGGACCAATAAGCAACATCATGATAAAGGCAGAAAATACTGAAATTGTCAAGGATTTCATTTTACTTGGACCTATAATCAATGCCATGGAAGCAGCAGTACATAAATCAGATGACTATTGCATTGGGTAAATCTGCAACAACAACAAAAAATATCTCTAAAGTGTTAAAGAGCAAAGATACCAGTCTGAAGACCTAGGTGCATCTGACCATAGCCATGGTCTTTTCAATACCCTCATATGCATGTGAAAGCTGGACAATGAATAAGGAAGACTGAAGAACTGGTGCATTTGAATTGTAGTGTTGGTGAAGAATATTGAATGTGCCATGGACTGCCAGAAATAGGAACAGGTCTGTCTTGTTAAATAGACAGCCAGAATGCTCCTCAGAAGCCTGGCTGGCAAGACTTTGTCTCTCGTACTTTGGACATGTTATCAGGAGGGACCAGTCCCTGAAGAAGGACGTCATGCTTGCTAAAGTCAGTGGTCAGCAAAAAAGAGGAAGACCTTCAATGAGATGGACTGACACAGTGGCTGCAACAATGGGGTTCAACATAGCAGCAATTATGAGAATGGCTCATGACCAGGCAGTGTTTCATTCTGTTGTGCATGAGGTCACTAGGAGTTGAAACTGACTTGATGGCACCTAACAACAATAACAAAAGTGTCAGAGGGGATGAAGTGACAGGGGAACAATAGCCAACAGATATAGGGTTTATTTTTAAGGTGATGAGAATTTTCTAAAATTGTGGTGATAGTTGTACATATTTGAATATATTGAAAAACCTTGAATTGTGCATTTTAAGTGGGTGAATTATATGATATGTGAATTATATCTCAACAAAGCTATTTAAAAAAAGAGTGAAGAAGACTTGAAGCACTTACTGATGAAGATCAAAGTCTACAGCCTTCAGTATGCATTACACTTCAACATAAAGAATGAACAAAGAGGTCAATGAGAGGCTGTTACAAGAGTGAAGAGAAATGATGGCATGGTGATGGTGGACTGGAAGAAATACTTAGGAGAAAGAATGGATGGAGGTTGGATATGGGAGTGGAATGAGAAAAAAGTCTAGAAGTACTGCCAAGCATCTGTTTAAATGACTGGCTTGATGGAGATGCTAGTCATTAAAAGAATAAAAACAGCTAATATTTATATGGTACTTAATTGCCAGAAACTGTTCCAAGCACTTTGCACATATTGATTCATACAATCTTCCACAACCCTATTAACAAATTGTGGTGGATTGTGACTCATAATGACCCTATAGGATAGAATGGAACTATCCCATAGTGTTTCCAAGGCTGTAAATTTTCACAGAAGCAGACTGCCTCATCTTTCTCCCACAGAGTGGCTGGTGGCCTCAAACCACCAATCTTTCAGTTGGCAGCTGAGTGCTTTAACTACTGCACCAACTCTAATAGGTAAGTGCTATTGTTATCATCGCCATTTTACAGATTAAAAAACAGGCACTGAGAGGTTAAGTAACTTGATCAAAGTCTCACAGCTAGTAAGTGGCATAGCTGGGATTCAAACCTAGCTATTCCGGGTCCAGATCCCATTTCGTAACCACAATGCTGTGCTGCTTCTCTGGGAGAGTGGAAAGGGGTCAGATTTGAGTATAACACACTTGCCGATTCTACACAAATATACCGTTCACATACTGAGTGCTAGGTCCTGGGCTAAGGGCACCTCCCCCCAACAGAAGAGCCCCACATTCTGGCTGTGCTACCAGAAGGACCCAAAGTCCTACTATATCAAGGTAGCAAACTTCTGATGCAAAGCATGGTCTCATATTCTCAGCCTCATCTATCCCACTCCAGGTCTAGGTTCAGTTCTCACTGCTTCACTCTACAGCCTTATCCTCACTGATGATGCGGGCTGAAAAGGGCAGAGTTGGAGCCAGAGACTAGCCCAGCAACACATGCTTGTTTCTAGAGAATTGATGGAAAGTGAAAAGGCTGTGAGACATCTTAAAGCCTCATTAGGCAGGCAGTTAGAGAAGGTGAAAATGTACAAGAGGCCTTGCTGCAGCCTTTCTTGGCTCCAAAAACGGAACTCCCACCAGTCAGCCCTGAGTCATTCTCCTCTTGTCCCCAAAGGAAGGGGTGATTTCCTGCGTAGTCTTCTGGGCAGTTCAGGCTCCTTCCATGGGCTGGGCATCCTCTTATCTCACCCCAGGCCTTCTTCCCCTGGGCCGGCCAACCAAAGTCTTCATGTTTCCTCAGCTGGCCTTGGATCTAGGTGTTGGAGAGAACCTAAGTAAGTGTAGCTCAGGAGCCCGGATGTCTTGCAGAGGACTGAAGACAGAGGGCTAACCAAATTTCATCCCCTGCAGCTCTCCACCTCAGGACTATTGCCGGAAAACTACTGGTCCTTTTCCCATCTACTTGAATTAAACCTCCCCTGACATCTGTTTTGAACTCAGCTTCATACTGTAGGAGAGACTTACACCAGCCCCTGGCATAGTGCTAGGCATAAAATGGGTCTGGAATAAATGTTAAATAAATGAATAAAATAGAGGAAACATCTACAACATGGTCAGAGGTGTCTATATAGTGGTTTAAAGAACAGGCTTTGGAACAGACCTGAATTCAAATCTACCCCCTTAATAGATGCTCTGGACAATTCTTAGCTTAGGATCTCTGCTGGCGCTGTGGTTAAGGCTTTGGGCTGCTAACCTAAAGGTCTGCAGTTCAAACCCACCAGCTGCTCTGTGGGAGGAAGATGAGGCAATCTACTCCCATAAAGATTTTACAGCCTTGGAAACTTTGTGAGGGTCACTATGAGCCGGAACAATGAACAAATCTGTCCTGGAAGAAGTGTAGCCAGAATGTTGCTTGGAAGCAAGAATGGCCAGACTTTGTCTCACCTACTTTGGAACTGTGGTCAGAAGCAACTATTCCCTGAAGGATATCATGCTTGGTAAAGTACAGGGTCAGCAAAAAAGGGGAAGACCCTCAAGAAGATGGATTGACACAGTGGCTCCAACAATGGACTGTGAGGATGGCGTACAAGCAGGCAGTATTTCATTCTGTTGTACATAGGGCTGTTAAGACTCAGAGTTGACTCATGGTACCTAACAACGTGAGACAGAATCGACTCAATGGCAGTGGGCTTGGGATTTTTCTTTTTTTGGTTTTTGGTTTTTGGTACAATTCTGTCTTTCTAAGCCTCAATTTTCTCTTCTGTAGAGTGAGGATAAGGGCACTTAATGGAGTCATTATACGATATAAGGAGGCAAATCATTAGCAAACTGATGGCCAATAGCAAGTGTTCATCAATGGAAGCTATGCTGTTTTTAGGATAGGGAATCAGGGAGGAGGAAGCAGGCCCACTCCCTGCAGCTTGTACACCATGAGGAGTAAGTTAAGATGATAGTCTTAGTTAAGATGATATCTGAGGGATTCACATCTTGTCTAGCTAGAGTGGAGGTATCACATGACTGTTCATGTAAAAGGTCTGTGGGGACTTGGAGGAAAGGAAGAGTGTGTTGTGTGTATATGTAACCAAAGGTAGAGGTTCGGTGAAAAAAGGAAGACACCCCCCCCCAACTAAATGGATTGACACAGTAGCTCCAACAATGGGCTCAAACATAGCAACAATTGTGAGAATGGTGCAGGACCAAGCAGTGTGTTTCATTCTGCAGTACATAGGGTCACTATGAGTAGGAATTAACTTGATGGCACATTACAAAATCCCAAATGTCCTTGTGGTATCAACTTGGCTGGGCCATGATCCTCAGTGGTTTGGCAGTTATGATGTAGTTTGGCAATTATGTAATGATGTAGTCATTCCCCTTTTTGTGATCTGACATAATGTAATCATTTCCATGATGAGATCTGCTGCGAGCAGCCAACCAGTTGAAAAGGGGTTTCCTTGAGTTTATAGGCTCTGTCCAATATATATGGATGTTCTGGCAAAGCTCTTGACCTTTTGCTTACCTGGATCCTGCAGTTGGCTCCTCATCATCTAATCAAGTCCTGGTTCTTGGGGCTTGAGCCAGTGGTCTGCTGAATTGTCTGCCAATGTTGTGATTCATGAGCCAGCAACCTCCTATCTGACCTGCTGATCTTGGGTTCATCAGCCCCTGCACTATGTGAGTCAGGAGAAGCTGCTGGCCTGATGTGTGACCCAGGAACTTGGTATTTGCTAGCCTCTATAGGAGCTCTGGTAGCATAGTGCCTAAGGCACTTGACTGCTCACCAGAAGGCTGGCGGTTCAAACCCACCAGCCACTCCTCGGAAGGAAGGTTGGGCAATCCTACTTCCGTAGTGATACTGCCTCGGAAACCCAAGGAGGGGTCGCTATGAGTAGGGGCCGACTCGACAGCAAACAACAACAACAACATAACTGTGTGAGCCATTTCCTTGAAATAAATCTCTCTAGAGGTCAGTGAGTTTATATTCATGGGGAACAACTGAGAATAACAGGGTGAGAATAGTAGCACTACTCAAATAATGTAATCAATGTCACTGAACTGAACATGTAGAAACTGTTGAATCAATATATGCTCTTCTATGTATATTCTCAACAAAAATAAATACATACATATAATTTATTTGATAATTTTAAAAAAAATATATAAATAATATAAATATATATATATTGTTTTATAATTTTTAATAAATATATATATAAATAATATGGATATATATGTAAAATCTACTTTTTTGGTATATATATATATACATACCCACAAGCCACTCCTTGGAAGGAAGATTGGGCAATCTACTTCCATAGAGGTACCACCTCAGAAACCCAACTCAGCTGTCATTGAGTTGATTCTGACTCACAGTGACACCCTTTGGGTTTCTGAGGTGGTAAATCTTTACAGAAGTAGATTGCCCAGTCTTCCTTCTGCAGAGTGGGTGGTGGGTTTGAACTACCAGCCTTCTGGTTAGCAATCAAATGCCTTAGGCATTATGCCACCAGAGCTCTCTCTCTCTATTATATATATCACATACCATTTGTCTCAAGTAACAAATTTGTATTTATATAATGATCCACCAGACTTGAATATTTCTGAGAAGTTTTTTGTTGTTGTTGTTTTAAATCAGCCAACACTGTCAAGGATATTGTTCTCTGTAAAAGCAATGGTAGTTCAAATCCACCAGCCACTCTGCAGAAGGAAGATAGGGTAATCTACTTCCATAAAGATTTATCATCTTGGAAACCCAATGGGGGTCACTATGAGTCAGAATCAGCTCAATGGCAGTGGAACAGCTTCAGAAACTATACATCCAGCAAGAATCTAATAACCACAATATATATAAAACTTTGACAACAACAAAAAGCCAACCCATTCATAAAATGAGCAAGGACTTGAATAGACATTTCACTAACGAAGTCATTCAAATGGCCACCAAGTGCATGAAAAGATGCACAGTATCATTACCCATTAGAAAGATGCAAATCAAAACCACAATGAGATACCATTCCACTCCCACTAGGAGCTCTGGTGATGCAGTGCCTAAGGCATTAGACTGCTAACCAGAAGGCTGCAGTTCACACCTAGCAACCACTCCTTGGAAGGAAGGTTGGGCAATCTACTTCCGTAGTGACACCACCTCAGACATCCAAGGAGGGGTTGCTATGAGTCAATCCAACTCAACGGCAATGTGTTTGTTTGTTTGTTTGTTTTTAGGATGGCTAAAATAAAAATAATAATAATAATAATAACATATGTTGGCAAGGATGTGGAGATATTGGAACCTGCAAAAAAAGATGTGGAGGCAGCATCCTCTGACTTCCTCCAACTTCATGAGGAGGAAACAGAGTCACCATCAACAACCCAAGATTAATTCCTATGAGGAATTATGAATTACGAATTCCTATGAGGCCAGACATGCCACTACCCTCCAGCCTTTTTACCAATTCTGATACCAACCTTTCCTCCCACAGCACTCACTACTTCTCTGCTGCGTTCTACAATTTGTTGCTATGGCCACACAGAACTCAAAGACAATACTCACGATTATAGGGTTTATTAGAGAAGTAACAGGTTACAGTTCAGGTTCAGGAGTGCTCTCAGGATACAATTCTGTACCTCTCTGGCCCTTGGCCTCTTGACCTAGTTTCTGCCCTGCTCAGGCAAGTGTTACAAAGCTCTTTTAGCTCTGCTGATAGGGACACCTACGTGCAACCCATTCCACCAGCAAGCCTACTGCCCAAAGGCACTGAGCTTTCTCATTCCATGAACTAGCAAGTCTGTTGCTCTGTCTTGTGCCTCTTGGTTCTTCTGGCCATCTCTGATGGTCATCTCTGCCAGTCATCTCTGCTATCTCTTTGGTGAGGAGATCCAGCACTGGGATCTCTGGTCCAAAAGACACGCTCCACTCTCCCTCTGGCTCTTCTCTCTTGATGGCAGTGAGATCCCCCTTTCTGCCCCTAGGAAGCTGCATTTTAAGCCTAGCACAATGACAAACCCAACCAATTCCCCCATTAGAGTTCCATAAACGTTATTTGCATGGTCCTGCCCAGTAATCTGGTGGGACTCACAAAGATTGGTTAGAAAAGCCATATCAAATAATTCACCGTAGCACAGAACTTTGATCCGTTGCTAGTGGAAATGCAAAATGGTACAGCCATTGTGAAAAACTATGTGGTGTCTCCTCAAAAATAATGAAAATAGAACTACCATATGACTCACCAATTCCATTCCTAGGTATATATGCCCAGAAGACTTGAAATAGACACTCAACCAGAGACGTGTACACCAATGTTCATTGCAGCATTATGCACACTAGCCAAAAGGTGGAAACAGCCTAAATATCCATCAACAGATGAATGAATAAACAAAATGTGGTACATAAAATGGAATACTATTCATACAGTAGGAGAAATGAAGTCTTGATACATGCTACAGTATGGATGGAGGCTGAAGGCATTATACTGAGTGAAATAAGCCAATCACAAAAGGACAAATATCATATGTCTTCACTTATATTAAAAGACAAGAAAAGACACATATATAGAGAGCAAAGTTTATTATTGGTTACCAGGGGCAGGAAGGAGGGAGAAAACAGGAGATAATGGTGATGGAAAAATCACTTTCATTAAGAGTAGGGTTGCTTGCACAGCAAATTATTGTAATTGTTGTCAGTAAGTTTTACACCTGCAAAAAACTGAATTGGCAAAAGTTATGTGATAGATATATATTTATCACAATAACAAAAAAGTAGCTGCTAAGACTGCTTATGTATAATCAAACACCTCATGGGATTTTATTCCTTGGTTTGGAAGTTTAGAGTCATGATTACATGGGATATTCCAGTTAATTGGCCTAATAATGTGTTAAGTGCATTTATTCTAGCATTTATTCTACCTCCTAGTTTGTTGTTTACTGCCTGGAGTCTTGAAAGTTTGCAGGCGGCCCCTCAAGACACACTTGCTCTCTATTCACCTGGATCAACAGAGAAAGAAGAGTCAGGAATACAAAAAGGAAATGTCCCAGTTTCTGCTTGGTTTTCTAAGGAAGTGAGGGGCTGAAGAGAGCACCCTTTTCAGCTGTGTGAAAATGGAGAAAAATAGGAAATTTATAGGAACAGAGAACTGCCGCAACATAAGAGCAGAAGGCCCCCATCTTAACCTTTGACAGTCAGTCAGAGACAAGCCCTCTGTGGGTTCTGCACTTGTGACCAATGTAATACTGCCTACCTGCAGAAGTCACTGGACTTGGTAAAGACCTGGATGCAGGTCTGGAGGGAGAATGAAGATTGAGTATCACTCTCAGTTTTCAAGCTTAGATGTCCAGGTAGCCTACAGTGAAGTGCAGAACACGGGAAGAGAAGATCAAGAAGCATGTAGAGGAGTTAGTGATAGTTCTATTTGGGATTTGATGAGTTTGAAATACCTATGGAACAGTAAGAAACCCTGGTGTCTCAATGGTTAAGCACTTGGTTGCTACCAGAAAGGTTTGCAATTCAAACCCACCAGCCTCTCTGCAGGAGAAAAGACCTGGTGATCTGCTCCCATAAACAAACAAACAAACAAAAAATATATAGCCTAGTGTACAACCAAACACCTCATGGGATTTAGTTCCTTGGTTTGGAGGTTTAGGGTCATGGTTTCATGGACATCCCAGATAATTGGCCTAATCACATGTTAGTGCTTCCGTCCTCCTAGTTCACTGCCTGGGGTCTTAAAAACTTGCAAGAGGACATACAAGGCACAAAAATTGGTCTCTATTCACCTGGAGCAACAGAAGAAGAGGAGTCAGAAATAGGAGGATGTGGAATGTGTGGCTAATTGCCTCCATAAACAACTGCTTCCTTTGCCATAATATCTTAAGAACTGGATGGTTCCTGGCTACAATTACTGAATATTTTCATCAAATATTCCATAGAAGAATCTTAATCAAAAGGTGGGAAATGCAGAACAGAATTTCAAATTCTCATGGACTCTACATTTTCTGGAGCCATGGAGTGTGGATGAATCCCTGAAACTATTGCCCTAAGATAATATTTAAACCTTAAACCAAAAATACCCTTTGATCTTAAAACCAAACAATAGTTTAACTGAACTAGTGACAAAGGTCTGCCTGGAGCATTATGCTCTTTTAAGAACTATCTATATGGGATCCAATTAACAACATCAACTTGGAAGATAAGATAGGAAACTTAAAGGGCAATAAGTTTACTTTAATGAGAGAGGAACAACTCAGAAAAGGAGGGTGAGAATGCTGCACAATGTGAAGAATGTAATCAGTGTCACTGAATCGTACATGTAGAAACTTGAATTGGTATATGTTTTGCTGTGTATATTCTCAACAACAACAAAACAAATCAAGTATTGGAAACAAAATATGGCCGAGGAAACCCTATGGGGCAGTTCTACTCTGTCCTATAGGGTCAATATGAGTAGGAATTGACTCATGGCACACAACAAAAACAACATGAAACAACAAACCGAGGGCTTGGAATTCCAGAAAGTGATCAAGCCTTGGGAGTTATTGGCATATGGAATTGAAACCATGATATTACTAAACAAAGATATTTGTGTTATTTGGTGCCATCGAATTGGTTCCAACTTATAGTCACCCTATGTACAACAGAACACAACACTGTCCAGTCCTGCATTGTTCTTAAAATCGTTGCTATGTTTGAGCCCATTGTTGCAGCCACTGTTTCAGTCCAATACATTGAGGGTCTTCCTCTTTTTCACTGACTCTCTACACCTACGGACATTTAGGGAACAGCAACACTTAAAAAGGATCCACAAAAGACAATTGAGAGGGAGTATTATAAAAGGCAGGAGGAAACCAAAGACCCCTGGTGGTGTAACAGTTAAGTGCTTGGTTATTAACCAAAAGGTTGGTGGTTCGAACCCACCCAACAGCTCCAAGGAAGAAAGACCTGGAGATATGCTCCTGTAAAGATTACAGCCTAGAAAACCCTATGGGGTAATTCTACTCTGTCACATGGGGCCACTATGAGTCAAAACTGACTCGATGGCACCTAACAGCAATGGCAGCCACCAGGAGAATTTAGCATTGTAGAACTCAAGGAAGGAGAAGAATGTCGAATGTTGCAAAAAAAGGTTGGGTAAGATAAGGAATGAGATGAGAAACACAATCAAATTGTGGCTGGTTGAGAGTGAAGAAGAAAGCAGTAGGAGAAAAGACTGAGCAGATGCTACCTCAGGCAGGACCTTGTGTGCTATTAGGAGGCATTTGGATTTTATTCCAAGTGCAATGGGAAATTTTGGAGGGTTTTAAGCAAAGGAGTAAAAAAAAAAAAAAAACTGATTGCATTTTTAAAATATCACTCTATTGTGTAGGCAGTGAGTTTGGTTTTTTGTTTGTTTTGTTTTGTTTTTTGGTTTTTATTTATTGTGTGGAGGATGGAGAAGGGGGTAAGAAAGAGTAGAGGACACCAGTTAGATAGGAACACCAGTTAGGAAGCTGTTTGCAGCACCTCAAACCTGGACTATGATGGTAGCAGTGGAGGTAGTAAAAAAGTGTTCAGATTCAGGGCATATTTTGAAAGAAAATAGGACTTGCTAATGAATTCAATGTGGGAGCTCTGGTAGCATAGTGCCTTAGCATAGCCTAAGGCACTTGACTACTAACCAGAAGGCTGGAGGTTCAAACCCACCAGCCACTCCTCGGAAGGAAGGTTGGGCAATCTACTTCTGTAGTGATACTGCCTTGGAAACCCAAGGAGGGGTCGCTATGAGTCAGGTCTGACTTGACAGCGAATAACAACAATAACAATGAATTGAATGTAGGGTAAGGGAAAGACAGGAAACAAGGAGTACTGAGGTTTTTGGTTTGATCAATTGAGTAGATTACAGAAGTAGGCAAGGCAGAGGAAAAAAAGACAAAAAGGTTTGGGGGCCAAAGTCAAGAGTTTTATTTTGGCCACCTTAAGTATAAAATGCCCACGAGACATGCAAGTGGAGATGCCAAGTAGGCAGAGGCAATCTATGTCTGAGGCCCAGAGCAGAAGACATAGCTTAAGAAACTAATTTATTTTTTCTTTTTTTGTGATTTGGGTGAAAGTTTGCAGAGCAAGCCCATTTTCCATACAACAGTTCATACACATTTAGTTTTATGACATTGACTGCAATCCCCATAATGTAACAATTCTCTTCCCACTTCCTCCCTGTGTCCTTTCCTATGCATTCCTGCCCTCTGAGCTGTCTCCCTGTATAAACACTGCCCTTCTAATCTCCCATAGTTGATTGTTCTAAGAAGGGTATTTACCTGGTGTAAATGTTCACCTTATGCACCTATTGATTGGCTGGAAGCCACAGAAGTAAGGTCAATTCTAGGCCTGAAGGGTGACTAGGGGCCATAGTCTCAAGGGTTTCACCAGCCTCTATCAGACCAGTAAGCCTGGCCTTTTTTATGATTTTGAGTTTTGTCCCACATTTTTCTTCCACTCTATCCAGGATCTCCTACATTGATGCCTTTCTAAGTGGTTGACGGTGGTAGTCTGTCACCACCTATTTCTTCTGGTCTCAGGGTCATATAGGTTGAGGTTTCCATGGTCCACTAGTCCCTTGGACTAATTGTTTCCGTGTATCTTTGGTTTTCTTCATTCTTCTTTGTTCCGGATGAGAAGAGCCCAATTGTTGCATCTTAGATGGCCATTTGCAAGCTTTTAAGACCCCAGTCACTATTCACCAGAGCAGAATGTAGAACAATGCTTTTGGGTAGTATGTTATACCAATTGAGCTTGATGTTCCCCTCGACCAATGTCACAAGGCCATGGCCCCAGTGACTTTCTCCCTCAGGATGTTTTGCTGTAGCTAAGAAGTTAACATAACTTTGCCCCATTAGCTCTATTATACATATGGACATTCTTACACCACATACAAATGCATATGTAGAAATATTGCCTGCCAAACTTACATATGGTCATGGGTATATATATTCCCTTTGCCTAGACATACCTGATCATTCAGCCTGTCTACCTATATATCTACCCATATATCAGTGTTTGTTATTACCAATAATGTACTACTGTGTATGTAAAAGTGTTTATCTTTGTTGTCTGTACCTCTTATGCATCCCTCTGTGTGTCTTCCTTTTCCTTAGCATTACTGTTATTGTGTTGGTCACTCACTTTTTGTATATTGCCTTTCCCTTTACCAAATTAATACTTGTCTCTTACCTATTCAGTAATTCTCCCTCCCTTCCCCTACCAACAAAGAAATTTTCCTTCCAAATATAAATCTCTTCTTGACTTTTTACAATAGTAGACTAATAAAATACTTGTGCTTCTGTGCTTGTTTATTTCACTCAGCATAACATCCTCCAAGTTCATCCACATTATGAGGTGTTTTGCAGATTCTACATTCTTTAGTGTTGCGTAGTATTCCATTGTGTATATATACCATAGTTTGGTTATCCTTTCCTCCATTGATTGTTAGGTTGTTTCCATCTCTTTGCTATTGTGAATAGTGCTGTGATGAACATGGGTGTGCATATATCTATTTGTGCCCTGGTTCTCACTTCTTTAGGATATATAGCTAGTAATGGAATTGCTGGATCAAATGTTATTTCTATTTCCAACTTTTTAAAGAATTGCCACACTAATTTCCACAGTGATTTTATCATTTTTACATTCCCCCCAGCAGTGAATGAGAGTCCCAAACTCTCCACATCCTTGTCAGCATTTGCTATGTTCTGTCTTGTTGACCTTTGCTATTATTGTTGGGGTGAGATGGTATCTTCTTGTTATTCTGATTGCAACTCTCTAATGGCTAATGATCACGAGCATTTCTTCATGTGGTTATTGGCCACCTGTATATCTTCTTTGGTGAAGTGTCTGTTCACGTATTCCACCCATTTTTTAATTGGATTGATTGTCTTTTGGATGTTGAGGTGTTGGAGTTTTCTATAAATTTTAGAGATAAGTCCTTTGTCAGATATTTTTTCCCAATCTGTAAATTCTCTTTTTATTCCTTTTTGATATGCATAAGAATTTCATTTTTAGAAGGTCCCAGAATCTAGTTTATTTTCTGCTGTGTATTTTTACTTGTTTGGTAGTCTATTAATGCCATATATTAGGGCCCCTAAGTTTGCCTTTTTTTAGTTTTTTGTATTATTATTTTGGATTCCACATTCTGTGGGATCACCTTTCTTTGGAATGGGTACAAATATGGATCTTTCAGTCAGTTGGCTAGGTAGCTGTCTTCCAAATCTCTTGGCATAACCGAGTGAGTGCCTCCAATGGGCACTCCAGGGATCCAGGTGAGGAGAGGGAGCCCAGGCACGCCCAAAGCAGCAGGGTGGGAGAGCAGGAGAAAGGGGATTAAAAGGCCCAAGAACCTGGACAGAGGAGCAGTCAGCCGCAGGGACCCAGGTAAGGGTGGTACGAGAGGTTTCCAACAGGGAGACAAACTTGTCTATCTGTTTGCCCTACAGTGGTAATGTGTT
>NW_006921957.1:620417-620922 GCF_000298275.1 Orycteropus afer afer
ACCTCCATTTGCTGATGTGGCACCACTCAAATTGAGGAGAAACAGCTGCAGACATCCATTAATCATCGGAACATGGAATGTACGAAGTATGAATCAAGAAAAATTGGAAGTTGTCAAAAATGAAATGGAATGCATAAAAATTGATATCCTCAGCATTAGTGAGCTAAAATGGACTGGTTTTTGGCTGTTTTGAATCAGACAACCATATGATCTACTATGTTGGGAATGACAGTTTGAAGAGGAATGGCGTGGCTTTCATCATCACAAAATATGTTTCAACATCTGTCCTGAAGTATAATGCTGTCAATGATAGGATAATATCCATACGCCTACAAGGAAGACCCGTGAATACAACTATTATTCAAATTTATGCACCAACCACCAAAGTCAAAGATGAGGAACTTGAAGATTTTTATCAACTTCTGCAGTCTGAAACTGACCAAACTTGCAATCAGGATGTGTTAATTATCACTGGTGACTGGAATGCAAAAGTTGGAAACAAAGA
>NW_006921957.1:630499-632543 GCF_000298275.1 Orycteropus afer afer
AGATCACACAACCTTGCTTGCTGAAAGTGAAGATGACTTAAAGCACTTACTGATGAAGATCAAAGCTACTGTCTTCAATACAGATTAAGCCTCAACATTAAAAAAAAAAAAAAATCCTCACAATCCTCACTATGAATCGGAATTGATGGGAGTGAGTTTGTTTTGTTTTGTTTTTTCCACTGGAGGAAAGATTGAAGTTGTCAGGGATTTCATTTTACTTGGACCCACAATCAACACCCGTGGAAGCAGCAGTCAAGAAATCATAGTATTGCACTGGGCTAATCTGCTGCAAAAGACCTCTTTACAGTGTTAAGAGCAAAGATGTTACTTTGAAGACCAAGGTATGCCTAACCCAAGCCACTTTAAATAGTCTCATTTACATGTGAAATCTGAGCAATGAGTAAGGAAGACTATACAAGCCTTTGAGTTATAATGTTGGCAAAGAATACTGAAAGTAACATGAACTTCCAGAAGAATGAGCAAATCTGTGCTGGAAGAAGTAGAGCTGGAATGTTCCTTGGAAGCAAAAATGGCCAGACTGACTTCTCCTCACTTACTTTGGTCATGTTGTTAGAAGGGATGAATTCCTGGAGAAGGACATCAAGCTTGGTAAAGTAGAGGGTCAGTGAAAAAGGGGAAGACCCTCAACAAAATGGATTGACACAGTGGCTGTAATGATGGGCTCAAGTATAGCAAGGATTGTGAGGACGACACTGGACTGAGCAGTGTTTCATTCTGTTGTACGTATGTTTGCTATGAGTAGGAGCCAACTCAATGGCACCAGCAACAACAGGACTTCCAATACAGTGTTGAATATAAGTGGTGATAGAGGACATCATTGTCTTATTCCTCTTTGCAAGGGGAATGCTTGAATCTCTCTCTCTCCATGGAAAATAATGCTGGCTATTGCTTTTGCACACATGCCCTTTATTATGTTGAGGAATTTCCCTTCTATTGCTATTTTTCTAACAGTTTTTTTAAACCAGTAACAGGTGTTGTATTTTATCAAATATCTTTTCTGCATCAATTGATATGATCATGTGCTTATTTTCCTTTATTTTATTTATGTGATGGATCACGTTGCTTGTTTTCCTAACATTGAACTGTCGTTGCACACCTGGTATGAATCCCACTTGGTCATGATGTATTATATTTTTGATATGTTGTTCAGTGTATTGGCTAGGATTTTGTTGAAGATTTTTGTGTCCATATTCATGAGGGATATTGGTCTGTAGTTTTCCTTTTTAGTGATGTTTCGTCTGGTTTTGGTATCAAGGGTATGCTTGCTTCATAAAATGAATTTGGAAGGATTCCATCCTTTTCTACGTTCTGGAATAATTTGAGTAGGATTGGTTTCAGCTCTTCTCTGAATGTTTAGTAGAATTCTCCAGTGAATTGTCAGGGCCAGGACTTTTCTTTGTTGTTGGTAGTTTTTTATGATCAGTTCAATTTCTATTTTTGTTATAGGTCTGTTCAAATTGTCTACCTGTCTAGTTAAGTAGTGTGTTTCTAGAAACCTGTCCTTTTTTTCTAGGTTTTCAAATCTGTTGTAGTACAGTTCTTCATAGTATCCTGATACTATTCTTTTTATTTTGGCTGGTTCTGTTGTGATATTGCCCATTTCATTTCTTATTTGTGTTATTTGCATCTTTTCCTTTGTTAAATTTGCCAGTGGTTTGTTGATTTTATTAATCTTTTCAAAGAACCAATTACTAGCCTTACTGATTTTTTTCTATTGTTTTTCCATTTTGTTTCATTTATTTCTGCTCAAATCTTTATTATTTCTTTTCTTCTGATGACTGTAAGCTTTTTTTGCACTCTTTTTCTAACTGTTGGAGATGTTAGATTAAGGTGTTGATTTTGGCTCTTCCTTCTTTTTTGATGTGTGCATTTATTGCTATAAATTGTCCTCTGATCATTGCTTTTACTGTATCCCAAAGATTTTGGGTTGTTCCATTGTGGAAAGCAGTATGGCGATTCCTTCAAAAGTTGGAAATACAAATACCATTTGACCCAGCCATCCCATTACTAGGTATATACCCTA
>NW_006921957.1:633383-664456 GCF_000298275.1 Orycteropus afer afer
TTCTTTATTTCATTTTTTATTTTTATTATTACCCAGTAGTTTTTGAGGAGGATGTTATTCAGTTTCCATGTATTTCCTCTTTTTCCCTTGATCTTCCTATTGTTGATTTTAAATTTTATAGCATCGTGATCTGTGAAAAAGCTTTGCAGTAGTTCAATGTTTTTAAATTTGCTGAGGCTTGCTTTGTGGCCTAACATACAGTCTATCCTGAAGAATGTTCCATGTGCATTGGACAAGAATGTACATTGTACTGTTTGTTGTTGAGTGAAATGCTCTATAGATGTCTATAAGGTCAAGTTGGTTGATTGTGTTGTTTAGTTCTTCTGTGTTTTTGTTGAGTTCCTTTCTAATTATTCTATCTTTCATCGAAAGTAGTGTATTATAGTCTCCTACTATGACTGTGGAGTCATCTATCCGTCTTTTCAATTCTGACACATCTGATTTATTTTGGGGCTCTTTCATTGAGTACATGGTTATATCCTCTTGTTCAGTTGGTCCTTTAATTATTGTATAATGTCCTTCCTTGTCTCTTATGATGGTTTTTGCCTTAAAGTCAATTTTATCAGAAATTAATATTGCCACTCCTTCTCTTTTTTGATTGTCATTTGCTTGATCTATCTTTTTCCAACCTTTGATTTTTAGTCTATTTTTGTCTTTGCCTCTACGGTAAGTCTCTTATAGACAGCATATTGATGGGTTATGTTTTCTGCAACTCTCCATCTTTTGAGTGGTGCATTTAATCCATTTATATTCAGGGTAATTATTGACAAATGAGAATTTATTGCTGTCATTTTGTTATGTGGTTTTGCTTATTTCGTGATGTTGCTTATTTGTTCTGTATTATTTTCTACCCTGAGTTCATTTTATGAATTTTGTTATCATTTCCTTTATTGCTATTGGTGTAGTGTGTGCTAAATATTTGTGCCCATCCTTTCATGCATTTTGATGTGAAGGTTTATTAATTTTCTTTGAGGTTACCCTGTGATTTATAATTTTCTTCCCAAGCTTAGAATTGTCTGTTCTATTTTGCAACTATCTTGACTTCCTCTTCATTTGGAAGTTCTGTACCTACATTATTTATTCCCTCTTTCTGGTTTGTAGTTGTCCTCATTTACCAATTGATGTCCCTGTTTACCTGTTTATAGTCTTATAAGTTTATTTTACTTTGGACATTTCTATATCTAGGTTAGTTTCTGGATTATGTCATCATGTATTTAATCATTGGTTGTTGTCTGCTGTTGTTGGTTCTCTGTCTGAAGGACTCCCATAAGCATCTCTTATAAAGCTGGTCTTGTTTTAACAAATTCTACTTATTTCAGTTTATCTGGACATGTCCTCATTTCATTGTCATATCTGAGGAACAATCTTGCTGTGTATATAATTTTTGGTTGGCAGTGTTTTTCTTTCAGAGTTTTATATATGTCATGTCTTTGCCTTCTTGCCTGCATGCTTTCTGCCAAGAAATCAGAGCTTAGTCTTATTGGTTGCCCTTTGTAGGTAACTTTTAATTTATCCCATGCTGCTTTCTGCATTCTTTCTTTGTCTTTGGTTTTAGTGAGTTTCACTATAAAATGTCTTGGTGATTTTCTTTTGTGATCTATCCTGTTTGGGGTTCACTGAACTCCTTGAATGGATATCTTCTCCCCTTCTATCATTTTAGGAAAGTTCCTTTCCAACAAATCTTCAACAATTTTCTCTGTGGTTTTATTTGTCTCTTTATGTTCTGGAATTCCAATTACACATAAGTCATTTCTCCTGATGGTGTCTCACATGAATCTTAGTCTTTCTTCATGTTGTTTTGATCTTCTTTCTGATTCATTCCTTAACAAAGTAGTATTGAGGCATTTCTCTTTAATGTCACTAATTCTGTTTTCCATTGATTTGATTCTACTCCTTTGCTCATTCAATGTGTTATGTGTTTCTGAAATCTTAGTATTAATCTTCTGGATTTCTATTTGTTGTTTGTGTATTGTTTCTAATTTTTTTTTTTTTTTTTTTTTTTTTTTTTTTTTTTTTTATGTTTACCTGTGTTTTACTGCAGACCAGGTGATCCTCAAGTCTAATCTATCAGTTTGTTCTTGTATTGTTTTCCAAAATTGTTCCAGAATTTTGTCTGTGTTTTCCTTGATCTCTCAATCCCTTGAAGGTTAATAAATATAATTCTTTTGAATTCCTTATCAGGAAGTTCCAATGCTGCTTCTTTCTCAGGGAGGTTTTCTGGGTCTGTATCCTGGTCCCTTGCTTGTACTACTTTATCTTGCTTCTTTGTGTGGGCTGGGGTGGTCAGTTGCCTCTGAGACATTGTGATATTTACTTGGTAATTGTGTGTTGGTGTGATTCACCCAGGGTTTTTGTTTGTTTGTTTGTTTGTTTTGTTTTGTTTTGATAGCTGAATAAGCAGAGCTATTGTGCTCCTCTATTCACTCATTAGCAGCACTTAAGCACCCACCACCTGTCTCCTGGTGGGTGTAATAGTGGATGAGAGTGTGTGCACAGATCTCTGTTAGCTGTTTGTGAAAAGCAGGTCAGAGTGTGTTGGGCTGGTATTGGCTACCATTTGTCATTGACCAGTTGGTACAGAAGCAAGTAGTAGCCCTCACCCATGGTTGGTGGGGGGAGCTGCAGGAGGTGCTGATGTGGTTGGATCATGTGGGCATAGTTGCTGTCTCATATCTGGTTAGACTAAATAAATAAAAGCAAAAGAACAAAAAACACAAACTGCATAAACAAGCAGCATCATTTACCAAGGGGGAAAAACAGCAGGCAATAAACAAAAAGAAAAATTTTAAAAAGATAAAGAGAAAAAAAAAAAACTGCAGTATCTGGGGAGCAATGAATAAAGAAGAGAGTAAGAGGAAAAGAAAATTAAAGATAAATGCAAAAAATAAAACAAAGTATGGGAAGAACCAAAAGAAGAAAAAAAGAAGGGAGCCTGGAAAAGGAGGTGAAAGAAAGAATTGTGGAAGGGAAAGAGGAAAAAAATGAAAGGAAGAAAAAAAAAGAATAATTTAAAAACAAAAACAAAACTGGGGGTAGGACAGGGCACCAGATTCTGTTTCTGTTGGCCAAGGAGTCAATGAGAAGCAGGACACCTGGTCCTAGTACTAGTTCGTGCTTGCCCAGATGGAACTGGGGGCAGGGCACTTGATCTCGGAAGAGTTCCTGTTGACCCAGAAGATGTTTGGGAGCAATGTACCTGGACCTGGAAAGAGTTCCTGCCAGCCCAAGCAGTGGTGAGAGCAAGGCATCTGGTTCCAGAAGAAATTCTTGCCTGTTCAAAATGTAGCTGGGGATAGAGTATTTGATCTTAGAAAAATTTCCTGTTGTCCAAACAGGCAGCCCCTACTCCCAGAAAATGTTCCTGTCATCCTCAACTGGGGGCTTGGTGTAGGGCACCTGGACCCAGCAAAACTTCTTGCCAGCCCACAATGCTGCTGGGAGCAATGAAGCTGACCTAGGAGCTAATTCCTGTCTTCCAATAGCTAGAAGGCTACTGGGTGCAGAGCACTTGATTTCAGACTAGTTCCTGCTGATCCAGTGTCTGTGGGCAGGGCTCCTAGACCCAGAAAACATTTCTGCCAGCCCAGAAGGTGATTGGGAACAAGGCATTCAGTTCCAGAGGGAGTTCCAGCCAGCTCAAAAAGCAGCTGTGGGCAATGTATGTAGTCCCAGACAAAATTCCTGTTGTCTCAAAAGGTAACTAGGAGCACCTGGATATAGGGTCCCTTGTCTCAGAAAAATAATTCCTACTGGCCCAAAAGGTAGCTTTGGAAACAGGGCACCTAGTACTGGGACTAGTTCCTGCCTGCCCAGAAGACAGCTGGTTGCAGGATGCCCAGACTGGGATAGGATTCCTGCCAGTCCAGAAAATGGGTAGAGGTGGGGAATGGCCACACCTCCATTCACCAAGAGGATGTAGGGTACAAGGGGAACACAGGGAATGTCGCACCTTTCTCATCATCAGCCTCCAGTGTGGTTGCCCATGTTGTCCTCAGCAAGCAGAGCCTATTCTTAGGTTGCTGCCCAGATCAGAATGTCACTTACAAATATTCAAAGTGGCTGCACCACTTGCAAATATTCAAAATGGCTGCACCATCAGGACAGCTGACAGTCCATAGCTTTGTTTGTCTCCTTATTTGCTGTTTTCCTTTCTAGTCATCAGCTATCAGTACAGTTACCCATGAGTCCTTGGCAAGCAGAGCCAATTCTTAGGTTGAAGGCCTGCATCAAAACACCACTTGTAAATATTCAAATTGGCCATGCCAAGACAGCCAACAGTCTGCAGCTCCATTTATCTCTTTATTCACTGTTTTCATTCAGGTTCTTCTACTAGTTGGTATTTAATCCACATCTTTATTTAATCCACTTTTTAATTCTTCCCTTCAACACTCTGTGTTCCAGGATTATCCTCTCTATCTGTCTCAATTGGTTTCTCATTTCTTTGTTGTAGAGGGTCTGTGTAGCTTGTCTGCCTATTCCACCATCTTGCCAGAAACCTGGAGATACTAATTTTGAAGTCATCAGCATATATACAGCACCCAAATTCATGAGACTGCATGAACGTTATAGTTGTTCTTCCTCTCCCACTTGATCTGAGAGAAGGATGGGTGATACTTGATTAGAGGAGAGTAAAGACAGGGAGGGTTAAAGTTGCTACCACTGGGCAGAGAAAGCCGGTCCTTGTAACTGACAGCTGTTGTTGTTGTTATGTGCCGTCGAGTCGGCCCCGACTCATAGCGACCCCTCCTTGGGTTTCCGAGGCAGTATCACTACGGAAGTAGGATTGCCCAACCTTCCTTCCGAGGAGTGGCTGGTGGGTTTGAACCGCCAGCCATCTGGTTAGCAGGCAAGTGTCTTAGCCACTATGCTACCGACAGCTAGACAGAGCTAAATGCTAGCCTGGCTCAGAGACTTCTTGCAGAAAAATGGTGCCAGTGAAATGAAGACTTCACAGGAAAACTGAAAGATTTCCATCTACACCTCCCCCAAAAAACTTTCTCCCATTCTCTCTGTTGGTAAAAATTAATTCAGAAGGATGAAAAGATATTGAGAAGACTTAAAATACACAGCCAGCAATAAGAATCCCAGCTGAAGGACTAAATGTGGAGGCTAATGTAGCTATGCACCCACTCCAAGAGTCAAAATTCCTGAGTTGGCATAAAAAGCCACCCATGTTTACAGAAAGCCAGGGGTTCAGAGAAGAGATCATGCTCACTGTTCTGCCACTAAAGTGAAGAAGATGAGCACAAGCTACAGAGCTTAGACCAACCTTTCCTTGGTTCTGAGCAAGCCAGATGAAAGAAATGAAAACCACTGTTTTTCAAACTTTAATATACATCCAAATTATCTGGACATTTTGTTAAAATGCAGATTTTGATTTAGTAGGTTTGGGGTGGGGCCTGAGTTTCTGCATTTCTAACAAAAAACAAAATAAAACTCACTGCCATCAAGTCGATTCTAACTCATAGTGACCCCCTTTGGATTTCCGAGGTGATAAATCTTTACAGAAGTAGATTGCCCAGTCTTCCTTCCACGGAGTGGCTGATGGGTTTGAACCACCAGCCTCTGGTTAGCAGTCAAATGCCTTAGACCAGATTCTGTTACTGCTGATCTATGGACCACACTTTGAGTAGTGTTCTGGTTACCTAGTGCTGCTCTGACAAGAATATACCATAAATGGGATAGCTTGAACAAACAGGAGTTTATTCTTACAATTTGGAGGCTTTAAGTCCAAGTTCAAAGTGCCAGGCTCTAGGGGCTGTGTGAAAGCTCCTTGACCTTGGGCTTCATCTCTGTCTCTTGTTCCTGGCCTACTGAAGCTAGAGGCATCTATTCACTCAGGGAGCTATTGGCTGCTGAGGCTAACAAGCCCAAAGTCAACAAACAAAATGGCACAGTTCTGATGTTATCAAACTTGACAGGCCATTGATTCAAGTCCATTGAAAGTCCCAGGATTGGCAGAGCATGATGGGCTGTTGAACAACGACTCAGCCACATACAGGGTTCAAGCGTACCATAAGCTAGAGACCATTCCCCAAGACTTTTCCTTATATACAGGAAGCAGACCACATCCCAAAGGCAGCTACTCAGGTGCTCACAGTAGATTCCACCATGGAGTTGATAACCAGTTTCATTATGGGGAATACTACATCCAGCTGCCCAGCCATTAAACCAGACCCAACCAAGCTGACACACAAATGTAACTACCACAAGTAGCAAGGAACTAGATGAAGCTGTGGAGAACATTCATAATGGGAGGGGTGTTAAGGATTGCATTGTCTCCAAAAAATAATGTGTCAATTTGGCTAGGCCATGATTCTCAGTATTATATAATTATCCTCCATTTTGTGATCTGGTGTAATCATCCTGTGTGTTGTAAATCTTAACCTCTATTGTGCCAATGAAGCAGGATTAGTGGAAGTTATGCTAATGAGGCAAGATGTAATCTACAGAGTTAGGGTATATTCTGAGTCAATTGCTCTCTTTTTTTAAAATATTTTTACAGCATTCTTTTTTTTTCTTGTTAATCGTGCTTTGGATGCAAACTTACAAAGCAAATTTGATTTACATTCAACAGTTCATGCATATTTGATTTCATGGCCTGATTACCATCCCTAACCATAAAAAACTCTCCTCCTCTTCCCTCCTGTGACTTCCCTCTCCCCACACCTTTCTTAAATATGCATTCCTGTCTGTCCAGCTTTCCCTCTATGTGAATGCTGTCCCTCTGGTGTCTAATGGCTGATTGCTCTAAGGGTGCATCTCCCTAGAGTAGGTAGATACCTGAGTCAATCTCTTTTAAGATATAAAAGAGATTAAACATGTCAACAAAGATCAGAGGGACCTACTATCACCAAGAAAGAAAACCCAGGTGTGGAACATGTAATTTGGGCCCAGGGTCCTTGCACTGGAAACTGCCTAGACTCAGAGTAAGATTGTTGCCAAGACACATGAAGATTTCCAAGGAATGCCAGGCCCACAGAGCCTGAAAGGAGACAAAGACCTTTCTCTTAAGTGTGAACCAACAGAGAGAAAAAGTCATAGATCTAGCACTCTGAATTTGGACTTCTAACCTCTAAACTGTGAGAGTATAAATTTCTGTTTGTTAAAGTCATCCACATGTGGTATTTTTGTTACAGCAGTACTAGATAACTAAGACAGAATTTGGTACCAGGAGTGGGGTACTGCTCTAACAGATATATATATATATATAAAGTGTGTCAGCAGTTTTGGAATTGGGTAAAAGGTAAAAGCTGGAAGACTTGTAAGTGCCTAATAGCAACATCCTGAATTGCCTTGAAGAAACTTTTGGTTGAATTATAGAAAGCAAAGGCAATTCTGGTGAGGGCTCAGAAGAGCTGTAACACTGGGGATTGCACAGATGGTGAGAAGCAGTGGCAGAGAAAAGGTGGCAGCAGAACCAGGGGACACAAATCTACAAAGCAAGAATGCTGAGCACCTTCAAGCAGGAGGCTTGATGGTGGAATGGGGTGCCTATGGGCACTTGTCGATAGAACTAGGCTTGCTGACCCACAGAGCAAGTGAGCACCTTTGAGCCAAAGCTTACCGGCAGAGTGGGGTATCTCCAGGCACTTATCAGTAGAGCTAAAGAGCTTTATAACACTTGCCCAAACAGGGAAGAGGCTGGGCTGGCCCAAGAGGTCTAAGGGGCCAAGTGGCTAAGAGGCCAACAAACCAGAATGCAGAGCTGAAGAGACAAGGAACATGGGAAACAGAGCAACCTCTGTCTCAAAGGGTAAGGCCATGACCCCTGGGCTCCCAGAAGATAGGGCCACAACCTCTGGAGTCTCAAATGTTGGGGTCACAGTCTCCTAGATTTCAAAGAGTCAGCTCTTCACCAACTTGGTTGGAATGTGGGGCTGCTGTTCACAAGTGCCAGCGGGAATGGGTCAGGATCTGCTGCCCAATGTTAAGGGGGTGGGGCTGCCATGCCACGTGGCAGAAAAAATAGGGTCTGCTGGGGCTGAGGGGGAGGGGTTGCCACTCAGTAGGACTGGGATAATGTTGCCATCCAAAGCTGAGGGAGCAGAGTTACCATCCCAGTGGTCCTGGAAGGCAGAGCTGAAGCCCAGAGCCAAGGGATCTCCACCTAAAATCCAGAAAACATGGCTAATATCCAGAGTATGGAGGGCAAGGCCACTACCTAGATGGTCTCCAAGAGCAGAAGACTGTTTTCAAGCCTTGAGAGCTAATGTAAATTATTCTGCTGAGTTTTTAATTTGCTTCGTGCTCATTATCCCTTCTTTCCTAATTTCTCCCATTGTAATGGAAATGTCTACATTGTGCTTATTCCCCCAATGTACTTTGGAAGCAGATAACTTGTATACACATCTGAAGAGTAATTGTGCCAGAAGATAGAATTTGGACTTAGAGTCTATTTAAGACTTTTGGGATGATATAAAGAAGTTAATGTGCTTTATGGCATTGGGCTACTAACCAAAAGGTCAGTGGTTTGAACCACCATCTACTCTGCAGAAGAAAAATGAGGCAGTCTGCTTCCATAAAAATTTATAGCCTTGGAAACCATATGGGGGTTGCTATGAGTTGGAACTGATTCAATGGTAGTGGATTTGGTTTTGATGTGTTAATGACATGAATTTTGAGGGGCTGAAAACAAAAAATACCAGAAAGATGTTTACTTGTGTTTTATTGACTATGCAAATGCATTTGACAGTGTGAATCATAACAAATTATGGTGAACACTGCAAAGAATGGGAATTCCAAACACTGAATTGTGCTCATATGAAATCTGTACATAGACCAAGAGGCAGTCATTTGAACAGAACAAGAGGATATGGTTTAAAATCAGGAAAGTGTGTGTCAGGGTTGCATCCTTTCATCATATTTATTCCATCTGTATGCTGAGCAAATAATCCAAGAAGCCGAACTATAAGAAGAACACAGCAACTGGATTGGAGGAATACTCCTTAACAAACTGTATATGCAGGTGACACAATCTTGTTTGCTGAAGAGGACTTGAAGTATTTACTGATGAAGATCAAACACTACAGCCTTCAGAATGGATAACCCCTCAACATAAAGAAAACAAAAGTCCTCACAACTGGACCAAGAAGCAACATCATAATAAATGGAGAAAAGATTGAAGTTGTCAAAGATTTCAGTTTACTTGGATATATAATCAACCCCATGGAAGAAGCAATAAAGAGATCTAATGACATACGGCATTGGACAGATCTTCTGCAAAAGACCTCTTGAAATTAAAGTGTTAAAAAGCAAAGATGTCACTTTAGGACTGAAGTGTGCCTGACCCAAGCCATGGTATTTTCAATCACCTCATAAGCATGCAAAAGCTGGACAATGAATAAGGAAGACCAAAAAAGAATTGATGTCTTTGAATCATGGTGTTCGCAAAGAATATTGAATATATAATGGACTGCCAGAAGAATGAACAAATCCATCTTGGAAGAAGTACAGCAACAATGCTCCTTAGAAGTGAGGCTGATGAGACTTTGTCTCAAGTACTTTCGACATGTTATCAGAAGGGACCAATTCCTGGAGAAGCACATCATGCTTGGTAAAGCAGAGGGTCAGCAAAAGAGAGGAAGACTCTCAATAAGATCAGTTGACAGTGGTGCAACAATGAGCTGAAACATAGCAATGACTGTAAGGATGGCAAAGGATCAGGCAGCGTCATTCTGTTTATAGGGTTTCTATATCAGGTAGCGTAATGCCTAAGGCACTTGACTGCTAAGCAGAAGGCTGGCGGTTCAAACCCACCAGCCACTCCTTGGAAGGAAGATGGGGCAACCTACTTCCGTAGTGATACTGCCTCGGAAACCCAAGGAGGGGTCGCTATGAGTGGGGTCTGACTCTACGGCACATAACAACAACAACAACATGTCAGAACCAACTCGACAACATCTAACAACAACAATAATAGGATTAATAAGACTTTGTGAGGATTAACTGAATCAATAGATACTAAGTAATTAACACAGGCAACATATTAAGGGCTCAGTAAATGTTGCTATTCTTGTTGATATTATCCATTGTACTGTAGCTAATGTAGACACACATAGAGGCTTATTCTCTTCCTTTTGGTGCATGGTCAAAAATGTAACCTCCATCCCTCTCCCACCAAAAGGTCCATGTCCTCCCTTTCAAATTCCTCTTTCTCTTCTGTTCACTCTCCCTCCACTGGCCCCTGGCCCCAGTGTGGTCTGGATGGGCCCCACAGGGGCAGGGACAGGGACAGGACGTGGGGCTGTATCTGACAGGAACCTGAGGGGCTGGCCCGGGAGGGGACTGGGGCCCGGCTTCCTGAGGGGAGGATGGGCTAAGGCAGGCACAAAGTGCCAGAGAAGATGCCCTCCTGGGCCCTCTTCATGGTCACTTTCTGCCTTCTCTTGGCCCCCCAAAACCTGGCGCAAGGCACGAGTCAAGGTGAGGTGTGTGGAGGGTGGAGATCACCAATGCCCAGAAATAAGGACTACTGGGAGGGGATTCACAGCCCTAGGAGGGATGCAGAGTAGGGGCCTCTCTCACTGGTCCCCTACTGCTGCTCATGAGCATACCTGGGAAGACCTAGAACCCAACTCACCAGCTGTTCCCCAGATGTCTCCTTGCTGGCCCTGGACACAGAGCTCCTGAACTGTTTCTCTCAAACATTTGAGGACCTCACTTGCTTCTGGGATGAGGAAGAGGAAGCACCCAGCGGGACTTACCAGCTGCTGTATGCCTACCCAGGGTATGTGCTGGGCTGTGCCCCACTTTCAATATACCTGTCTCTGTACTCACTTCAGTTGATCCCCACTCCAGTATCTTCCCCTTCTATACCCCTATCAAAGAACTACCTCAAGCACGTGCTCTAAGTGTCTATGAACAGATGGGCTTTGGTTGTGTGGATCCCAGTTCAAGCTCCCATACAACCCTTAAGCACATCTATCTCAGGCATTGAGAAGAAAAATGGCAGTAATTGAAACAGAAGTTGGGCATGGGTCTACAACTGGGTCTTTAGGGCTGACTATGATATTTGCGTAGGTAGGACCTCTCCCCTATGCCAACAGGGAGAAGCCTCGAGCCTGCCCCCTGAGTTCCCAGAGTGTGTCCCCTTTTGGAATCCGATACATGTGCCAGTTTCCAGCCCAAGATGAAGTACGCCTCTTTTTTCCACTGCACCTCTGGGTGAAGAATGTGTTCCTGAACCAGATTCTGACCCAACGGGTGCTCTTTGTGGATAGTGTGGGTAAGGGCCTGTCACCCTGACCCCCTCCATTTGCTTCCTCCCTCCCCATCTGAGCCCTAGAATCAGACTGGCATATGTTCTTTGAGGACAACATGGATGCCCCCATTACCAGACCCCCAGAGAAATCTCAAGACCCTCTGTCATTCCCTACCTTGGCATCAAGAGTTAGACTTATCCCACAAATCATTTTGCACCAGAGATACCCCAGGTCCTCCTATTATTAACATATTCATTCACTCACCGAGTCAACAGGTATGGAATACCTATTATGTGACAGACTTTTTGCTAGGTGACAAAGATACAGAAATGAAAAGAAATCCCTGCTCTCAAGTCTGACAAACCATTATCCTGCAAAGAGGTCACTGTTCTAATGAGAAAAGAAGAACAGGACAAAGAACCTCTCTTCCCTTGCCTCCAGGAGAGTCATGACCTGTGATCCTTTTGAATCCAGAGGCTGCCCCTAATCCAGCATCCAACACCCCCTTTAGAGTCTGTTTGTTGAATCATAGAGTGTAGAGCTTAGAGAATCCTGATGTGCCCTGTCTTGCCCTCAGGCCTGCCAGCTCCCCCCAGTACCATCAAGGCCATGGGCGGGAGCCAGCCAGGGGAACTTCAAATCAGTTGGGAGGCCCCAGCTCCTGAAATCAGTGATTTCCTGAGATACGAGCTCCGCTATGGCCCCAAGGACCCCAGGAACTCCACTGGTCCCACAGTTATGCAGCTGCTCTCCACAGAAACCTGTTGCCCTGCTCTACGGAGACCAAACCCAGCACCAGCTCTGGAACAGCCTCCATGTGCTTGGCCTACAGGGCCCCAACAGGATGGATCAGAGAAGACTTCCCCAGCTAGAGAAGTATTCTGTCCTTTTTCTGTTCATTTCTTATCCCTTGTCCCCAGTTTTGGTCAGTAAAGGACAGGCTATAATTTGGCCATTTCAGAATGGGTTGGCCCTTGAGAAATTAACACAGCCTCTGATTGATTAGTCCTCAGGAGCTCTCTCTATTTAGGGTTCTATACTAGGCCATTCACACTGAACAAACCTGAGGGTCTTCAGGCCTCTAAATGAATGGAAACTTCCCTAACATGGCCTAGACATCAGACATTTTGAACTCCAACTCCACTGACCTAGCCCCTAAGTCCTATATGCATACATATACAGCGAGAACCTGAGATTCTTTCCACAGGGTTGCTGTGGCCTTCAGATACAAGAGATGAAGGCTGTCTGGGCTGAGATACAGGCCCAAGTTCTGAGGCTGGGACTCTTCTCCCAAGGCTCCATCTCTAACAATGATGGATGGAAGCTGCCTCATCTCAGGGCTGCAGCCTGGTAACTCCTACTGGCTCCAGCTGCGCAGCCAGCCTGATGGGGTCTCCCTCTATGGCTCTTGGGGATCCTGGTCCTTCCCTGTGACTGTGGACCTGCCCAAGGATGCAGGTGAGTCAACAAAGGAATGGGAAAATGGGAAGGAGATAGGAAAAACCTCTAGGGAGGCCCAGACTAGATATGGAGTCCTCTAGGGAGAACTCTAGGGATGCCTAGGCTAGATATGGAGTCTCTGGGAACCATGGTTCTTCCTGATGATCTCAAACTTACCAGGGGGCAGGATGAACTATGTTCAGGGAGAGAACAGAGAATAGGAGTGAATATTCCAAGTTATGTGTAGAAAAAGCATCTAGATATTCTATAAAGGAGGAGCACATGTTCCCTGATGGGGCTTTCTTCTTTGACCTCAGTGGAAATTGGACTGCAGTGCTTCACACTGGACCTGAAGAATATTACTTGTCAGTGGCAGCAACAAGAGCATACAAGCTCCCAAGGCTTCTTCCACCACAGCAGGGCTCGATGCTGCCCCAGTGACAGGTGAGAGTTGAGCTATTGACTGAACATGATGTCATGGGAGATGTCACAGTCTTGCAGAAAAAAGGATGAGATTGTTCTTGGTCCTCTTCACCTCAAACCAAACAGCGTTAGTCCTCTGTTCCAAAACCATCAACCTCCATGGTCTATCTACCCTCTCATCCTTCAACAGGTATTTTTTCTTACCATTCTTTCTCCATTCCCCCCGCAATGTCTTGGGATGCTTGTTTAAAGGCCTCCAGCTAAAAAACCTTCAGTAAAAAAACTAGTGATCTTAGAAAAAAGAAAAAAACCTAAAGACTCAGCTTCTACCTATATCTTCAGCTTAATTTTATAATATATTTTCCTTCATTCTCTATGTTCCAGCCATACCCTTCTTTGGTTCCCTAATTTCTCATATTCCCTTCTGCCTCTGGGTCTTTGCCCACACTGTTTACCCAGCCCACCCTCTTTACTTAACTTCTACTCATTCTGCAGATCTCAGCTCAAGTGTCATTTGTGCAAAGAATTCTGACCTCCTTTATTATGTAAATTGACACTAGCATATATTCTTACTGTACCATGTATCTCTCCTTTGTAAGTACTTACCATTACAATTTTACCTTTACTTTATGTGATTATGTGATTGACATTAAAATTCTCTCTCTCAGAACTCTGGTTGAGAAAGGCTGATCTAGACTATCTGATGCATTAGGACAAAGTCAGTGTCTAATTTTACTCACCAGTGTATTCCACTGGTAGCGTAGTGCCTAAGACACTTGACTGCTAACCAGAAGGCTGGCAGTTCAAACCCACCAGTCACTCCTCGGAAGGAAGATGGGGCAATCTACTTCCATAGTGATACTGCCTGAGAAACCCAAGGAGGGGTCGCTATGAGTCGGGTCCTACTCGACAGCACATAACAACAACAACAAGCGTGTATTCCTACTTACCACAGTACCTGGAACTCAGTAAAAAATTGTTGAATTAACAAATAATGAAACAGACACTATGAACAGCTTTAATGTATTCTTCCATTGTTTGCTATGCATTTATATATGTCCATACACAATAATGCCTAAGGCATTTGACTGCTAACTAGAAGGCTAGCAGTTCAAACCCACCAGCCACTTTTCAAAAGGAAGACTGGGCAATCTACTTCTGTAGAGATACCACCTTAGAAACCTAAGGAGGGGTCACTATGAGTCAGAACAGACTTGAAGGCAGTGAGTTTGGTTTTTGGTTTACACACAATATTTAAGGAGCCCTGTGGTGGAGGCACAACAGTTAAGCACTTGGCTGCTAACCAGAAGGTTGGTGGTTTGAACCTACCTAGCAGTTCCACAGGAGAAACACGTGGCAATCTGCTTCCATAAAGATTACAGCCAAGAAAACCCTATGGGGCAGTTCTACTGTGTCACATAGGGTTGCTATGAGTTCAAATTAGTTCAATGGCACCTAACAACAACAACATTTCATAATATAAACTGAATCATGTTACATGTGTGGGTTTGTTGACATACTATTTTACTTTAAAATATGTTTTGAAGATCACTACAAAAAGATGTAATTCATTCTTTTTAACAACTTCAGAAGATTTCCATAGTATAGAGGTGCTATGGATTAATTAAAAGGTGGCAAAACTTAAGTCACTCTCTCCTCTACCAAACCCCGTCCTCTTACTGTCCTCCATCCTACCAACAACTCCATTTTCCAGGCCCGAAACGTGGAAATCACCCTGAACTTGTCTCATTCTGAAACACTTTCAGTCCAGTCAGAAACAGTCTTGTCATTTCCTACCACTTCAATATCTTTTGAATCCATCTATTTCCCTCTCTGCCCACTGCCACTACCTTATTTTCAAACCCTCATCACTTTACACATGGAAAGTCACAGTGTGCTAATGGATGTCTTTGCCTGCAGTCTCCCCTCTCAAGCCCTTTCTATAAACTGCAACTAGAGTGATCTTCCTAAAGTACAAAGAGAATTATGACAACTCCCTACTTAAAATCCTCAAATGTATCCATAATTACTATAACATTAAGTTCAGGCTCCTAAGAAAAGTCACAAGGCATCCATGAAATGTAAGTCTTACATCTATCATTAGCCACCATTCTGTACCTCTTATTAGACTTGCCCCAAAGCACCATTCTTGCTTACCTATGCACAAGCATGAGCCTGGGATGCCTGTTTGTCCCCTTTGCCTATTCTATTACTAATCCAAGACTCAGTCTTGGCATTGCCTTGTCCAGGAAACATGCCTCCTGATCTGGTTTAAATACTCCTAGTTTCTCCCAAACCAGCCTATATACATCATAGCAGAATGTCATCATCTGTTTTTCCGTATCTTCCAACAAAGTGAGAGCTCCTTGAAGATTATTCCTCTATGTACTTATAGGGCATAGCACACTGCCTGGCATAAAATACCAATCATTGGTTGAATAAATAAGTAAGCACATAAATACACGAAGCAGTAAATAATTTTAGTGGTGAGGAGCTATAAGAAAAAGGGAATCATGACTCATTTATTCAGTTAACAATTATTGAGGTGACTATGTCACTGGGGCTAGAGTGACAAATAACACAGAAAAGATCCCAGCACTGCTGGGCTTACCTTTTAGAAGGGGTGGGGGAGAGAAACAAAGTAAGAAATAAAGGAGTGACATTATATGATAGAGACTAGAGGGAGGGTGGAGGGCTGCTAATTTAGACTTGTCAGGGAAAGCCTCACCAGGGACATGACACATAAGCTGACACCTAAACGGCAAGAGGGAACCAACACATGAACATCAGTCAGAACAGTCCTAAGCAAAGACAAGAGTGCATTTGGCATATTTGTGGCACAGAAAGAAGGCCCATGTGGATAAAGGGTGGTAAATAGGCACGAGGATTGTAGGAGATGAGAATGGCGATGTAGGGAGGAGCCAAACATTATAAAGCCCTGCAGGCTTTGGGACACAGTTTGGATTTTATTCCAACTGAGATGGAATTTTAGTCATTGAAGGATTTGAAGCAGAAGAGTGACATGATATGGTTTACATTTTTAAGGATATGTTTCTCTGTAAAATTATAAAGAAAGGAGTACAAGCAGGATCACCAGTTAGGAATTTGCTTTAATACAAGCAAGACATAAAGGAGCTCTGGTGGTGTGGTGGTTAAGGCATTTGGCTGCTAACCAAAAGGTCAGGGGTTCAAACCCACTAGCTGCTCTGTGGAAGAAAGATGGAGTGGTCTGCTTCTGTAAAGATTTATAGCCTTGGAAACTCAATGGGGTTGCTATGAGTCGGAATTCACTCCATGGAAGTTAGTTTGTTTGTTTTTTTGAAGAAGCAGATAATGGCGGTTTCATCTAATGTGGCTGTGATAAAGATCAAAATAAATGGACAGATTCATGATATATTCTGAACAACACCAGATTGACACATTTAGAAGCAAATTCTAGTAGTAGTGTGGAGAAAAAAGTAAAAGGAGTGGCAAAAATGGAAACAGAAAAGCTAGTTAAGAGACTGTCAGAATAATCTGATAAAGGAGTAACATACAGAGTGTGTGAGAGGGCTACTGTACGAGAACAAATTAAAAACATAAGGATGATTTTGTCCAGAAAGACAAAGGATTTTTAATCCTTGAAGAAGTCCTGTGAGGTAGGTATTATTAACCTTTTTGACCAACAAGAAAACTAGGGCAGAGATAAATTAAGTAATTTGCTCAAAATCATACACACCTCTGTGTTCATACATCTGAACTCTCTAGCCCATGCTATTTTTCATGTATCATGCTAGCTCTTTCTTCAAGGAGAAGAGGCTAGACACCAAAGCAGACTTCAGAAGATAAAACAGTATGACATGAAGGCAGAGGAAAAGACTGGGAAGCCCATCCAAAGGAGGGTTTGGATTCTAATTCATGAAGGCCATAGTGCCTGTGGAATAGGGAATCATCAGGATTAGGCTCTGGGGCAGGCCTGATTCAATGACTGTATGGGAATTGTTCTTAGGGTACCCATCTGGGAGAAGTGTGAAGAGGAAAAAACAAATCCAGGATTGCAGGCTTCCCAGTTTTCCCGCTGCCACTTCAAATCACGAAATAACAGTATTATTCACATCCTTGTAGAGGTGACCACAGCCCAGAGTGCTGTTCACAACTACCTGGGCTCCCCTTTCCGGATCCACCAGGCTGGTAAGAACTTTCCTTCCCACTCGTCTCCCATAGTTTTTACCCCCATCAAATCTGTCCCCATTCCCAGAAGCCTCAACTCTGACCCATGGCCCTAGTGGCATGATGCCTCATAAATGGAAAGGCTTAAACTTCTCCCTGATGATGTCCCGGTAGTGCTCATCCCCACCCCCAACTTGCAATGGAAAGAGGTCTCCAGTGGGCAACTGGAATTGGTGTGGCAGCACCCATCATCCTGGGCAGCCCAAGAGACCTGCTATCAGCTCCGATACACAGGAGAAGGCCATCAAGACTGGAAGGTATGGTCACAAGTCAAATGCCCACAGGCTTATTATACAGGGTATTCCTGGGTTTCACTATGAATCATGAGTGAAAGTGCCCGTATATCCATGTCTGGGCTCATATGTTTACCTGATTAAACTGTTATCTTGACCTCTTTGGCATCTGGCACTACTAGCTTCTCCCACTTAATATTTCCTCTTCCCTTTGCCTCTCCGATTCTCTTTCTGCCTCTCTGGCTGTTTTCTCTTTCTCCTTTCCTGCCTCCTCCTTTCCCACCCTTCTTTAATATGTTGTGCTTCCTAGAGTCCCATCCTGGGCTCTCTTTTCCTCTAAATATATATGTTCTCCCTAGGTGAGTGCTTCACCTTCCATGGTTTTAATGACTATACGTGAATGATCACAAATTTACCATTCCAAACTCCTTATGGCAGCTCTGGTGGTGTAATGCCTAAGGCATTTGACTGCTAACCAGAAGGCTGGCAGTTCAAACCCAACAGCCACTCCTCGGAAGGAAGGTTGGGCAATCTACTTCCATAGGGATACTACCTTGGAAACCCAAGCAGGGGTCACTATGAGTCAGATCTGACTGGATGGCAGTGGGTTAAACCATTTATGGAACATAACTTACATATTATAGGCAAATTATCTAAACTTTTGAAGTCTCGGTTTCCTCATTGGTGAAAAGAGCATATAAAGAGTACATCTGTACCAGGATCTCTCAAGGATGTACAATATGAATGTGTGCCAGGATGAGTAAATAAATCTCTGTGAAGATGAGTTCTGTGTGTCAGGGTATGTAGCCTGGCGTGTTTCTGTCAGGTTAAGCATGTTTTTCCCAGGTTGGGAGTGCTCTAGGCAGGGTGAGGCCCCCATTTCTGCCAGTTACATGTTTTCTGACAGTGAGGCTCTTTGTGTTATTGTTGTTAGGTGCTGTGGAGTCAGTTCCGACTTATAGTGACCCTGTGTACAACAAAATGAAACACTAGCCAGTCCTGCACCATCCTTATCCTCACAATCATTGCTATGTTGGACCCCACTGTGTCAGTCCAACTCATTAAGGGTCTTTCTCTTTTTCACTGACCCTCCTCTTTACCAAGCATCATGTTCTTCTTCAAGGACCAGTCCCTGCTGATACCATGTCCAAAATACATGAGAAAATGTCTCTCCAGCCTCACTTCTAAGGAACATTCTGGCTGTACTTCTTCCAAGACACATTTGTTCCTTCTGTCATTCCATGATATATTCAATATTCTTCACCAACACCATAATTGAAAGGCATCAATTCTTCTTTGGTCTTCCTTATTCATTGTCCATATTTCGCATGGGGCAATCTACTTCCATAGTGATACTGCCTCAGAAATCCAAGGAGGGGTCGCTATGAGTGGGCTCCAACTCCACGGCACACAACAACAACAACAACATAAGGCGACTGAAAATACTGTGGCTTGGGTCACATTCACAATAGTCCTCATGGTGATAGATATTACCATGAGGTGGCAGAAGTGCCTAAGGCACTTGACTACTAACCAGAAGGCTGGTGGTTCAAACCCACCAACCACTCCTTGAAAGGAAGGTTGGGCAATCTACTTTCGTAATGATTGTTGTTGTTGTTGTTATTCGCCATCGAGTCGGCCCGACTCACATTCGTATGATACCGCCTGGAAAACCCAAGGAGAGGTCGCTATGAGTCCGATTGGACTCGGTAGCAGTGGGTTTGGTTTGGTTTTTTTGAGCACTTTGAAGAGTTCTTTTGCAGGTTTGCCCAGTACAATATATGGTTTGATTTTTCTTTCTTCTTTTTTTTTTACATGGTTTGATTTCTTGACTGCTGCTTCCATGGGCATTGATTGTGGATCCAAGTAAAATGAAATCCTTGACAACTTCTCGTTGTAGGAATCCCCAGTATCCCAGGGGTTCAAAGGGTTGGGAGTTTGGACAAACAAATGCCAGGCTCTCTTATGACGGCCGACCAACGACCGCCGACCGCGGACTACCCATCACCACTTGCCTCTTGACCCACTACTCACACGTTTCTCCTCTGCGCAGGTACTGGAATCCCCTCTCGGGGCCCAGGGAGAAACCTTGGAGCTACGCCCGCGATCTCGCTACAGGTTACAGTTACGCGCCAGGCTCAATGGCCCCACCTACCAAGGCCCCTGGAGTGCCTGGTCTGGCCCGGTGATTGTAGAGACTGCCTCTGAGACGGGTGAGGCCCTATCCAGCAAAGCAGGTCTGCGGCTGCGCGAGTGAAGGGTTTACCCCCCCACACACACACACTCACATATACACCTACACCCACACCCACACCCACACCCACATACACACACCTCCCAACACAGCGCGGGGCGGAGCTCTGACCAACCGGTCTGCGACTGCGCTGATGTCCGAGGTGCCCAGAGGCGACGAAGGGCGTGGTCCGGGCAAGGTTTGGAGGGCCTAGAGGTGGGGCTCAGGCCACTTTCGGCCAAGATCTGACAGTTTTTGCCCCATAGCCTGGATCTCCTTGGTGACGGCTCTGCTGCTCGTGTTGGGCCTCAGCGTCCTCCTCGGCCTGCTCCTGCTGAGGTGGCAGTTTCCTGCGCACTACAGGTATTGCTCTGACCAGGTGGGAGACCGGGCTGTGGTTTAGACAGGACCGGAGGCCTTTAAATAAGCATCCCAGGGTCAGTCTATGACACCTGCGCCCCGGATAACTGCCTGCCCACAGCTATGGCCTCAGCTGCTTCCTGCACTTTGCACTGTCTCCTTACATTCTAACATGTCCACTAAACTGGATACGTCAAATGGCCTTACTTCCTGGCGCCTCATCTCAGTAACAGGCCCACTGTCCACCATGCATCCAGGCCAGAATACTCAGCCACCCCCTTCCCCTTCATCCGTTAGCCATCAGGTCTGGCCACTCCATTCCTAAACCTCGCTCACCCAGTGACCCCCTTTTTCAAGCCCTATAGACACTACCTCAGCTCAGGTCCTCTTCATTCTCACCTGATTTAATGAAACAGTAGCCTTCCAGTTTAGCATACTGCCTCAATCATCTTCTTCCTCCAGTGCAGCCTCATACAGCCACCAGAATCATTTTAAAAACGCACAAATGAGCCTATCACTAACCTGCCTAAATCCTTTGAATAACTCCCCAGGATAGAGTCCAGACTCTAAAATGACAAGTGAGACTCTACAAAATCTGGCCCTTGACAGCTTCTCAATTCTCTCCCACCCGGTGTGTCAGCCTTGTCAGGCTGTTGGTGATTTCCTCCACAAATAAGATGGTTTTACTTCTCAGTCCCTTTGCACATAATGCCCTCTGGAATACCCTCCCTGGATAATTAATACTTAGTCATGTTTAAACTCTTAAGAAATGTGTCTTCCCCATTGACCACTTTCTTTGTGCCCCAACACAGACGTCTATCGTAGTACCAGTAGCATTTTCCTGTACTTAATTTCTTTACAATGTCCCTGTTACACCTTTCTTGGTTGTCGTTAAATCTTTAACATCATGCGTGCCAAATAACAGGCCTTTAAATACATGTTATTAATAAATTACTCTTTTATATGGGAAGAATAAGGGTGAGGAGAAGTGTCACTGGAGGTTATAAACTGGAAGGATAAATCCCTCCCATCTTAGTCCTTCAGTTGCTAACATCTGTTGATTCTTGAAGACTCAGCTCAAAAGGTATCTCCTCCAGGCGGCCCCTCGATGACCCTAGGCTGGATTAGGTCCCCTTCTTCTGGGCTTCCATCTCCCTTTGAACATAACTCTCTTTGAATTTTTAATCAGCCCAAATATATGAGAAGATTGAAATGTAGCCTTTATGCTAATAGGCAGATCTCACTAAAATAAATAAATAATTGGGCAAGAAGATGGGATAAGGAAGTCCTTCTCCCCAGTTTACCAGTCAGTAAGTCTCTCCTCCTGACCTCAGAAAGTAAGGTCACAAAAGAGAGTCCTGAAATGTTGTTCAACTAAAGTCTTTGCATGTGGAAGTAAAAGGCTAAAGAATTGAAATATTCTTCCAGTACACCTTAATCCATACTCTTCCCAGACAGACCCATCTGTTATGGACCAAACACTGTTCTACACCCTAGAGATACACTAAAAAATCCACTTCCATCAAGTTGATTCCAACTCATAGTGACTCCCTTTGGGTATCCGAGGTGGTACATCTTTACAAAAGTAGATTACCCAGTCTTGCATCCATGGTGCAAGGCTGGTGGGTTTGAACCACCAACCTTCTGCTTAGCAGCCATATGCCTTAGTTACCATGCAGAGCTCCTTCCCTAGAAATATAGCAATGAACAAATAGACCAAGTCTTTGCTCTGTAGAGCTTATGTTCTAATGGGGCAAAACAGACACAAATAAATACGTGTAATAATAAATATTCAATAAGTCAAGTGGTATAAAGAAAAATAAAGTAGGGCAAAGAGCTAGAGAGTTACAGAAAACAGTTATGGAAAGACTTATAGACAGAGTAGTCAGATAAGGCCTTTCTATCAGGATGACATTTGCGCAAAGGCCTAAATGAAGTTCAGAAACAAACTGATTGTTTGAGGCAGAGGAAACAGAAAGTTCAAAAGTTCTGAAGCAGGACTATTTGAGGAAACCCCACAGCACCCTTTTATGAGCCTTCCCAGCACTCTCTCCCATCCCTCACCTGGTGGTTTTTCTTCTTACCTAGTGTTTCTCTACCTTACTTTAGTGCCTTGCCGATGCTTTTACTTCTCCAAACTTTGCCACCCTCCCTAATTATTTCCACCTCCTCAGTGCCCTCCTCATCCTTTCCATCTCGCTACCATGACTCAGTCTTCTCTTCCTTCTCCCCAAGGAGCCTGAGGCATGCCCTGTGGCCCTCACTTCCAGATTTGCACCGGGTCCTAGGCCAATACCTTAAGGAGACTGCAGCCCTGAGTCCAGTGAGTGCACTCTTATTCCCACCCCCACCACCAGACCTACCTTGCCCCCATGATACAACTTTTCCAAAACCCTTCCCCACCAAGATACCACCCCCAGGACCTATCCTCAGCCAAACTCTTCTTTCTGCACAATCCAGTCCCCTCTCCCACAAGACCCACTCTAATACAGACCCCTTTCCTCCCATCTTTCTCAGACCAAGGCCGAAGTCTCAGATGCCTATGAAGAAGTGGAACCCAGCCTCCTTGAAATTCTACCTAAGTCTTCGGAGAGGACTTCCTTGCACCTATGTTCCTCCCAGGCCCAGATGGACTACCGAGGGCTACAGCCTTCTTTTCTGGGAACCAAGCCCATGTCTATGTACCCATCTGTGGCTGAATCAGGGTCCTGCTGTACCACCCACATTGCTAACCATTCCTACTTACCACTAAGCTGTTGGCAGCAGCCCTGAGGGCAGACCTCATCTAAGTACCCTAGACAGATCCAAACTCTCCAGACCTCTACAGGAACGTCCCCACTCCATCCCCAAACACAAATGCATCAGACATCACCTGACCCTTCTCTGTCTACCCTCATAGTTGGGCTTCATAACAGTGATCTTACTGTACTACTGCTGACATAAATCTAGAACCCTCTTTTCTCAGACAAGGTTCATTTAACTACCCTCTAACTTGTACCTTCTTTTTCTAAAAAAATCTGTCTTTTAACCATACATTTATATGCTTTTGTGCTGTTCTTAATAATGAGCAGTTTTGGTTCTTTTTTTTTTCACTTTGTACTGTGATTTGGGTGAAAGTTTACAGAGCAAATTGGTTTTCCATTCAACAATTCATATACATTTTGCTTCCTGACATTGATTGCAATCCCCATGATGTAACGGCACTCTTCCCACTTCCTCCCTATGTTTACCAGTTTCTTTTTTCCCTCTTTCCTAGCTCTTTGTGCCTTCTGAGCTTTATCCCTAGGCAAATGCTGCCCTTTTGATCTGGAATTGTTGATTGTTCTAATGAGTGTGTACCTTCCTGGTGTTATTGTTCCTCGGTGACTTAAGTTCTAAGCCTGAAGACTGTCTAAAGGCCATAATAGTCTCAGGGGTTCTACCAGTCTCTATCAGATGAGTAAGCCTGGCTCTTTATATGATTTTGAATTTTGTTCCACATTTTTCTCCCACTCTATCCAGAACCTCCTACTGTGATCCCTTTCAGGGTGGTCAACAGTGGTAGCCAGGCACCATCTAGTTCTGCTCTCAGGGTCGCGGAGACTGAGGTTCACATGACCCATTAGGGCTCTGGACTGTTTTCCTTGCATCTTTGATTTTCTTCACTCTTCTTTGTTCTGGATGAAGAGAAACAAATAATTAAACCTTAGATGGCTATTCACAAGCTTTTAAGACCCCAGTTGCTATTCACCAAAGTAGGATATAGAACATTGTCTTTGTGAACTATATATATATAAAGCCAATTGACCTTGATGTCCCCCAAGACCATCATCCCAAGTTCCCAGGCCCAGTGACTCATTACGTTAATGTGTTTGGTTATGGCTAAGAAGTTTTCATAACTTTGCCCCTTATATGGTCCACTGTATTCATAGATAAATATGCAACACATGTAAATACATATGTGGAAATGTCCTGTGCCAAACCTATATATATTTGTGGGTATAGTCCCATTTGGCTTCTCATACCTGTTCAGCTTGCATGTCTATCTATGTTTCCACTCGTAGTTTATTGATATTACTGTTATGGCAAGATCTCCCTCCTTTTTAATGCCAAGCTCCTTGAAAAGAAGGAGCTTTTACTTTTCACTTCCTATTTACTCTCCAGGAGCTCTGGTAGCATAGTGCGTAAGGCATTTGACTGCTAACCAGAAGGCTGGTGGTTCAAACCCACCAGCCACTCCTCGGAAGGAAGGTTGGGAAATCTACTTCCGTAGTGATACTGCCTTGGAAACCCAAGGAGGGGTCGTTATGAGTCAGGTTCAACTCAAGGGCAGTGTGTTTGGTTTTTGGTTTGGTATTTACTCTCCAGACCAGTTCAATTAGCTCCCCTACAACAACAACAACCACTACTTTGCTAATGAAGCTACTTAGGCAGTTTCATCTCAAATCTAATTTCAAGATCCAGTGTTGTTAGTTGTTAGGTGCCTTTGGGTCAGCTTCGACTCATAGCAACCCTGTGCACAACAGAATGAAACACTGCCCAGTCCTGCGCCATCCCCACAATTGTTGCTATGCTTATTGTTGCAGCCACTGTGTCGATCCGTCTTGTTGAGGGCCTTCCCCTTTTTCACTCACCCCCTACTTTACCAAGCATGAGATCCTTCTCCAGGGACTGGTCCCTCCTTACAATGTACCCAAAGTACAAGAGACAAAGTCTGACCATTGTCCCTTTTAAGGAGCATTCTGGTTGTGCTTCCAAAACAGATTTGTTCATTGTTCAGGCAGTCTGTGCTATATTCAATATTCTTCTCCACCACCACAATTCAAATGCATCAATTCTTCTTCAGTCTTCCTTATTCATTGTCCAGCCTGCACATGCATATGAGGCTACTGAAAAGATAATGGCTTAGGTCAGGTGCACCTTAGTCTTCAAAGTGACAGCTTTGCTCTTTAACACTTTAAAGAGGTCTTTTGAAGATGATATGCCCAGTGCAACGTCATCTGGTTTCTTCACTGCTGCTTCCATGGACAGTGATTGTGGATCCACGTAAAATTATATCCATGACAATTTCAGTCTTTTCTCCATTTATCATGATGTTGCTTATTGGTCCAGTTGTGAGGATTTTTGTTTTCTTTATGTTAAGATGTAATCTATACTGAAAGCTATAGTCAGATCATTAGTTTCAGCAAGCAAGGTTATGTCATCTGCACAGTATCTACCACAACCCCCGCAGAAAAAAAACAAACCCATTGCCATTGAGTAGGTTCTGACTCATAGCGACCCCCATTAGGTTTTCAGGGCATAAATCTTTATGGAAGTAGATTGCCTCATCTTCCTCCCATGGAGCCGCTGGTGGGTTTGAAAGGATAACCTTCTGGTTAGCACCCAAATGTCTTACCCACTATGTTGTTAATTCTCAGTTTACTTGATCTCTCTGTGTCATTTGTCATGGTTGACCATGCATTTCCCCTTTAAATTTTCTCCTATGTTGGCTTCCATAACACTGGCTGCCCTGGTTTCCCTCCTGCCTCTGAGTGTATGAGTTGTTAAGATAATAACCTTTGGAGTCAGAATGGGTTTAATTCCTGCCTTTCCCATTTGCTAGCTGTGTGACCGAAAAAACCAAACTCACTGCCATTGAGTTGATTCTGACTCACAGAGACCCACTTTGGGTTTCCAAGGCAGTAAATCTTTACAGAAGTAGATTGCTGAGTCTTTCTTGCATGGGGTGGCTAGTGGGTTTGAACCAGCCACCTTCTGGTTAGCAGTCAAATGTCCTAGGCATTACACTACCAGAGCTCCTTAGCTGTGTGAAGGTGACCAAATAACGTAGTGTTTTTGAGCCTTAGTTTTCTCATCTGTAAGAAAAGAAAAGTAACAGTATTCCTAGAATGGTGATAAGGAATAAATGAGATAATCTAAATAAGGCACTTAGCACAATGCCTAAGACCTATTAAGTGTCTAATATCTCTAAACAGCTATTGTAATCATTCCTCCTTCCTAATCTCTTACAGTTAAGTACGTGGCTACTAACCAAAAAAGATGGTGGTTCAAACCCATCAGTGGCTCTGTGGGAGAAAACACCTGGCAGTCTGTGCCCATAAAAAAAAAAAAAATTGGGGGGGAGGGGGGCGGTTAGGAAACCCTATTGGGGCAGTTCTACTCTGTCCTAAAGGGTCGCTATGAATTAGAATTGACTTGGTGGCACACAACAACAACCAACCTCTTATCCTGGCATCTCTTCTCACTCTTAATTACTGCAGTCCCTCAAGATTCTGTGCTAACACACATTCTCTAATCCCATCTATTCCCAGGCCCTTAATATATGTTGACCATTCCAAAGTTCTTATCTCCAGCCCTGACTTTTACTACAACACTAGATACTTTATGCACGGAATTGTTTACATGTCTATCTCCCACTACTAGATTGTGAGCTCCTTGAAGACAAGGGCTTCTTTTTCTCCCAGTACCTAGAGTAGTACTTGGAGCATAGTAGTAGCCTTTCAATAAATGTTCCTAAATGACTAAAATGTTTCTGACAATGCTACCTTAACTCCATGCCAACCTCCTTCATCCTCTCTAATCATTCATATGCATCAGTAAATGTGCTTAGGCCATTCTGTTTATGGATTTCACTAACTCATTCAAATTCTCAAATGTTTTGTTTTGTTTTACTGGCTTCAAACATACTATATCAGTCACAGTAGAGTCTTGGCAAAAATAAACGGCACACTCAAACTGCGTAATTTAAGAAGATTTAATAAAGGGTATATTTAAAAGATGAAGGCAAGATTTAGGAAAGCCATCAGGATACAGTGTGGTACCCAGGGCTAATAAGAGCAAGGAGCTGGTACCACCCCGGACATGAAGGGGCAATAAGAGGGAGTGGTAACCAGATTCTGGGAAGAGCAGCTCTAAGAGAGGGCTGCCCGGCAGGAGCTGTGGGCTTTGGTAGAGGGAAGCCATCAGCCCGTGGGGACCTAGCAAAGAAAGAGCCAGGGGAATAAATAGCTCAAACTCACACTTCTCCCACCCTCTGATGTCCTCCCACTTGTGGGACCCAAACAGAAGCCAGAGACCAAGAGAATCCGTCAATGTAGGCCATATGGGTCAGCCTTGCAGGGCAGAGGCCAGAGGCCAGGATGAAGAAAGATGGAGAGTGGACCTGGAAGGGGAAATGTATGGTATCCAGTATACTACTTTGATAGTTCCCTCCCGCAGCCATGCTTGTTGTTGTTGTTGTTGTTATGTGCCATCGAGTCAGCCCTGACTCATAGCGACCCCTCCTTGGGTTTCCGAGGCAGTATCACTACGGAAGTAGGATTGCCCAACCTTCCTTCCGAGGAGTGGCTGATGGGTTTGAACCGCCAACCATCTGGTGAGCAGTCAAGTGCCTTAGCCCCTATGCTACCAGAGCTCCCGCAGCCATGCTTAGCACTCTTTAATACTTAGGGACCCAAGACTAGAACTGAGACCCAGGTCACTGCACCTCTCTTTAACTTTTATACCCACTCACCCTTCAGGTTGTGATCACTTTTACTTCCTTGATTCCATCTCCTCTATCACCACTGAACTATTACTATGCTGTCTAACTAATACTTAATATCTGTTTCCGTCTCTCTCCTTCAGTCCATCCTATACATTACCTATAGATTGATCTTCCTATTCATCTCACTCTTTGCTCACTCCCATCCTTTAAACTCAGCTTGACTCTTTTCAGAAGGTGATCTCTTCCTCTTCTGCTATTTTCCTATGTGAGGGTTAAAAGTGTTAATACAATACCAAGTGCATAGTAAGCACTTAGTAAGTGTTTATTGAACTACTTTAATTATTATCCCAACTGGGCTATTCTATTTCCTGAATATCACTTATATTTTATTCCTTTTGCCTCCCCTAGATTCAAGACCTTAAGTAGCTCTGGTGGCTTAGTGCCTAAGGCATTTGACTGCTAACCAGAAGACTGACAGTTCAAACCCACCAGCCACTCCTCAGAAGGAAGATCGGGCAATCTACTTCTGTAGTGATGCTGCCTCAGAAACCCAAGAAGGGGTCGCTATGAGTCGGATCAGACTCGACAGCAGAGTTTTTTTTTTTTTTTTAGATTCAAGTCCTTAAGGTGGTAGTTTCCCTCATCTCATCAGGCTCCCCACCCCCCAGCCTCTAATATTTCATCTCTAAAGTCTTCCTTCTTCCCTCCTCCTTCCCTTCTTCTCCTTCCCTCCACCCTAAGAGGAAATGGCCTTTCTCTCCTAAACTGGAAATGCTCCCTGTGTTTTCTGTCTCATTAGTTTCTGGGGAAGGTACTCAGGTCCCTTGTTCCATCACTTGGCCCTGGCTGGCATCTTTCATACCCTCTGGCTCTTTTACCTTATTCAAACGTGTGAACCTCTTGGTGCTGGTATCCCTCAAGACCCCATGTTCCTTTTTCCCTCCCTAATTTTTCATACAAGTGGCCTGAGATTGCTGCCCCCACATTGTCCCCACCCGCTAATCTTTCTGCAGCCCCTTCCAAATGAAATCTGAGTACCCACTCTCCTGATCCTGCTCTCTTCAAGGTATCCAATGATTTGCTTCCTAAAGGTCAAACCTGATGTTTTCTGTCATCATTCTACTTGGCCACTTTGCATCATATTAGAATTCCTCCCACTTCAACATCCATGTCAGTATAATCACCATTGGCTTCTTTCATTATCTTTAGATATATAGATCTCTGGGCTTTTACCTTTCACTTAACTCTTATCCTTCTTTTTCTCTACAGTTACTCTTAGTCTAGAAGTTGTGAATTGCCGGCATGTACACCCCTCAGATGTATTTTATTTTCCCCTTCTCTATGCAGAAATCCACAACATCTAGCAGATAAAATCCAAAATCCTAACATTTAAGGCACTGACCAGGCTGGTGAAGACAACCTTTTCTGTGTTCTCTGGGGTTCAAGGACTCCTCACTTCCAATCCCAGAATATCCAACTCCTTATTTTCCAAAGTAATTGGATATAGAGAACATGAATGCTTCAAAGTCAAAAATAATAAAAATACTAAGTTTGGGCTAAGAGTCTGCATTATTAAGCAAGGTGCAAGGTAGGCTAATGCCACCTTCATTACTACCTGCATGGTAAAGCTCAGTATGAATCCAATTCCAACCTGGAAGTGGATCCAGACTTCACCTCCCCACTGCCTCCATTGCTCACCACCAGCGACTCACATGGCACTTCCTTATCCCTGGCTACCCTGAGGCAGGTCAAAACACACAAGTTAGAAGGACTGTGCTTTATCATTGACTACCCATGCATCTTTCCTCTGTCATCCAGCCACCTAGAGCTGAGTCTTTACAACCAACTACCTATGCAGCATTTCTCTGTCCCCTAGCAACCCACAGCTGGGTCTTCACAAGTTAGGACTCTGTCATGTGCAACTATCCTCTGAATTAGCCATCCCAAGTTAAATCAAATGGTCATTGCCTCTTATGCGTTTAATTCTCTAGAATGTCTCACAAAATTCATGGAGACTACCTCTACTTACAGTTACACATTTATTATAACCAGAAAGGATACAAATAAAGAGACCCATTTATTATAAGCAGAAAAGATACAAACAAACACATCAGGCAAGATCTGGAGAGGTCCCAACATAAGACATCCATTGTCCCTAAAGACATACCACCCTCTCCCATACATAGATGTTCTGCTCAATCCAGGAAGCCCGACTGCTTCCATATCCAGGGCCTCTGATAAAAATGCATATGCATGACTGGCCCCTTGATGTATAGTTATGACTGATCGAATCAATGAATATATATGATTCCTGAGGTAAGTTGCTAGGTAGACTCCCAACTCCTTTGCACAGGCAGGTGTTGCGTGGCTATTTTGGAAAACAACCAAAAACCAAAACCAAACTCACTGCCATCAAGTCAAACCCGACTCCTAGCAACCCCTCCTTGGGTTTCCGAGGCATTATCTCTACAGAAGTAGATTGCCCAGTCTTAGATCCAAGGAGTGGCTGGTGGGTTTGAACCGCCAGCCTTCTGGTTAAAAGTCAGATGCCTTCAGCACTATGCCACCAGAGCTCCCTTGGAAAACAAAGGCACCTCAATTGCTGGCAAATCCCAAGGCTTATTTTCAGGAACCAGAGAAAAAAGGCCAAATCCAGTTCTTTGTCTTATAGAGCCCCAGCTTTTCTGTCTCATCACAGGATTGATCTCAGTTTGCATCCTTGCCCCCATACTTATGTCTTTGGGCAAAATTTTTAACCTCTTTTGACCCAGTTTCTTTTTCTGTAAAATGGGAATAAAGTGTCTGCTTTATGGATTAAGGATTGAATTAAATAATATACATCACTGTTTTAACACAGTAGTTAGCAGATGGTCAATAAATAGTACCCATTATTATTTTTATTATTGCTGCCTCACCTCTGAACATATTCACACAATTGATTCAAATCATAATTAGAGCACTGGCCTGAATGAGACTCTTGACTCATATTCCCCACCTACCTCTTTATATGATCTCAGGCAAATCCCATCCCTAGGCCCAAATATCTTCACTTGTAAAATGTGTCTATATTGCCAGGATGGGGAGGTACAATACACACAAGTTAAACTACCTGATACCTCAAAAGTCCCAGGTGAGTAAGCCACATGGCCACATGGCAGTGCAACCTTGTTTTCCAATCCCGAAACTTTTTTTTTTTTTTTTTGAATACTGAACCTTTTATATATAATTTGTTTTATTTCAGTTGTTGTTAAAAATACACTGCAGAGCATATACCAATTCAACAATTTATACATGTACAATTCAGTGACACCGATTATATTCTTCAAGTTGTATAGCCAGTCATTCTCATCCCCCTTTTCTGAGTTATTCCTCCCCCATTAACATAAACTCACTGCCCCCTCAATTTACTATCTAATCTTTTGAGTTACTGTTGTCAATTTGATCCCATATAGATAATTCTTACAAGAACATGATGTTCAAGGCTGATTTTTTTTTTTTTTTTT
>NW_006921957.1:664596-698539 GCF_000298275.1 Orycteropus afer afer
TCTACATTTTCCCCCTTTTGATAAGGATTCTTTGATCAGAATGTTCAGAAATGGTAGCCAAGCACCATTCAGTACTTCTGGTCTCACGGCAAAGGGGGCAATTGGCCACACATTCCATTTCCTCCTATTCCTGACTCTCCTTCTTCCTCTGTTGCTCCAGGTGAATAGACAGCAATTGAACCTTGAGAGGCTGCTTGCAAGCTTTTAAGACTCTAAAGAACATACTAGGAAGTAGAACAAATGCACTAACATGTTATTAGATCAATTAAGCATTTGACTGATAACCAGAAAGCTGGCAGTTGAAACTCACCAGCCACTCCTCAGAAGGAAGATTGGGCAATCTACTGATGTAAAGATGCTGCCTCGGAAACCCAAGGAGGGGTCACTATGAGTCAGATCCGACTCCACGGCAGTGAGTTTGTGAGTAACTGGGATGACCTTAAACCTCCAAACCAAGGAACCAAATCCTATGAGATATTTGGTTGTACAAAAGCAGCCTCAGCAGCTACTTTTTTTTTTTTTTTTGGGGGGAGGGGGGTCATTGTTGTAAATATATGTCACACTATTTTTGCCAATTCTTTACAGATGTACAACTTATTGACAGCAATTACACTAATCAGCTATACAATCCTACCCTTAATCAATATTATTTCTCCACCATTGTAAACTGACACCTCCCCTATACCCCTCTTGCCTGCCTCTGGTAACCATTAATAAACTTGGGTCTCTATATATTTGCTTGTTCTTGTCTTTTTAATTAAGTGAGGTCATATAATATTTGTCCTTTTGTAATTGACTTATTTCACTCAGCACCATGTCTTTAAGCTCTACTCATATTGTAGCATGCATGTATCACGACTCCATTTCTCTTACTGGGTGAGCAGTATTCCATTGTATTTATGTACCAGATTTTGTTTATCCACTCATCCACTGATGGACATTTAGGTTATTTTCACCATTTGGCTATTGTGAATAGTGCTGCAATGAACATTGGTATACAATTTTCTGAGTCTCTGCTTTCAAGACTTTTGGATATATACCTAGGACTACTATCATGTGGAGCTCTGGTAGCATAGTGCCTAAGGCACTTGACTGCTAACCAGAAGGCTGGAGGTTCAAACCCACCAGTCACTCCTCGGAAGGAAGATGGGGCAATCTACTTCCATAGCGATACTGCCTCGGAAACCCAAGGAGGGGTTGCTATGAGTCGGGTCCGACTCGACAGCACATAATAATAAACAATAATAATAACTATCATCCCGACTCGACGGCAAACAACAACAATCGTGGTAGTTCTGTTTTTAGTTTTTTGAGGAAACATCACACTGTTTTGCACAAGAGCTATACCATTTTGCATTCTCACCAGCAATGAATTGTTGTTAGGTGCCATCAAGTTGGTTTGACTCATAGCAAGTCTTTGTGCAACAGAACAAAACACTGCCTGGTCCTCAGCCATCCTCACAATTGTTGCTATGCTTGAGCTCTTTGCCACAGCCACTGTGTCAGCCCACCTTGTTAACGGTCTTCCACTTTGTTGCCAATCCTCTACCAAGCATGATATTCTTCTCCAGGAACTGGTCCTTTCTGCCCAAAATATGAGAGATGAAGTCTGGCCATTATCACTTCTAAGGAGCATTCCAGCTGTACTTCCTCCGAGACAGATTTGTTTGTTCTTCTGCCAGTCCATGGTACATTCAATATTCTTCACCAACACCGCAATTCAAATGCATCATTTCTTCTAGGTCTTAGTTATTATCCAGCTCTCACATGCAATAGCAATGGATGAGTTCCAGTTCTCCCACATCCTCACCAACATGTTATTTTGTTGTTATTGTTATTTTTATCTTAGCCATTCTAGTGGGAGTGAAACAATATCTCATTGTGGTTTTGATTTGCATCCCTCTGATGGTTAATGACTCTGAGCATTTTCTCATGTGGGTGGTGGCCATTTGAATATCCTCTTCAGTGAAGTGTCTATTCTTTTCCTGATTTTATGATTGGGTTGTCATTTTGTTGTTAAGTTGTCCAAGTTTTATATGTATTTTGGTTATTAGTTTCCTATGGCATATATAAGGAGCACTGGTGGCATAGTGGGTAAGGCTGCTAACCAGAAGGTCAGTGGTTCAAAGCCACTAGCTGCTCCTTGGGAGGGAGATGAGGCAATCTACTTCCACAAAGATTTACAGCCTTGGAAACCCAACAAAAAGGTCGCTATGAGTTAGAATCAACTCTAACAGTGAGTTTATTGGATATATGGTTTTTGAAGATGGTCTTCTTGTTGGTAGCTTGTCTTTTTACTTTTTTTGGTAAAGTCTTGTGATGAAAAAGGTCCCATTTTTTAACTTTTTATTGTGATTTGGGTGAAAGTTTACAGAGCAAATAGTTATCCAGTCAACAATCACACATATTTTATTTTGACATTGATTGCAATCTCTATTATTTTGTCTTTTGCTGTTTGTGCTTTTGTTACTAGATAAAAGTTAGGACCCACAGTATTGCCCTGAATTTTCTTCTAAGAATTTTACAGTGTTAGTTTTCACATTTAGGTCTTTAATCTATTTTTAATTTGTTTTTGTGTATGATGTGAAGCTAACCCTTTCTCTTGATCTTAAGAAGTTCATTTTCCTTTCTTTCACACTCATTTTCTGTTTGTAAACAAAACCACATGCTTTCCTCCTAGTTGAGTTCCTACAAGGCGCGAAGCAAAATAGGGGACGTACTCTAACTAGCTTTAGCCTTCCTACTAGACTTTCTACCTTGTAACCTCTTCCCCTCGCCCCACCCCCACCAGCCGGCCGCTTTCCTTTTTCTTCTCTGAATGGCTTAAACGCTTTAGGTCACTTCTCGGAGTCCTGCATTTACGTATCATAATTCACACGTGAAATTTCTTACGCTCACCGACCCTTCCTTGCCTGGAGCCTGACACTCTTGCCCCGCAGTGGGTGAGGTGAACCTGAACAACGAATGGAAGACTTGGGAATGCGAACTCAGCGCAGGCTCCGCCCCTAGATGCACTCCGCCTCGCCCAACCCCCCACCCCACCCACCCCTACAAGCTTTTAAGTACCAATTCGCTGGGAAGTTTAACAACAAAAGATGGGCTTTTAGCGTAGCTCACTCTTCAAATCACGTTCCATGACTGGACTATCGTGAGATCTCTGACTGAAGCCGGAAGACCCTCCCTCTGTGCCATAGTGGCCAATGGGCTATGGCGACAGTTGCGACAGTTGAGTTTTGAAGGAGCCAATGAGTACTCGAAGCGGAGAGTTTAAAAGGCATACGGCAGAATTGCGAAGGCCTGTCTGGGATTGGAACCTGATTTGGAGCGCACGGTGAGAGGCAGCTGGGCCGAGCTAGGGGGCTGCGGTCAAAGGGTGCTAGGCTGGGAGGGGCTGCAGCCGAGCGTGGCTGGCTGGGAATGAAGGAGAACCGCGCCTTCCTCAGCACGGTTGGCTCTCTTTCCCAAGGACTTCGCGGATACCAACTGCAAGGACCCCCCTTCCAGACACTCCCATGGCGCATTTCGTGTTCGAGAGTGACCTGCATTCGCTGCTTCAGCTGGACGCACCCATCCCCAATGCACCCCCTGCACGCTGGCAGCGCAAAGCTAAGGAAGCGACGGGACCGGCCCCCTCACCCATGCGGGCGGCCAACCGATCCCACAGCGCCGGCAGGACCCCAGGCCGAACTCCTGGTGAGTGAGGTGCGGCGGCCCACAGAGGGAAAGGAAATGGCAAGAGTAGTCTTCATTCTACCAACCCTGTTAGCATGGTCAGAAAGTCTGCCCTCTCTCTCCCTGCCCCAGGCAAATCCAGCTCCAAAGCTCAGACCACTCCCAGCAAAGCTGGCGGTGATCGTTATATCCCCCATCGCAGTGCTTCCCAGATGGAGGTGGCCAGCTTCCTCCTAACTAAGGAGAACCAGCCTGAAAACAGCCAGACGCCCACCAAGAAGGTATGTGCCCAGAGATGTTCCAGGTAGGGGACCATCTCTCCCCTTTGATAATATCATCCTGCCTCACCGTCATCTTTATATGTCAGGAACATCAGAAAGCCTGGGCCTTGAACCTGAACGGTTTTGATGTAGAGGAAGCCAAGATCCTTCGGCTCAGTGGAAAACCCCAGAATGCCCCAGAGGGTAAGACCTGAAGGAGCAGTTCTTGAAGGGAGGTATCAGATCATCCTTAGGACTGAGCGGAGATGCCAGTTTACTCTTCCTGTCTAAGACTAAGGGGAGGGAAGGTGGTTAGTCTGCCCTTCTAGGTAAGGAGGAGAGATGTCAGTTCTCCCAGTGTTCAAGACACACTCCTGTTGCCACAGGTTACCAGAATCGACTGAAGGTACTTTATAGCCAAAAGGCCACGCCTGGCTCCAGCCGGAAGACCTGCCGCTACATTCCTTCCCTGCCTGACCGTATTCTGGATGCCCCCGAAATCCGGAATGACTACTGTTAAGTGCAGCCTACTGTAATTCTTGCCTTATGGATGGAGAAAGAGGGCCTGGGGAGCAGGCAAACAAGGAGGTTGATGCTCATCTCTTTCCTCTCTGGCAGACCTGAACCTTGTGGACTGGAGCTCTGGGAATGTACTGGCTGTGGCACTAGACAACAGTGTATACTTGTGGAGTGCTAGCTCTGGTGACATCTTGCAGCTGCTGCAAATGGAGCAGCCTGGGGAATATGTATCCTCTGTGGCCTGGATCAAAGAGGGCAACTATCTGGCTGTGGGCACCAGCAGTGCTGAGGTGCAGGTAAGACTTGTCCCAGTGTTGCAGCTCTGTTGCCCCCAGATCCAAGGCACTTGCCAGTGAAGATATTAATGCGACATCCTAATCTCTGATCCTAGTGATCTTCTCTGCCTCTAGCTATGGGATGTGCAACAGCAGAAACGGCTTCGAAACATGACCAGTCACTCTGCCAGAGTGGGCTCCCTCTGTTGGAATAGCTACATCCTGTCCAGGTCAGTGATGGATCCAGACCTCTGTGATCTTGTCTGTTCTTCCTCTGACTGTGCATCTCTGGACTGAGGTAGCTCAGGCCTGCTTGTGTTTGGCTCTGCCAAAGAACCTCTGATTTCGTTTTTCCTTCCCCAGTGGTTCACGCTCTGGCCACATCCACCACCATGATGTCCGGATAGCAGAACACCATGTGGCCACACTGAGTGGCCACAGCCAAGAAGTATGTGGGCTGCGCTGGGCCCCGGATGGACGACATTTGGCCAGTGGTGGCAATGATAACTTGGTCAATGTGTGGCCTAGTGCTCCTGGAGAGGGTGGTTGGGTTCCTCTACAGACATTCACCCAGCATCAAGGGGCTGTCAAGGTGAGATTGGGGCTGGCTTGGGGTCTCTGTAGAAGTGTACCTAGAATCTGGGGACTGTCAAGAGGGTGGAGTATAGATTGGTGGGATTGGGTTGGGTTAATCTGTGATCCCTAGAGCTCCTTGTTTAGCTCTAGTACCTGCTGATCCCATCTTTATCTCACCTAGGCTGTAGCTTGGTGTCCCTGGCAGTCCAATGTCCTAGCAACAGGAGGGGGCACCAGTGATCGACACATTCGCATTTGGAACGTCTGCTCTGGGGCTTGTCTTAGTGCTGTAGATGCCCATTCTCAGGTAGCATTTTTACAATGTATTCTTCTAGTCTGAGTAACCATGTCCACTCCAATGGCTTTACCAGCTCTTTATCTGATGGTTCCCAAACTTCTAACTCAGCTTTCACTCATGAGCTCCTTACCCATATTTCCAGTGTTCTGTGGGATATCTCTAACCCTGTGTGTCCTATAAAGGAGCTTTGGTGATGCTGTGATTAAAGCATTGGGCTGCTAACCAAAAGGATGGCAGTTTGAACCCACTAGCTGCTCCATGGAAGAAAGATGTGGCTTCCTGAATATTTACATCCTTAGAAACACTATGCATTATCAAAACCTCTGTCCCTTATAGGGTCACTATGAGTTGGAACAGATTCAGTGGCAGTGGGTTTGTTATGTCCCACAGCCACTCCACCACCTCAGTGTTTCCCAGATTGAATTTACCACTTCCACCTGCCTCCCTGCGTGTTCCTCCTCTTCATATATTGCTTGAGAATAGCAGAACCTACTCAGAAATTTGAAAAGCCTCCTAGAATCTTTCATTCTCATCACATAGTCACCAAGATATATCAGTTTAACATCAGAATATCATTCACATCTGTCCCCCACCCTCAGCTTCATCCTTCTTCCCACTGGCCATTGCAGTGATCTCCTCTGTGGTCTCTCAGTATTCTTCCTGATCTCCTCTAATTTGTCCTCTACATTGTGGTCTGAGTGGCCTTTCTGAACTATAAATTTGTAATTGACCTCTGTGAACCCTGCTATGGCTCCCCATCACCTACAATAATCCGTATCTATTAGAATGATATTTGAAGCCCTTGTTGGTGGGCCTTCTAGCAACCATGCCAGCTTTTCCTTCCACCCTCCCACCTGAGTTCTGTAGCCAGATGGCCTGAGTTCACATTGTTTCTGCCACCTACTTAGGTAACTTGCTGAAATTTTTTCTCTCAATTCCTCATCTGTAACATGGATAATTTTAACTCTCAAAGGACTGTGATCATTAAGATCTGAGTCTATAGCACATGGCAGGGTGTGTAACACTTGGTTCTGATTTGAGTAGCTCTGGTTGTGTATGTGATGTCCACACCATTCCCTCTCCACAGGTGTGCTCCATCCTCTGGTCTCCCCACTATAAGGAGCTCATCTCAGGCCATGGCTTTGCTCAGAACCAACTGGTTATTTGGAAGTACCCAACCATGGCTAAGGTGGCTGAACTCAAAGGTAGGAGCAAAATGAAAGAAGCCAGATACAAAATACTATATATTGTATGATTCCATTTATATGAAATGTCTAGAATATGCAAATCCATAGAGGCAAAGTAGATTAGTGGCTGCCAGAGGCTGGAGGGGAGGGAGAAGGGGGAAAGAGTGACTGCTAATGAGTATAGGGTTTCTATTTAGGCTAATGCAGATAGATGTTCTGGAATTAGTGGTGATGGCTGCAGAGCTTTGTTGGATACAGGTAGTCCCTGGATAATGCATGGGTTGTATTACGAAGTATAAGTTGAATTTGTAGGTAAGTCCATAGGTATGGTTTGTATCTAAAGTCGGTCAAATGTTTCTTAGTATATAGTGCACCATTCTATGCATAAAAAACATTAAACATTCCAGATACATTAAAACATCTTTTAACATAATAATACAGTAATAATGTTTTGATGCATGTCACAAATACCATCCATTTGTTATTACAAACCATTGTACCTCGAATTTTTAATATAATAGGCTTTACGAGGGGTTGGTTTGTAACGAGTTGCACACAAGTCTGACATTCGTAACCCAGGGACTACCTGTCTAGTTAAAAACCACTGGATTGTTTACTTGAAAAGGGTAAATTTTTGGCATGTGAAATTCTCTCTCGATAAAACTATTATAAAAAACACAAAAGATAGGTGGCCATCAATTGGAGGCTGTGGGCTGTATCTACATTCATGTGTCCTGCTCTGACTTTGTTTCTCTTCATACCCTAGGCCACACAGCCCGAGTCCTGAGTCTGACCATGAGCCCAGATGGGGCCACTGTGGCATCAGCAGCCGCAGATGAGACCCTGCGGCTATGGCGCTGCTTTGAGTTGGACCCTGCACGGCGGCGGGAACGGGAGAAGGCCAGTGCAGCCAAAAGTAGCCTCATCCACCAAGGCATCCGTTGAGGACCAACCCATCACCTGTGTTTTGTTTGTTTTTTTAATTTTTCTAATAAAGTCATGTCTCTCTTTCTTACATGACCCATATCCCATCAGCCTTCCCAGGGGCTCTGTTCTACTGTGATCAGAACTAAAAATGTCCTGTGGGAGCCTTGACCATCCCTCCTGGTTTAGACAGGGCTAGGAGGCTTTGTACCCCAACCACTACCATTCACACACACACACACACACACACACACACAAACAGCCTTGGCGGTTTCCTCTGTCACTTTTAATTAAGACATAGTGAGTGAGCAGCCTCCACTGGCTGTATTTCCAGGTCCCTCACCCACCCTGACCTTTGGCCGAGAAGCTCCTGCTTCAGCGTAGGGGTGGAGAAGGAGGGCATCTGGGTCCACAGTGACAGATTATTGCTGACCTCTTCAGTGTGAGAAAAAGGCCGTAAGACCCTGGTGGGGGCCAGCCCTGAGTGCTCCTTCCCCAAGTTTAAGGCAGAGAGGGGGAAGTAAGTGTCCAGCCCTTTTAGCCCCCAGCTCTGAAGTAACAGAAGGCAATGAGGCCAGGTCCCTAGGGCTGGCCTAAAGAAGTGGATGAGGCAGTGGTCCCTTTGAACCAGTTGTGGGGACGGGAGGGCCTGTCCCCTGCTCAGTCTTGACCATATAAGCCCTGGTCACAGGTGTAGGCGGGGAGGACACTGATGGATGCTGCCTAAGGTGCAGTCCTGAGGCACTTAGGTGGGCGCCTACCTAGGCCATGTTTCTCAGTTGGCTTTGACCTTGCCAGTGCTTGGAGCTCCATTTTGCTGAAGTACACGGGGCAGCCGTTTGCCCTTGGTGTAAGAGTGATACCAGAAATTGGAGAATAGCACAAAGAAGATGGTGCCATACATCCAGATGAGGTGGATGATGATTGGAAACTGGTAGTTACAGCTGGGCATGAAGTAGTACTGAGAGATGTGCAGTGAGACCAGGACAAACTGGATCTAGAATAGAGAAATGTAAGGGTCAGAGGAAATAGAGGACTGGAGGGGAAAAGGATGGAGGAAGAGACTGAAATGTTGGGAGAAATGGGGTCAAAGGTTAGGTAGGGTGGATTAAGGTATGATTCACACTAGGAATGTTGGGAAGAAAGTTCTAGGAACTTCTGGAGCCCCTCACCAGCTGGATGGCTGTCATGTGCTTTTTCCACCAAAGGTAGGGCTGAGCCACAGGACCAAGGGCAGACAATCCATAGTACAGGTACATGATGACATGCACAGAGGAGTTTATCATGGCATGGAAAGAGCCCATTCCTCCTGTGAGTGGACAATGAAAGAGGGTCAGGCAAGTCAAGCCTCTGGTCCCCAGTGTCCACCCCCTCCTCCCAATGGCATTTACCACTCACCAGGGGCAATCTTTACCCCCCACCACCAGCTCCAGGGAAGTACTGAGTGGTGGAAGACATGTAGGAATGTCACCTGCCCATCTTTCTTCCGAAGAATAAAGATCACCTGAGAAGTTTGGAGGTGGAGGGTCAGAGCAAATCTCTCTCCCTTCTCACCCTGCCTCAAGTTCTTACATCTTACATAACCACTCACCGTGTCCATCAGCTCAATGAACTTGGAGAAGAGGAAGAGCCAGGCCACTCGAACCATCTGCAAGAAATCAGGGCAGCCTTAGAACCCCCCACACTGCTCTAAGAGCCTCCCTAAACTGGGCTATGAGCAAAGGTCACCCTGTGCTCCTATCCCCCAAGTTACTTATGATCTAGCCCCCAGTCCCTACTTACCCTAAGTGCCTCAGGGTTGTTGGAATAGTCCACAGGATCACAGCGCCAGGTGTAGGTACTCAGCCAGCCAGACATCAGGAACTAGGAAGGAGTGTGGATTCGACTACCAGACCCTCCACCCCATGCCTCCCCTTCTCTAGCTGAAGAGATGGACCTGAGCCTCTCTGGAAAGGAGAGGTGCCATCGTCTCATCCTAAACCCACCCCTTATCCTCCTGCCAAGAATTAACACAGGTATCTCAGGGGCCCACCTCATAGACAATGTAGAGGGACAGTGCCACCAGTGAGAAGTTGTAGACAATCATGAAGCCACGGAGCTGGAAGGGCTTCCGATTGGCCATAATTCGAGGACCAAGTGAGAGAACGAAGTACACGTAGGTCAGGAGGATGGAGGTCATTAGCAGTGGGGACCCCATCAAAGGGTAGCCATGGATCCGGGGATCTGTGAACAAGGGTCAAAGGAGTCAGGAAGGATCACAGGGTTCAAAATATCCCCATCAGGTTCACAAGGATTCTCCATTCAGAAACAGCCCCAGATCAAGGATTCCCAGGGAAGAAGAGAGAAAGTGGCTGGCAGATAGCATCTTACCTGCATGCTTCATCATTTCCTGATACAAGTTCACGACAGCCTCCATCCTGGAGAAGGACTCTGAGGAAACACGGAGGGTGGGTGTCAGCCAGGGCCCACTGCACTGTTCCAATCCACTCCTGACCCTCAGAAACAGATGAGAGAGCCTGTGCCTCATGGCAGAAAGGACAGAGAACAGTGAGAAGAAGGAATTGTTGGGGATTCAGGGTAGGAGGAGGCAGTCTGGTGAAGGCATCTGCTCCCCATACATCCTGCTTGCCTGGGAAGGGCTATTCTACCCTTCTCCACAATTTACTGTCCTATCCTGTCCTCTCCTCTATTCTCCAGAGATGTTTACTTTCTGACCTTCCCCCCCACCACCACCACCACCTCCTCCACTCTTTCTCCAAGAGAGAACTCTTAATTGTTGTTCTCAAGATCCTCTCTTTTCTAGAGTCTTACCTCCTCACCAGCAGGAAACTCATCTCCAGAATGCACCTCTTCTCTCTTCCTTGCTAGTCTCTCACCTCCCCACTGCTGGGTCTTTCTTCTCTCCAGGTACTCTCCCTTTCTACCTCTCTTTTCCCCTCCTCTCTCAGGTCTCTCACCTCCACAGTCATTCTTCTCCCTGCTAGGACCCCCCTCCTTGGCCCTTCAGTCCCTTAGGGGAATCTCATTGACCTGGGATCCCTCCTCTCCCCTGCTAGGACACTCAGCTCCCTAGGTCTTGCCAACCATCCGGGGCTCTCACCTCCTCTCTTCTCCTCTCAGGTGCTCTGCTCTTGCTCAGTCCTTCCTCTCCTGGAGCCTGGCTCTTTGAGACTCCTGCCCTGGCAGCTCCACCTGTCTGACTAGATCTGGCAGCAGCCCCGCCCTCTGCCCACCCCCACTACACTGTGCATGGGGTGGAGGGTGGGTCTAGGCCACAGGTCAGAGCCTGGGGAATCAGGACCCGACAGGATTGGGAAAGTCAAATAAAGCCCCCAAACTCACCCACCCACCCACCCTGGACCAATCAGATGGGCTAAGATCCTAGGGACTGTGTGTCTCCTCTAAGCCAGAAACCTACCCGGGCTCTGGCTCTCTGGCCCCTGCCTCCACCCCAATTCTGGCCAAAAAAACTGAAAACACACACCCAGCATGCTCTCCTGAACCAGCCACAAAGTCTCAGTCTGTCCTATTTCAGAATGGGTACAATCACCCACCCTTCCCTCCCAGGGAAGGGCAAGGAAGCTAGTGGCATGTGAGGAGGTGGGAGAGTAGGGGAGAACTCAGGAATCTTCCCCTCCCTTAGGGAGGGGGGCTAACTGGTTAGGTCCCCTCCCCCTCAGAGATTGAAGGAATGTTGGGGGAGGGCTCACAGGGACACAAAAACTTCTGCCCAGATCATGGAGACTTGGGACTCTGAGATAGTCTTGAGGGACCAGCCATTCCCCACACATTCAGGGCAGCAGGTGCTGAAGAACTTCCTGCACCTAGTCTGCCTAGTTCCCTCTATCCAGAAAACCACCTGTGCAGTGCTAAGAGAAGAAAGAGACCTGCTGATGCATCCACCAGAGGCTGCACATAGGCCCCTTCACACACACACACACATCTCACAGGTGCTCCCCCACACCTCCACCTCCTCTTACTTTTTCACATCCACTATGCTCAAGCATCAAGTCATCCACACACATACACACCCTTCTCACACACACCAATCTCTCACACAACTCTCCACCCCCAAAACAAGAAACTCACTGATGGCCAACAAATGTATGTACATAAAGAACCCACATACCTTCTGCTGGCAATAACTCTCTCTCACATACCACCAATACAAAACCCCACGAATTCTGACATGCGGAGTTTCTTATACTAAGACCTGTTCTTTACTACTACATTCACACTGGCAAAACACCGACCCACTCAGTTAGGGGACTCGCTTCACAGGTCCCACAATACCCCATGCAATAGTGCACACTCAGGCCCACACCCTCTTGAAGTTACACATGCAGGTTTCCTCACATATATGTGAGTCACAGATCTATGTGGTCACATACATAAACTCATATAGATCACTCAGAGGTGAATGAACATAAAATCGCCCACATCATATCCAGACACACACCTGCACTTAGTCAGTCAGACATCTCTTTCCACGGGTGACATTTATCATTCATTCATTCACAATCAGATTTTTTAGATGCTTATTCTGTGGTAGGGCCGACCTCACTTAGACATGTGCTCTAACACACAGTTCCTCTTATACATGTGAGCTGGCCAGCACGCTATCGTCTCTCCACCACCACCACCACCACCACCACCACCACCCCAAGCTCACCCTCCTCCCACACACACATACACACATGCACCACAGAGGTCAAGAGTAGCTCACGGCTTCTGGAAAAGACCTCTCTGAATGCCTAAGGGAGATCTGGGTGTGTCCCGGTAGGGGAACTCAGCCCATTCCTTCCTTCCTTTGAGAGGGATGGAAGGGAAAAAGAGACAGGCAAAGGCAGGGGGAGGGGAGAGGAGAAGAGAAAAGAAGGGAGGTGTTAGAGGTGGAGAAGGGCAAGACCAAAGGGGGTGGAGGAAGGCCTAAGTTTAAGCAAATGGGGGCGGGAGGGGTGGGGAGGAGGTTGCTGGAGAGGCCCAGCCCCAGTGAGCTGGGACCTCCCACCCACTGTCCCCAGAAACAGCTTAGCCCGTAGTCTGGGCAGGGCAGGGCAGGGCCTGGTCTGCCTAGCCAGGCAGGGGACCCTGGCACGTGGAGAGCCGGTGGAAGGTCCAGACTCACCAGTGGTGGGCCAGTTGGGCTGTCGTGGAGGGGCTCGGAGAGAGCAGTGCCAGAGAGAAGTCCCCAGGGCCAGCCTGCCTGCCACTTCCTCATCTGCTGGGCCGACTTTCTGTCACCCGAGGGGGAGGGGGCGGGCCGGGTTGGGGGGCGCCTGCTGATTGGGCCGCCAGCCGGAGGCAGGAGGGGTTGTCCAGCCCAGGCTGGGCTCAGCTCTGCTCAGCCGGAGGGGCGGGAGCAGAGGCGGGCCGCCAGATCCCGGTGCAGGAAGCACACCCAGCCCCGACTCTCCACCCCTTCCCTTGGCATCTCTCAGCCCGCCTCAGTCAGGCCATTTCAGCCTTGCCCTCCAGAGTTGCACACGGCTTCTTCCTGACACTAAGCCCCTGAATCATGGCCTCAGGCTGGGCCCTCTGGTGATAACCCCATCCATATAACCAACACATTTTCTGTTTGTGACAAGCCCAGTTTGGGACTCTGGGAAAAGGCCTTCCCTCAAAGAGCTCACTCTCTAGTGGCTGGGCAGAAGGCAGAATGTGTGCTAGGGGCTGACTTAGAGTGGCAGGGAGTCTCAGCTGGAAAGAGCAGCTGGGCAATGGAAGCTTTCTCCAAGAGCCTATAAACTTGGATGAACCTTATTGTGGAATGGAGGTGGAAGAATACAAGTGCCTGGGGCAAAAACCATTAATCTCTGGTTACACTGGCCTTCAAGGTACTAAAAAGAAAAAAAAAAAAAAGGAAGTTGGTTGTGGCTGAATGTAGTAGGTCTTAGGTCTTATAGGCCAAATGAAGACAGATTTTTATTCTAAAAGCAGAAGAGCAACTGAAGATTTCTGAGGCAGGTACAATCAAACTTGAATCACTCATCAAATATTTATTGACCACCACTATATGGAAGACTGTAATAAGTTCTGGTGACACAGTAACAAACAAAGCAGAGGTTGTCCCTGCACTCATGGGGTTTACAGTCTAACTGAATCACCTGACTCTGGGAGACGGTGTGTTGAGGGTATTGTGGAAGACCAGGAGATAGATAACAGGTTTGGAAACTACGGGGATTGAAGGAGGCAGACAATGTGGACATTTCCTCAAGATGGCTGGAACACACCCACACACACACACACACAATTAGTTGTATATCTGGCTTCATATGTTCCCTCCTCCTGGCCCCACTCCCTACCCTCTGGCCCCCTCACCATCACCACCAGCTAGGTTGATTTATTGAGGGCAGGAATTAGTTTCAGTGAAATAAACTCTATCTCCAATGGAACCTGGAACAGTGTTTTGCATACAGTAGTTCAATAACTGCTTGTAAACTGGATGGTGTAAATATGGACAGAATAAGGGAATTCAGAAGAGGTGGTCACTCAGGAGAAATAATATTTTGTAAATGGTGAAATGGTGTTGTTGTTGTTAGGTGCCATCGAGTGGGTTTCTACTCATAGCAACCCTCTGTACAACAGAACAAAACACTGCCCAGTCTTACACCATCCTCACAATTGTTGCCGCGCTTGAGTTCATCTTTGCAGCCACTGTGTCAATCCATCTTGTTGAGGGTTTTCCCATTTTTCACTGACGCTCTACTTTACCAAGCATGATATCCTTCTTCAGGGACTAGTCTCTTCTGATAACATGACCAAAGTATGAGAGATGAATTCTGACCATTCTCACATCTAAGAAGCACTCCAGCTGTACTTTCTCCAAGATAGATTTGTTTGTTCCACTAGCAGTCCATGGCATATTCAACATTCTTTGCTAACTCCACAATTCAAACTCATCAATTCTTCTGCAGTCCAGGTCTCACATGCATATGAGGTGATTAAAAATACCATGGCTTGGGTCAGGCACACCTTAATCTTCAAACTGACATGTTTGCTCTTAAACACTTTAAAGAGATCTCTGCAGCAGATTTGCCCAGTGCAATATGTCATTTGATTTCCTGACTGCTACTTCTATAGGTGTTGACTGTGCGTCCAAGTAAAATGAAATCGTTGATAACTTCGATTCTCTCCATTTATCATGACATTGCTTACTGGTCCAGTTGTGAGGATTTTTGTTTTCTTTATGATGAGGTGTAACCCACCAGCCACTCCTCGGAAGGAAGATGGGGCAATCTACTTACGTAGTGATACTGCCTCGGAAACCCAAGGAGGGGTCGCTATGAGTCAGGTCCAACTCAACAGCACATAACAATAACAACAACAATCCATACTGAAGGCTGTAGTCTTTGATCCATCAGTAAGTGTAGAGACTTCTTCACTTTCAGCAAGCAAGATTGTGTCATCTGCATATCTCAGGTGAGTCTTCTAATCCTGCTGCCAATCCTGATGCAGTGTTTTCCTTCACATAGTCCAGCTTCTCAGATTATTCATTCACCATACAGATTGAATAAGTAGGTGAAAGGATACAACCCTGATGCATCTTTCCTGATTTAAAACCACGCAGTATCCTCTTGTTCTGTTCAAACAACTGCTACATGGTCGACCTAGAGTTTAGGTGAGAGGTCAAAGGCAAAGTACATCTATGACTATACCCTGCCCATTAGTACCTGCCCTTGAAAGGAAATGGGGAGGAAAAGTCAACTATTCAAAAAGCTTTAACTTCTTTACATTGAACACGAAAACCCTGCCTAATCTGGGCCGAGCTTCCCCCTTCATCCTGTGCCACTCTCCTGAGCTATGTCTGTGCTTTAACTGTTCCCCAAGGATGTCAGCATCTTTCAAAACCTATCTCTACCCCGAAGTCTTATCTCCTGGCTCATCACAAGATACAACTAGCTCTCCTAAGCAGTAAATCAATCCCCCATCTTGCTCCCACAATCTTATTACAGTGAAATTGTCTGCTTATTTGCATCTCCTAACTATAAGCTCCTCTCAGCAGGGACTATATTTTAGTCATCTCTATATCTCTATGGTCACTATGAGTCGGGGCTGACTTGACGGCAAACAACAACACAACACACAACAACAACATATCTCTATGAAATGAGAATGCATAAAGATCAATATCCTAGTATGAGTGAGCTGAAATGGACTGGTTTTAGCTATTTTGAATCAGGCAACCATATGATCTACTATGCTGGGAATGACAAATTAAAGAGGAATGGCATGGCATTCATCATCACAAAGACTGTTTCAAGATCTGTCCTGAAGTACAATGCTGTCAGTGATAGGATAATATCCTTACACCTACAAGGAAGACCAGTTAATACACACCAACAATGAAAGCCAAAGATGAAGAAATTGAAGATTTCTACCAACTTCTGCAATCTGAAATTGACCAAACAGGCAATCAAGATGTGTTAATTAACACTGGAAATTGGAATGCAAAAGTTGGAAACAAAGAAGAATCACTGGTAGTTGGAAAATACGGACTTGGTGATAGAAATGTTGCTGGAGATCGCATGATAGAATTTTGCAAGACCAATGACTTATTCACTGCAAATACCTTTTTTCAACAACACAAACAGCAGCTATACACATGGACTTCACCAGATGGAGTACACAGGAATCAGATTGACTACATATGTCACAAGAGGCAATGGAGAAGCTCTATATCTTCAGCCAAAACAAGGCCAGGAGCTGACTATGGAACAGACCATCAACTGCTCATATGCTGGTTCAAGTTGAGGCTGAAGACAATTAAAAGAAGTCCACAAGAGCCAAAATATGACCTTGATTATATCCCTTCTGAATTTAGAGACCACCTAAAGAATAGATTTGATGCACTGAACACCAATGACCGAAAACCAGAAGAACTGTAGGATGACACAAGAACATCATCCATGAAGAAAGCAAAAGGTCACTAAAAAGACAGGAAAAGAAAAAAAGACCAAAATGGATGCCAGAAGAGACTCTGAAACTTGCCCTTGGATGCAGAGTAGCTAAAGTAGATAGAAAAATTGACGGGATAAGAGAACTGAACAGAAGATTTCAAAGAGCAGCTCGAGAAGACAAAGTCAATTATTATAATGAACTGTGCAAAGACCTGGAGTTGGAAAACCATAAGGGAAGAGCATGCTTGGCATTTCTCAAGCTGAAAGAACTGAGGAAAAAATTTAAGCCTCGAATTGCAATATTGAAAGATTTCTCAGGAAATATGTTGAATGATATAGGAAACATCAAAAGAAGATGGATGGAATACAGAGTCACTATACCACAAAGAATTGATAGATGAGCATCCATTTCAGGAGGTGGCATATGATCAAGAACCAATGGTATTGAAGGAAGAAGTCGAAGCTGCACTGAAGGAACTGGTGAAAAACAAGGCTCCAGGAGTTGACAGAATACCCATTGAGAGGTTTCAACAAACAGATGCTGTACTGGAGGCACTAACTCATCTATGCCAAGAGATTTGGAAGACAGGTACCTGCCCAAATGACTGAAAGAGATCCATATTTATATCCATTCCAAAGAAAGGTGATCCCACAGAATGTGGAAATTATTTAACAATATCATTAATATCACATACAAGTAAAATCTTACTGAAGATAATTAAAAAATGGTTGCAGCAGTATACAGACAGAGAACTTCCAGAAACACAAACTGGATTCAGAAGGGGATGTGGAGCGAGGGATATGATATCATAGCTAATGTCAGATGGATTTTGGCTCAAAGCAAAGAATACCAGAACGATGTTTACTTGTGTTTTATTGACCATGCAAAGGCATTCGATTGTGTGGATCACAACAAATTGTGTATAACATTGAGAAGAATGGGAATTCCAGAACATTTAATTGTACTCAGGAGGAACCTGTACATAGACCAGGAGGCTTTCATTCGAACAGAACAAGGGGATGCTGTGTGGTTTAAAATCAGGAAGGGAGTGCGTCAGGGTTGAATCCTTTCACCATACTTATTCAATCTGTATGCTAAACAAATAAACAAATAATCTGAGAGGTTGGACTATATGAAGAAGATCATGGCATTAGGATTGGGGGAAGGCTCATTAACAACACAACTTTGCTTGCTGAAAATGAGCGTAACTTGGGGCACTTACTGATGAAAATTAAAGACTGCAGTCTGCAGTATGGATTACACCTCAATATAAAGAAAGCAAAAATCCTCACAACTGGACCAATAAGCAACATCATGATAAATGGAGAAAAGATTGAAGTTGTCAAAGACTTCATATTGCTTGGTTCTACAATCAACACCAATGGAAGCAGCAGTCAAGACATCAAAAGACGTATTGCATTGGGCAAATCTGTTGCAAAAGACCTCTTTCAAGTGCTGAAGAACAAAGATGTTTCCTTGAAAACTAAGATGCACCTGACCCTAGCCATGGTATTTTCAATCACTTCATATGCATGTGAGAGCTGGACAATGAATAAGGAAGATCAAAGAACAATCAATGCTTTTGAGTTGTGGTGTTGGCGAAGAATGCAAAAAGTATCATGGACTGCTAAAAGAACTAACAAATCTGTCCAGGAAGAAGTACAGCCGGAATGCTCCTTGGAAGCAAGAATGGCCAGACCTCGTCTCACTTTCTTTGGTCATGTTGTCAGAAGGGACCATTCTCTGGAGAAGGATGTTAGGCTTGGTAAAGTGGAGGGTCAACGAAAAAGGGGAAGGCCCTCAACAAGATGGATTGACACTGTGGCTGCAGCGATGGGGTTGGGTATAGTAGGGATCCTGGGGTTGGCATAGAACCAGGCAGGGTTTCATTCTGCTGTACATAGAGTCACTATGAGTCAGAGACGACTCGACAGCACCTAACAACAATAACAACAACAACGTATCTCTGGCAGGAGTCCATGGATGGTACAAACAATTAAACCTTACGCATTCAACTACTAACCAAAAGATTGGCAGTTTGGACTTATCCAGAGGCTCCTCAGAAGAAAGGCCGGGTGATCTGCTTCTGAAAGGTCACACCCGTGAAAACTCAATGGAGCAGTTAGTTCTACTCTGCACACACGGGGTTGCCATGAGTTGAAATCAACTCCATGGCAACTAGTTTGGTTTGTATCTCTAGCATCTGGCCCACTGCCTGGCACTCAGGTGAACCTCCATGGGACAAAGTGAGAAAGGAAAGAGAGGTTAAGGTACTTACAGGAATCCAAGGTCAAGTGAGAAGGACAAGAAAAATTCAAAAGTCTTTTATACTTCCCTTTATTGATTCAATAAATATTTACTAACAGCCTAATGTGTTCCAGGTATACACTAGAGTTTTTAGAATCAGGCCTGACTCCACGGACCTGAGCTTAAGTCTCTCAATAAGTATCTTGTACTATTATGAAAAAGGAACCCTGGTGGGGCAGTGGTTAAACGCTCAGCTGCTAACAGATAGGTTGGTGGTTCAAACCCACCAGCTACACCATGGTAGAAAGATGTAGCAGTCTGCTTTTGTAAAGATTACAGCCTTGGAAACCATATGGGCAGTTCTACTCTGTCCCTATAGGGTTGCTACATGTCAGAATCTAATCTATTAGCTAAGTTGCTAAACCTTTATAAAATGAGAATACATCAGCACCTAGCTCATAGGCTTGTTGCACAGATTAAAGGAAATAATCCATGTAAAGTGTTTCCTTATCACTGTTTCTACCTAGACAAGGTGAGGAAGCAGCCCAAACTTTAAGGTTTATACTTGTGTGTACATTCAAAAACATTCATTTCACAAGTATTTCCTCAGTGCATACTATGGTACTATGCGCAAAGTACTGTTCTGAGGTGTACCACTGAGAGGTTTTGAATTAAGTGCCCATCCAGAGAGTCCACTAGAGACAGACAAACCAGACTGCTATAGATGATAACATTATCCCAGAGGCCAAGCTAGCAGTGATGTTGTTGTTGTTATGTGCTGTTGAGTCGAACCCGACTCATAGCGACCCCTCCTTGGGTTTCCAAGGCGGTATCACTACGGAAGCAGATTGCCTCATCTTCCTTCCAAGGAATGGCTGGTGGGTTTGAACCACCAGACTTCTGGTTAGCAGTCAAGTGCCTTAGGCACTATGCTACCAGAGCTCCCATACTCAATTATCCATTTATTCATTGGTAAACTGACCATACCTAGCCCTCAAAAAACATTGATTGACAACACAAATGAACATGCTCAAAGATTCATTTTGTTCAGATCTTATCCTGGTCCTGGGAGACTGTGTCTTCAAATATCTGATTCAGACCACTTAGCCCCTAATGACATTTCCATGGCCCTAAGGTTCCTTGAAAAACATTCATATCCAGTAGAGAAACATATACACTGACAATTACAGTAGAATGTGGTGAGTTCTATGAGTCTGTGTGAGATTCTTAGAGTCTCTATGAGTCAGAATCAAGTTGGTGGCAGTGGACTGGTTTTGACCTACACCACGAAACCAAACACTATAGGACATCATAGCAACCCTATAGGACAGAGTACAACTGCCCCATAGGGTTTCCAAGGCTGTAAATTTTTATGGAAACAAACTGTCTCATCTTTCTCCCACAGAGCAGCTCGTGGGTTTGAACCACCAACCTCTAGTTGGCAGCCAAAAAGCATTAAGCACTATGCCACCAGAGCTCCATTTTTTTCCCCTAAAGGAGACTATTTTTTCTCTTTAAGGATAGGAGTTTTAAAGAAGTGGTAAAATCTGGAGCAGCTGATGAAGGTGTCCTGGAAAGGCTTTGTAGGCAAGTTAGGAAGGCCCTGCTGTGCGGGATACCATGTAAAGTGGCACCGGTTTAGAAGGCTGTCTGGTGTTCTCTAGGAGAGCTTAGTAGCTTGGTAGGAGGTAAATCAGTTGTCATGAGTTGATTCCAATTCATGGAAATCCCATGTGTGTCAGAGTATAATTGTTTGTACTCCACAGGGTTTTCAATGGCTGATTTTATGGAAGTAGATCACCAGTCCTTGTCTTCTGAGGCTTCACTGGGTGGACTCTAGCCTCTAACCTTTTGGTTAGCAGCTGAGTGCATTAACTATTTACATCACCCACAGACTCCTAGTTGGGAGGTAGGAAAGCAGAAATGGGACTGTTTATATCTGCAGGGAAGCTAAGTGGAAGGACTTGAGGTTATAGGGTACAGTGAAGGAGCCTGGCACCTAGGCTGAATAGGAAGAAAATAAAGCCAAGGGCAGGCTGATAAACGGAAGAAACAAGGGGTCAAGGAACTCATAGTCTTGATAAGGATGAAGGCCAGGTGTAGTGGGGCAGGAATTCTCAGTCCAACAGCTAATTAAAATTCCACCTCCTTCATGGAGCCTTCCTGACTAATCAGAAGTGCGGTGATGACTTCTCCTTGGCCCTACCCTATGAGATTCACTCTTTACTCACTGCTGTCTGAGGAGCTCTTCTCCATCCTCTTTTCCCCCGCCAAAAAAACTGATTTTGCCTGAAAATCACCATCCATATGAACCCTAACAACTCTATTCCTGTCATTGACGCTTTATGTTTCAGCAGGAAATTAAATGAAGTGAGTCTGGAGAAGCAGGAATGTCAGGAAGAAAAAAACAGGAAAATGTGTGCTTGTATGTGTGTGGATGAGTGAGTAATCAGGTGGAGACTGTGGAGGGAATAGAGTACTAGAGACCCAGAGGAATCAGCTAAAGAATAACAGGAACTGAAGTTCTAAGATAGGGGGGTTGGAGTTGGAAGCAGCCACCTAGGAGCTATGTCAAGCTTCTCTCTCCTTATCCAGAAAAGGTCAAAGGGTACTCACACAATACTCACACAAAGGAGCTGAGGGGAAGGATGAGCCTGTGAGGAGAGGGAAGCAAAGAGGAGTGTAAAGGGATTAATTTGCCAGTTAATCGTTCTGCATGTCCCTGAGCCTCAGCCAGCTGGTGCCCTCTTCCTAAACAGGTTAGGGCTTTGGCTGAAGTAACTGGGGCTGGAAAGACATCTTGCCTGGAGAAGCGAGAGACTGCACGCACTCTTCATATCATCTGAATCTGAGTGTTTGTCTGGACCCCTGAGAGGTCCAGGACTAGGTCTGATCCATTGGTGGGTAGCCTGTGCCAGCACACTATAGGCCTCATTCAAGGTTCACTGAGCTGAACTAAAGAAACTCAGGAAGGGGAAAGGAGGTGTGACAGAACCTGCAGGAAGAGCTCTGCCTTCTGTTCACTGTAGGCTGGGCAGAAAAAATGGAAGGCTTTTGGTTAGGGAACAAACCAGGGAAGGAGTCAGGATAGAGAAAAGAGAGCAAGATCCAGAAGAGGTGTGACAAGAACCAAAAGGGGAAAGAGAAAAAGGAGCTTACTATTAAATACTGTCTTTGGTAAGCATAGAGCCAACTGCTTTCCATATGCTCTTATGGTTCAATCTTGTAAGGTTAAGTACTACTATTACATCGTAACAGATGAAAAAAATGGAGTCAGAGAAGTTGATAGATTTACTTAAGGTCACACAACAAGTAAGGTAGAAGAGACAGGCATTTCAGGATGAGGAAAAAGCACAAAGGAATGGGTGTGGGAAAGCACAGGACTGAAGCTGAGAATTCCACTTGGTAAAGGGTATGGTGAATGAAAGGAATTCATTAAGATTAAAAAATAAGCTGGCCTCAAATCACAGAGGGATATAAATAACAGAATGAGTTTAGTTTTTATTGGACTTTCGCTGAGTAGGGGTTCATATGATGCCCACTGAGCTTTAAAAAGACAAATCTGGTGACAGGAAGGAACAGGCAGAACCTGACATCTGATGGGTTCCATTTGACAACTCTGTCATAAGTTGGTTTTGACGTAAATGGAATCTCTTTTTTTTTTTTTTTTTTTTAGTTTTCATTATTATTGTTTTCTATGATCAGTATCAGTATCTTTATAAATCCAGGCTTTGTCTTTGGGAGTTGGAAGCATTACATATAAACTTACAGATATATTTTAATACATAAATACATACATAAAAAATATACACAAATCATAAAAATTTACTCTGACAATGAAGAGATGTACAGTATTGGCATTTTGTCAGTTTTGGTGATAATTCCACTTGTGGAAGGTTCTGGATCAAGTGGATTATCTCTAGGAATAAAGACATCATTTCTAGTCAGAAAATTAGTGTGAGTTCTCTGTATGGTCCTTTTCTTTTTTTCTTCATATATTTTGTGGTAACTTCTCACTGCTTCCAGAATCTACCTATCAACTTTAGCAAAGCCATCAGTGTTTGGGCCTACGTTTTCAAGCAACTGAACCTGAGTTATTTTAGAAGAAATTTCAGCTAATCTTTTCACTACACATTTTTTTTTAACAACTTCCCTCCTTCCTCTTGCTAATTATTTCTTTCTTCTTCAGCATTTCTTTCCTCTTTAAAATCCATTAAGTCCTGAACTATTAACTTCCCTTCTTTGTGATCTATGAGTTTTGGCAGTATCAAGTTCTAAATTCAGCGCTCTTGCCATATGGACAATTTTTCCACCAATTTCTTTCATCATAGTATCCTGGTCAAATGTTTGGAGCGTGTTCACAAAATTCACCAATTTTTTCCAAATCCCTTGCATGCATTTTTCTGTAACTTCCTCCCAGGAAGATGTAATGCTCTGGACACTCTGAAGAATATTTTAATTCTTCCAGAAATCACATAATATTACCATACCTCCATCTGTTGCAGTGATTGAACAAACACAGTCTGTGGATAGTATGCCTTGAAAGTGGTGATTACACCTTCATACACAGGATGAATCAGAGATATCATATTGGGAGATAGATACAACATTTTCACATCTTGATTTAGATCATCTATGTGAGGAGGACTACCACTTATCTGTCAGTTTCTCATACTGTGGTGACTTGTGTGTTGCAAGCTATGTATTGGAAGCTATGTCACCAGTTGTGGTAGTTAAGGTTGTGTGTCAATTTGGCTGGGCCATGATTTTGAGTGTCTTGGCAACTGGATGTAGTTATTCCCCATAATGAGACTGAATGTACTGTAATCGCTTTCATGATGGAATCTGCTGTAAACAGCAAATAAGCTGAAGGAGAGTTGCCGTCTTATTTCTCTAGTGCTGCTACAAAAGAAATACTAACAGGCAGATGGCTTTAACAAACAAGAATTTATTCTCTTATAGTTTAGGAGGCTAGAAGTCCGAATTCAGAGTGCTGGCTCTAGGGGTTGGTGAAGGCCCCTTGACCTTAGGCTTCAGCTCTATCTCTTGTTCCAGGGTCACTGGAGCTAGAGGCTTCTCCAAACTCATGCAGCTCCTGGGTGCTGAGGCTGATAAATCCAAGATCAGCAGGTAAAATGTCCAATTCTAAGATCAGCAGGCAACATGGTAGGCCACTGGTTCAAGTCCAAGAACTGGAGATGAAGACTTGGCCAAATGCAGGATCCAAAATGTGCCAAAAGCTAGAGACCTTTCTCAAACCGTCTCCAAATATACTGAAAGCAAGCCACACCCCAAAGGCACCTCCCCTTCAATTGATTAGCTGCCCACAGCAGATTCCACCATGGGCATGATAAAATCTCATAATGGAAAATAACTACAACCAGTTGCCAAGCCACTCAACACCATGCCCAGCCAATTTGACAAACAACCTTAACTACCACAGTTGCCTTTGGGATGTAGCCTGTTTCCAGTATATACAGAAAGGATCCTGCATTTGGCCAGTCTCCATCTCCAGTTCCTGAAACTGAACCACTGGCCTGCCATGTTGCATGTTGATCTTGAGACTGTTACCTTCGCAGCCTGTGAGCTAACAATATGCCATTTTAGCTGCCAATATTGGATCCATCAGCCTCAGCAGCCAGCAGCTTTGCGAGTCAGGAGAAGCCTCTAGCTTGCTCCAGAGGGCCTAAAAGGCAGAGCTGAAGCCCAAAGTTGAGGGCATCCACCCAGCCCCTAAAGCCAATACTCTAAACTCTGACTTCTAGCCTTCTGAACTGTAAGAGAATACATTTGTTTGTTGAAGCCATCCACTGTGGTATTTCTGTTATAGCAACACTAGAGAACTAAGACATCCGTATTTCAAATACTAGCAGGGTCACCCATGGTGGGCAGGTTTCAGTGAGATTCCAGACTAAGACAGACTAGGAAGAAAGACATGGCAATCTACCTCTGAAAAAAATGGCCAGTGAAAGCCTTATGAATAGCAGTGTAACAGTGTCTGATATAGTGCTGGAAGATGACACCCTCAAGTTGGAAGGCACTCAAAATATGAATGGAAGTACAAAGTAAAATCAATGTTAATGGCATGAGAGTAAAGCCTTTGGGACTTACATTTCTGATGTGGCACTATTTAAAATGAGAAAGAATGGTGCAAACATCCATTAATAATCAGAACATGGAATGTATGCAGTATGAATTCAGGAAAATTGAAAGTCATCAAAAATGAAATGGAATGTATAAAGATATTACTGAGCTGAAATGGAAATGGACTGATGTTGGCATTTTTGAATTGGACAATCCTATGATCTATGCTGAGAATGACAAATTGAAGAGGAATGGTATCACATTTATCATCAAAAAGAATATTTCAAGATCTATTCTAAAATATAGCTCTGTCAGTGATAGGTTAATACCTATACACCTATTAGGAAGACCAGTTAATATGACTAGTACTCAAATTTATGCACCAACCATAAAGACAAAGATGAAGAAATTGAAGATTTTTTTAAATCAACTTCAGCAGTCTAAAATTGATCAAATATGCAATCAAGATGTATTGATAATTACTGGTGATTGGAATGTGAAAGTTGGAAACAAAGAAGGATTGGTAGCTAGAAAATATGGCCTTGGTGATAGAAATGACACTGGAGAGTGAAAGAATTTTGTAAAACCAATGACTTATTCATTGCAAATACCTTTTTCAACAACATAACTGCTGACTATATATGTGGACCTGGCTAGATGGAATACATAGGTGCCAAAGGGACATGGAGGCAGCACCTACTCACCTCCTCCAATCTCACAAGGAGGAAACAGAGTCATCATCAACAGCCCAAGGCTTATTCCTGTGAAGCCAGACATACTGCCACCCTCCAAACTTATTAACTAACACCACCTGTTCCTCTCACAGCACTCATTAGTCCTTTGCTGGGTTCTATAATCCATTGCAATGGCCACACAGAACTCACAGATAATACTCATGATTGTGGGGTTTATTAGGGAAGTAAGATGCCCCAGCAGGTTACAATTCAGATTCAGGACTGTGCTCAGGATACAATTCTTTGATGAGGACAGTCTCCCCTCTGCTATGCCCTCAGGCATACCTCTCTGGCCCTTGGTCTCTTGGGCCCCTTTGCACTGCTCAGGTTAGTGTGTTGCAAAGCTCTTTTAGCTCTGCTGATAGGTACAGCTACATGCACCCCACTCTACCAGCAAGCCTCCTACTCAAAGGCATTCAGCTTTCTTGATCTGTAGGCTAGGCAAGCCCACCGCTCTGTCTCATGCCTCTTGGCTTTCACCCAGGTGTCTTTGCTGAGGCATCTCTGCTGGGCATCTCTGCCAAGGAGGTCCAGCACAGGGATCTTGGGTCCAAGAACATGCTCCACTCCACCTCCAGCTCCTCTCTCTTGATGGCAGTGAGATCCCCTCTTCTGCTTCTAACAGGGCTCATGTTAAGCCCAGAAGCATGGCAAAACTAACCAATCCTTGCATTAGAGTTCCACACACCTTATTTGCGTGGTCCTACTCAGTGATCTGGTGGTAGTCACAAAGACCATGGCTAGAAAAGCCATACCAAATAATTCACTGCACCACATGAATTAAATCAACTACATCTGTGGAATGAGACAATGGAGAAGCACAATATTATCAGTCAGAACAAGGCCAGGGGCTAGGTGAAGAAAAGACAATCAATTGCTTATATACAACTTCAAGTTGAAGCTGAAGAAAATTAAAATATGTCCAAAAGAGCCAAAGTATGACTTTAAGTAATCCCACCTACGTTTAAATACCATCTCAAGAATAGATTTGACATATTGAACACTAATGACTAAAGACCAGATGGGTTGTGGAATGACATCAAGAACATCACACATGAAAAAAGCAAAAGGTCATTAGAAAGACAGAACGGGGGGAGGGGCGACCAAAATAGATGTCAGAAGACATTGTGAAATTCGCTCTTGACCAAAGAGGAGCTAAAGCAAATGAAAGAAATGGTGAAATAAAAGAATTAAACAGATGATTTCAAAGGGTGGCTCAAAAAGACAAACATAAGTATTATAATGAAATGTACAAAGACCTGGAGTTAGAAAACCAAAAGGGAAGAACATGCTTGGCATTTGTAAAACTGAAAGAACTGAAGAGAAAATTCAAGCCTTGAGTGGCAAAACTGAACAATTCTATGGGCAAAAATACTGAATGATGCAGGAAGAATTAAAAGAAGATAGAAAGGGGGTGGGGCTTCCAGCAAGATGGCAGAATAGGCAGACAAGCTACACAGATCCTCTTCAACAAAGAAACAAGAAACCAATTGAAACAGATATGGAAGATGATCTTGGAGCCCTGAGTTTTGAAAGGAAGGACAGAGAAGTAGATTAAATACCAACTAGTAGAAGAAACTGAATGAAACAGTGAATAAGGAGACAAACGAAGCTGTGAACTGTCAGCTATCCTGATGGCATGGCCAGTTTGAATATTTACAAGTGGCATTAGAATTTGGGCAGCAACCTACAAATCAGCCCTGCTTGCCAAGGACTACATGGACAACTGCACTGGTGGCTGATGACCAGAAAGGAAAACAGCAAATAAGGAGACAAACTGAGCTGTGGACTTCTGGCTGTTCTGAGAGCGCATCCATTTTGAATATTTGCAACCAGTGTAGTCATTTTGGATATTTACAAGTGGCAGCATTCTGATCCCAGTGACCTAAGAATAGGTTCTGCTTGCTGAGGACAGCACACGCAATCACCCTGGAGGTTGAGCACTGGAAAGGTACAACATTCCCCTTGTTAGGCTTATACCCCATACCTACTTGCTGAATGGAAATATGGCCATCCCCCACCTTTACCCACTTTCTGGACTAGCAGGAATTCTGTTTTAGTTTGTGTGCCCTGACAGAGCCTGAGTGCCCTGCCCCGGCCCCTCCAATTTGTTTATGTTTTTGTTCATTTTCAAATTATTCCCTTTTTTTTCTTCCTTTTTCCCATCCAGAGTTCTAGTTTGTTGTGTGAGTGTTCCCCCCTCCCTTTTCCTAGTTCCCATCCTTTCTCTTTCTATTGGTTCTTTCCATCCCATTTTCCTCTTTGCAGTTTTCTCATTTTTCTTTATTATTCTTTTATTCTTGCTCTTTTCTCTATTCCCTCCTCCTCAGATATTGTGGGGTCCCTCCCTTTTTCTATTTATATTTCTGTTATCTTTTAAAAGTATTTCTTTAAACATTTCTTCTCATTTATTGTCTTTCTTTTTTAGGGGGTTATTCATGTTTGTTTATTAGTTTTTGTGTTTTGTCCTCTTGTTTTTAGTTTTATGTTTTTTGTGTGTGGTTTTTTTTTTTTTGTGTGTGTGTGTGTGTGTAACTGAGTGGGAAGCAGTAACTGTGCCCATACTATCCAATCATACCCTCACTACCTCCAGGCCCACCTACTGAGTGAGGACAACAACTTTCTTCTGCACCTGGCCAACAACAGACAACAGCTAATACCAGCCCAACTCACCTTTAACTGCTCTTCATGAACAGCTAACAGAGATCTGTGAATACACTCTCATTCTCTATCCCTCCCACCGGGAGACAGGTGGTCAGTGCATAAGTGCGGTCAACTAGCGAATAGAGGAGTACAGTACCCTGCTATCCTGCTTACTCAGATAAATAAAAACAATACAAAGAAAAAAAACTTGTGTGAATCACACCAACATACAATCACTAATTAAATATAAATGCAATGACATCACAATGCCTCAGAGACAATAAACTGTTACAGTCTACACAAAGAAGCAAGAAAAAGTAGTAGAAACAAGGGACCAGGATACAGACCCAGAAACATCTCTAAGGAAGAAACAGCACTGGAACTCCCTGATAAGGAATTCAAGCGAATTATATTTAGGTACCTTCAATGGATTGAGAGAGAGATGAAGAAAAACACTGACAAAATTAAGAAAAACACAGAAAAAACTCTAGAATAATTTAGGAAAACAATACAAGAACAAAATGACAAAATAAATGAAAAATTAGAAATGATACAAAAACTACACATAGAATCCAGAACATGAATACTAAAGTTTCAGAAATAGATAACACATTGAATGGGCAAAGGAGTATAAATGAATCGATGGAATATTGAATTTGTGAGATTGAAGACAATACCTCAATATTAGTTTGTTCAGGGTTCAATCAGAAAAAAGATCAAAACAAAATGAACAAAGACTAAGATTCATGTGGGATAACATCAAGAGGAATAACCTATGTGTAATTAGAATTCCAGAAGAGGAAGAGAAAAATAAAGCCACACAGAAAATTGATGAAGATTTGTTGGATGAGAATTTCCTGAAATGAAGAAAGATAAGAATATATTCATTCAAGAAGTGTAATGGACCCCAAACAGGATAGACCCCAAAATAAAATCACCAAGACATATTATAAACTCACCAAAACCAAAGGCAAAGAAAGAACCCTGAAAGCAGCACAGGAAAAATGAAAAGTTACCTACAATAAGGTAACCAATAAGGGCAACCAATAAGACAGCTTGAATTCCTCAGCAGAAACCATGCAGGTGAGAAGGCAATGGGATGGTATATATAAAATCTTGAAAGAAAAAGATTTTTAACCAAAAATTACATACCCAGCAAAACTGTCCCTCAAATATGATGGTGAAATTAAGACATTTTCAGATTAGCAGAAATTAAGGGTATTTGTTAAAACCAGAGTAATCTTACAAGAGATGCTAAAGGAAGTCCTTTGGACAGAGAACCAACAACAGCAAACAACTGATGATTAACATACATGATGACATAACCCAGAAACCAATCCAGTTATGGAAGTATATAAATTAAGCTTCCAAGACTATAAACAGGGAACCACAGAAATCAATTGGTAAATGAGGACCACCACAAACCAAAAAGAGGGGGAAAAAAAGAGAATAATAACAGTGTAGTTGCAGAACTTCTAAATGGTGAGGAAGTCATGACAGTTGCAAGATAGAATGAACTGTTCTAAACTTGGGAAGAAAATTCTAAATCATAAGGTAATATCAAAGAAAAAGAATGAACCTTCATATCAAAATAAAAAAGAGGACAAGCACAAATACTTAGCAAATACTAAAACAATAGCAATGAAGGAAATGATAACACAATTTATAAACAAAAGGAGCTCAGCACAGAAAAGTGTATAGAAGAAATCAGCAACACCATGAAATAACACATAACAAAATGACAGCAACAAATTCATACTTGTCAGTAATTACACTGAATGTAAATGGATTATATGTATCACTCAAGAGATGGAGAGTTGCAGACTGGATAAGAAAACACAACCTATAAATATGCTGTCTAAAAGGGATACATTTTAGAGACAAAGACAAAAATAGACTAAAATTCAAAGGTTGAAAAAAGATATATCTAGCAAACAGAAATCAAAAAAGAGCAGGAGTGACAATATTAAATTCTGATAAAATTGACTTTAAGACAAAAACCACTATAAGAGACAAGAAAGGTCATCATATAATGATTAAAGGACCAATTGAACAAGAGGATATAGCCATAATAAATATCGACACATCCATTGAAAGAGCCCCAAGATACCTAAATGAGACTTTTACAGGATTGAAAAGATAAATAGATGACTCCACAGTAACAATAGGAGACTTTAATCCAACACTTTCAATGAAAGATAGAACAATTAGAAAGAGACTAAACAAAGACACAGAAGAACTAAACAACAGAATAAACTACCTTGACCTTATACACATCTACAGAACATATCAACCAACAACAGCACATTCTTTTCCAGTGCACGTGGAACATTCTCCAGAATAGACCATGTGTTTGGCCACAAAGAAAGCCTCAATTAATTTCAGAACACTGAAATACTACTGCACAACATCTTCTCAGATCATTATGCTATAAAATTGGAAATCAACAATAGAAGATCAACAGAAAAAGAGCAAACACATGGAAACTGAATAACAGCCTCCTTAAAAATGACCAGGTAATATAAGAAATAAAAAATGAACTGAAAAAATTCTTTGAATCAAATGAGAATGAAAATACAACATACCAAAATCTTTGGGACACAGCATAAACAGTGGTCAGAGGGCAATTTATAGTAATAAATGCACATATCAAAAAACAAGGAAAAGCAAATATCAATACCTTAACCCAACATCTCCAACAATTACAAAAAGAGCAGCAAAAAAAAAAAAAAAAAAAGCCTACAGTCACCAGAAAGAAAGAAATAATGAAGAATTGAGCATAAATAAATGAAAAAGAAAATAAAAAGACACTAGAAAAAATCAGCAAGATTAGAAGTGAAAGACTAATAAAACTGACAAACCACTGGCAAACTTAACAAAGGAAAAGAGGGAGAGTATACAAATAACACGAATAAGAAACGAATTGGGCAACATCACAACAGCACCAACTGAAATAAAAAGGATAATATAAGGTACTATGAAGGGCTGTGCTCCAACAAATTTGAAAACCTAGGAAAAAAGGACAGATTTCTAGAAACATACTACTTACCTAAACTAACACAGACTGAGGTGGAAAAGTTGAACAGATTCATAACAAAAGAAGAAATTAAACAGATCATCAAAAAAATTACCAACAAAAAAAATTCCTGGTCCAGAAAGTTTCACTGGAGAATTCTACCAAACATTCAGAGAAGAACTAACACTAATCCTATTCAAACTATTCCAGAACTTAGAAAAGGATGGAATTCTCCCTAATTCATTTTAGGAAGCAAGCATAACCTTGTCAAAACCAGACAAAGACATCACTAAAAAGGAAAACTACAGACCAATATCCCTCATGAATGTAGATGCAAAAATCTTAATAATAAAAATCCTAGCCAATAGATTCAAAGAACATACCAAAAACAATAATACATACATTATGACCAAGTGGGGTTCATACCAGATATATAAGAATAGTTCAGCCTTAGAGAAGTAATCAAAGTAATACATCATACAAGTAAAATAAAGAACAACATGATCATATCAATCAATGCAGAAAAGCCACTTGATAAAACCTAATATGCGTTCCTGATTTAAAAAAAAAAAAAAAAACTTTCAGAAAAATAGGACTAGAAGGGAAATTTCTCAACATAATAAAGGGCATACGTACAAAACCAACAAGCAACATTATTTTCAATGGAGAGAGACATAAATGACATAAACCATTCCCCTGGGAAACAGAAAGCAGATAAGGATGCCCTCTATCCAATTTCTATTCAACATTGTATTGGAAGTCCTAGCCAGGGCAATAAGGCAAGAAAGGGAGATCAAGGCATCCAAATTGATAAGGAAGAAGTAAAACTATCCCTATTTGCTGATGATATGATCCAATACATAGAAAACACAAGAGATTCAACAGGAAACTGCTGGAAGTAATTGAGAGATTTAGCATAGTGGCAGGATACAAGATAAACATACAAAAATCAGTTGGATTCCTCTACACCAGTAAAGAGACCACTGAAAAGGAAATCAATACCATTTACAACATTTACAAAATCAAATAGACAAACGACGACAAAAAACAAAACAACAACAAAAAAAAAACTTGGGAATAAATCTTACCAGTGACACAAAAGACCAATACAAAGAAAAATATAAAACACTACTTCAAGAAATTATAAGAGATCTACATAAATGGAAGGACACACCATATTCATGGATAGGAAAATTAAACATTATGAAAATGTCAATACTACCCAAAGCAATCTATACACTCAATGCAATCCCAATCCAGATTATATCAACACTCTTTAAATATATGGGAAAAACAATCACTAATTTTATATGGAAAGGAAAGAGACCTCAGATAAGCAAAGCACAATTGAAGAACAAAATAGGAGATCTCACACTCCTGGATCTCAAAACCTGCTAAACAGCCACAGTAATCAAAACAGCCTGGTACTGGTACAATGATAGACATACAGAACAGTGGAATAGAACTGAAAACCCAGAAAAAGATCCATGAACCTATGGTCAGCTGCTTTTTGACAAAGGACCAAAATCCATTAAATGGAGGAAGAGATAGTCTCTTTAACAAAAGGTGCTGGCAAAACTGGCTATCCATTTGCAGAAAAATGTAACAAGATCCATACCTCACACCAAACACAACAACTAATTCCAGATGGATCAAGCACTTAAATGTGAAACCTGAAACTATAAAGTTCATTAAGGAAAACAATAAGGACAAACTTAGGGGCCCTAATTTATGGCATAAATAGGCTATGAAGCATAACCCAAAATGCAGAAACAGCAGAAGATAAACTAGATGATTGGGACCTTCTGAAAATTAAATTTTTATGTACTTCAAAAGACTTCTCCAAAAGGGTAAAAAGAGAACCTACAGATTAGGAAAAATTTTCAGCAATGATCTATCCAACAAGAGACTTACCTCAAAAATTTATGGAAAATTCCAACACCTCAACATCAAAAAGACAAATAATCCAAGGGGAAAATGGGCAGAAAACATAAATAGACACTTGTTCTGGTTACCTAGTGCCACTCTGACAGGAATATACCACAAATGGGATGGCTTGAACAAACAGGAGTTTATTCTCTTATAGTTCAGGAGGCTAAAAGTCTGAGTTCAAAGTGCCAGGCTCTAGAGACTGTGTGAAAGCCCCTCAACCTTGGGCTTCAGCTCTGCCTCTTGCTCCCCACTTAGTGAAGCTAGAAGGATCTCTTCACTCAAGTAGCTACTGGCTGTTGAGGCTAACAAGCCCAAGGTCAACAAATAAAATGGCACAGTCCCAATGTTATCAAACCACATGGCAAGCCATTAATTCAAGTCCATTGAAAGTCACAAGTTCGGCAGAACATGGCACCCTGCTGAACAATGACATGGCAACATGCAGCTTTCAAGCATGCCACAAGCTAGAGACCATTTCCCACAGGCTTCTCCTTATATACAAGAAGCAGACCACATCCCTAAGCCAGCTACTCAGCTGTTCACAGTAGATTTCACCATGGAGTTGATTACCAGTCTCTTCATGGGGCATACTACATCCAGCTGCCCAGCCACTCAACCAGGCCCAGGCAAGTTGACACACAAACTGAACTACCACTACACTTCACCAAAGGAGAT
>NW_006921957.1:700097-700507 GCF_000298275.1 Orycteropus afer afer
GTCCCTCTGGGTAGCTGGCTGTGACCAAGCAGTGACTACCACCTTACCTCTTGTCAGCTCTACTATACCCCTGGGAATTCAGATCATTCACATAGACTTATAGGACCATTGTTTGACAACCCTATACATGTTCTTGAGTACACTCCCCACTTCATAGACATACCTACTAGTTCAGCCTGTTCCCCCATTTGTCCACCTACCTATCTACCCATAAGCATGTTTGCCTTCACTGACAACGAAGAACTGTATGTGCAAAAGGTTTATCTTTGTTGTCTGCACCTCCCATGTACTTCTCTATGTCTTTCTCTTCCTCAATGTCACCATATTGATCACTCACATTTGGTACATTGCCTTTCTCTTCACCCAAATGAATACTTATCTCTATCTACCTAACAGTGTTCCCTCCCCTC
>NW_006921957.1:701337-705979 GCF_000298275.1 Orycteropus afer afer
CTCTTTTGACTCTTTTGGAGAAGTCTTTGGAAGCGCATAAAAATTTAATTTTTAGAAGGTCCAAATCATCTGGTTTCTCTTCTGCTGTTTGTGCAGTTTGAGTTATGCTTTATAGTCTATTTATGCCATATATTAGGGCTTGGGACTTTCAATTGACTTGAATTAATGGCCTGCCCTGTGGTTTGCCATTTGCCGTTTCACTTGTCAACCTTGGGTTTGTCAGTCTCAGAAGCCAGCAGCTGTCTGAGTGAAGAAAAGCCTCTAGCTTCAGTGCGCTAGGAGCAGAAGGCAGAGCAGAAGCCCAAGGTTGAGGGGCTTTCACCTAGCCCCTAGAGCCTGGCACTTGGAACTTGGACTTCCAGCCTCCAAACTGTAAGAGAATAAACTCCTGTTTGTTCAAGCCATCCTATTTGTGGTATATTCCTGTCAGAGCAGCACAGAGGTAACCAAAACACTTGGTATACATCCTAAAGAAGAGAGTGTCGGGACACAAACAAATATATGCACACCCATGTTCACTGCAGCACTATTCACAATAGCAAAGAGATGGAAACAACCTAAGTTTGCATCAACAGAAGAATGGATAAACAAACTATGTTACATTCACACAACAGAACATTATGCAACACTAAAGAATAATGTAGAATCTGTGAAACACCATGTAATGTGGATGAACTTGGAGGACATTATGCTGAGTGAGTAAGTCAATCACAGAAATACAAATATTATACTAGTTTACCATTGTAAAAAGTCAAGGAAGGGTTTATATATGGAAGGAAACTTTCTTTGTTGGTTACCAGGGATGAGAGGGGAGGAGAGGGAACACTGCTAGATAGGTAGAGGCAAGTACTGATTTGGGTGAAGAGAAGGGTGTATACCAAAAGTGAGTGACCAACACAGTGGTGCTGAGAAAGAGGAAAACACACAGAGGTACACAAGAGGTACAGACAACAAAGATAAACCCTTTTACATATATAGTACTGCATTATCAGGAATAATGAACATTAATCTATGGGTAAATAGATGCATAGACAGGCTGAATGATCAGGTATGTGTAGGCAAAAAGGAATATGCCCATGACCATACACAAAGCTGACAGATGACATTTCCACATAAGTATTTGTATGTACTGTAAAAATGTCCAAATATATAATAGAGCTAACAAGAGGCAAAGTTATGATAACCTCTTGACCATTGCCAACCACCCTGAGGGAGTGAGTAGTTGGACCTGTGGACTTAGGACCATGGTCACAGGGAACATCAAGTTCAATTGGCATAACATACTTGGCGTAGTGCCTAAGGCACTTGACTGCGAATCAAAAGGTTGGCAGTTCAAACCCACCAGCCACTCCATGGAAGGAAGGTTGGGCAATCTACTTTCATAGTGATACTGCCTCAGAAACCCAAGGAGTGGTCGCTATGAGTCAGAGACGACTCAACGGCACATAACCACAACTACACAAAAACACTGTTCTACATCCTACTTTGGTGAGTACCGATTGAGGTCTTAAAAGCTTACAAGTAGCCATCTAGATGCAACAATGGGTCTCTCCTTGTCCAAAAGAAGAATGAAGAAAAACAAAGACACATGGAAATATCAGTCCAAGGGACTAGCAGACCATGTGATCCTCAGCCTATATGACCATGAGACCAGAAGAACTAGATGGTGCTTGGCTATCACTGTCAACCACTTGGAAAGGGATCAGTGCAGGAGATCCTGGATACAGTGGGAGAAAAATGTGGTGGTCTGATAGAGACTGGTGAGACCCCCAAGATTATGGCCCTTAGTTACCCTTCAGGTCTGGAATTGAACTCACTCCTGTGGCTTCCATCCAAATAATAGACAGGGATATAAGGTGAACATTTACATCAGGTAGATATACTCCTTAAAGTAATCAGTTGTGGGAGAACAGAAGGGCAGTGATTTCACAGGAAGATAGCTTGGGGGGCAGGAATGCACAGGAAAGAAGGACACAGGGAAGAAGTAACTACAGGGAGGAAGTGGGAAGAGGGCTGTTACATTGTGGGGAATTACAGTCAAAGTTATGAAGCAAAATATGTATGAACTGCTGTATGGAAAATGATTTTGCTCTGTAAACTTACACCCAAATCACAATAAAAATTAAAAGAAGAAGAAGCAGAAGATGGAAGGAATACATAGAATCACTTTACCAAAAATAACTGGTTTACATTCAATCATTTCAGTAGGTAGCATATAAACAAGAACCGATGGTACTGAAGGAAGAAATCCAAACTGCACTGAAGTCACTAGTGTAAAACAAGGCTCCATGAATTGACAGAAAACCTACTGAGATGTTCTGACAAATGGATAAGATGCTGGAAGCTCTCATCTATGTCAAGAAATTTGGAAGATAGCTACCTGGCCAACCAACTGGAAGAGATCCATATTGATGCCTAGTCCAAAGAAAAATGATCCAACAGAATGTTGAAATTACCAAAGAATATTATTAATATCACATGCAAGTAAAATTTTGCTGAAAATAATTCAAAGTCAGATATAGCAGAACATAGACTGGAAACTGCCAGACATTCAAGCTAGATTCAGAACAAGACCTATAGTAAGGGATATCATTGCTGATGTCAGATAGATCTTGGCTGAAAGCAAATACTAGAGAGATGTTTACCTGTGTTTTACTTACTATGCAAAGGCATCTAACTGTGTGGATCATAAAAAAAAATTATGGATAACATTGCCAAGAATGGGAATTCCAGAAAAATCCACTGTGCTCTGTGAATAGGCACAGAGGAAGTCATTCAAACAGAATGAGGGGATACTGCATGGTTTAAAATCAGGAAAAGTGTGTTGTAACCTTTCATCATACTTATTCAGTCTGTCTACTACTTGTCTGTCAGTTTGTCATACTGTGGTGGCTTGCATGTTGTTGTGAGGCTTGTGGCTCTGCCACCAGTATTTCAAATACCAGCAGGGTCACCCATGGTGGACAAGTTTCAGCAGCACTCCAGACTAAGACAGACTCAGAAGAAGGAAGTGGCCACCCACTTCTCGAAGAATTGGCCAGTGAAAACCTTATGAATAGCAGTGAAAAACTATCTGATATATTAGTGGAAAACTTCATGAATACCCCTGAAACATTGTCTGACATAGTGCCAGAAGATAAGCCCCTCAGGTTGTAAGGGACTCAGAATACGACTGGGGAAGAGCTGCCTCCTCAAAGTAGAGTCGACCTTAATGATGGGGATAGAGTAAAGCTTTTGGGACCTCCATTCGCTGATGATGTAGCAAGATTCAAAATGGGAAGAAACAGCTGCAAACATCCGTTAATAGTCAGAACATGAGATGTATGAAGTATGAATCTAGGAGAATTGGAAGTTGTCAAAAATAAAATGGAATGCATAAAGATCGATATAGTAGGCATTAGTAAACTGAAATGGACAGGTTTTGGCCATTTTGAATCAGATAATCATATGATGTATGATGCCAGGAATGACAAATTGAGGAGGAATATGTGGCATTCATCATCACAAAGAATGTTTCAAGATCTATCCTGAAGTACAATGCTGTCAGAGATAGGATAATATCCATATGCCTACAAGGAAGACTATTAGACAGTTAATAAGACTATTATTCAAATTTACCCACCAATCACTAAAGTCAAAGATGAGGAAATTGAAGATTCTTACCAACTTCTACAGTCTGAAATTGACCAAACATTCAATCAAGATGTATTGATTATTACTGGTGATTGGAATGTGAAAGTTGGAAACAAGGAAGAATCACCAGTAGTTGGAAAATATAACTTTGGTGATAGAAATTATGCTGGAGATCACATGATAGAATTTTGTAAGACCAACAACTTGTTGTTGTTGTTGTTGTTAGGTGCCGTCGAGTCATTTTCGCCTCATAGCAACCCCATGTACAGCAGAACGAAACACCGCCCAATCCCGTGCCAGCTCCATGATTCTTGCTATACTTCAGCCCATTGTCGCAGCCACCATATCAATCCATCTCGTCGAAGGTCTTCCGCTCTTTTGTCGACCCTCCACTTTACCAAGCATGACATCCTTCTCCAGGTAATGGTCCCCTCTGACAACACGACCAAAGTAGGTGAGACGAAGTCTGGCCATCCTTGCTTCCAAGGAGCATCTCAGCCGCACTTCCTCCAGGACAGATCTGTTAGTTCTTTTGGCAGTCCATGGTACCTTCAACATTCTTTGCCAGCACCACAATTCAAAAGCATCAACTCTTCTTTGGTCTTCCTTATTCATTGTCCAGCTCTCACATGCATATGAGGCGACTGGAAATATCATGGCCTGTGTTAGGCACACCTTAGTCCTCAAGGAGACATCCTTGCTCCTCAGCACTTGAAAGAGTTCCTTCGCAGCCAACCTGTCCAATGCTACACTTCGTCTAATGTCCTGACTGCTGCTTCCACTGGCCTCGAATGTAGAACCAAGCAATATGAATTCTTTGACAACCTCAATCTTTTCTCCATTTATCATGATACTTCTTATTGGTCCATTTGTAAGGATTTTTGTCTTCTTTATATTGAGATGTAATCCATACTGAAGACTGTGTTCCTCAATCTTCATCAGTAAGTGCCTCAAGTCATCCTCACTTTCAGCAAGCAAAGTTGTATCATCAGCATATCTCAGGTTGTTA
>NW_006921957.1:706844-719087 GCF_000298275.1 Orycteropus afer afer
TGGTTAGCAGTCAAGTGCCTTAGGCACTATGCTACCAGAGCTCCTTAGTACCAGTACCAACTTAGTCATCGTAAATACCTTTTTTCAACAACAATATGGCTATATATGTGGACCTCGCCAGATGGTGTATACAGGAATCAAATAGACTATATCTGTGGAAAGAGGCAATGGAGAAGCTCAATACGTTCAGCCAAAACAAGGCCAGGAGCTGACTGTGGAATAGACCATCAACTACACATATGCAAGTTCAAGTTGCAGCTGAAGGCAATTAAAACAAGTCCACAAGAGGCAAAACATGACCTTGATTATATCCCACCTGAATTTAGAGATCACCTGAAGAACAGATTTGATGCACTGAACATCAAAGACTGAAAACCAGACAAATTGTGAGATGACATCAAGAACATCATACATGAAGAAAGCAAAAGGGAATGAGTAGTTGGACCTGTGGGCTTGGAACCATGGTCACAGGGGAAATCAAGCTCAATTAGCATAACATACTATAGAAAAACATTGTTCTACAACCTATTTTGTTGAGTAGCAACTGGGGTCTTAAAAGCTTGCAAGCGGCCCTCTAGATGCAACAATGTGTCTCTCCTTGCCCAGAGCAAAGGAGAATGAAGAAAACAAAAAATACATAGAAACAATTAGTCCAATGGACTAATAGGCCATGCAATTCTCAGCCTATATGACCATGAGATGAGAACTAGATGGTGGTGCCCAGCTACCACTGTCAACCACTTGGAGGCAGATCAGTAAAGGAGATCCTGGATAGAATGGGAGAACAAATGGAACAATATTCAAAATCATAAAAAAATAAAACAATAAAAAGACCAGGTTTACTGGTCTGATAGAGCCTGGAGAGACTCCTGAGACTATGGCTCCTAGTTACTCTTTAGGTCTGGAACTGAACTGATTTCTGTGGCTTCCAGCCAAACAACTGACAGACATATGGGATGAATATTTACATGAGGTAGATACAGTCCTTGGAGTGATCAATTGTGGGAGAACATAAGGGCAGTGTTTGCACAGGGGGTGGGAGTGATGGGAGAGAAGGACACAGCAAAGAGGTAACTATGGGGAGGAAGTGGGAAGAAAAAAAAGACGAAAAAGGAAGAAAAGACTAAAATGGATGTAAAAAAAATAGAGAGTAGCTAAAGCAAATAGAAAAAATGACAAGACAAAAGAGCAGAATAGAAGATTTCAAAGAGCAGCTTGAGAAGACAAAGTCAATTATTATAATGAAATGTGCAAAGACCTGGAGTTAGAAAACCAACAGGGAAGAACATGCTCAGTATTCCTCCAGCTGAAAAAACTAAAGAAAAAATTCAAGCTTTGAGTTGCAATATTGAAAGATTCTATGAGCAAAATAAGGAGCTCTGGTGGTGCAATGCCTAAGACTTGACTACTAACCAGAAGGCTGGTAGTTCAAACCCATCAGCCACTCCACAGAAGGAAGACTGGGCAACCTAATTCCATAAAGATTTACTGCCTCAGAAATCCAATGGGGGTCGCTATGAGTTGGAATCGACTTGATGGCAGTGGGTTTGGTTTGGTTTTCTGGTATGGGCAAAATATTGAATGATGCAGGTAGCATGAAAAGAAGATGGAAGGAATACACAGAATCACTGTACAAAAAAGGATTGGTCAATGTTCATCTATTTCAGGAGGTGGCATATGATCAAGAACTAATGGTACTGAAGGAAGAAGTCGAAGCTGCACTGCAGGAATTCGTGAAAATCAAGGCTTCAGGAATTGATGGAATACCCTTTGAGATGTTTCAACAAACAGATACCATGCTAGAGGCACTTACTCATCTATGCCAAGAAATTTGCAAGATACCTACCTGACCAACTGACTGGAAGAGATCCACATTTGTATCCATTCCAAAGAAAGGTGATCCAACAGAATATGGAAATTATAGAACAGTATCATTAACATTACCTGCAAGTAAAATTTTGCTGAAGATAATTCAAAAACAGTTGCAGCAGTATATTGATAAGGAACTTCCAGAAATTCAAGGTGGATTCAGAAGAGGACATGGAATGAGGAATATCATTGCTGATGTCAGATGGATCTTGGCTGAAAGCAAAGAATACCAGAAAGATGTTTAGTTGTGTTTTAGTGACTCTACAAAAGCATCCAGCTGTGTGGATCATAACAAATTATGAATAACATTGAGAAGAATGGGAATTCCAGAACACTTAATTGTGCTCATGAGGATCTTGTACCAACACTCTTCTGTCAGTTTGTCATACTTTGATGGCTTCTGTGTTGCTGTGAGGCTGGAGGCTATGCCACCGGTATTTCAAATACCAGCAGGGCTACCCATAGTGAGCAAGTTTTAGCAGAGCTCCCAAACTAAGACAGACTCAGAAGAAGGAAAAGGCCATCCACTTCTAAAAGCTTTGGCCAGTAAAAACCTTATCAATACCAGTGAAACACTGATATATTACTGGAAAATGTTATGAATAGTCCTGAAGCATTGTCTGATATAGTGCCAGAAGATGAGTCCCTCAGGTTGGAAGGCACTCAAAATACAACTGGGGAAGAGCTGCCTCCTCAGAGTAAAGCCAACCTTAATGATGTGGATGGAGTAAAGCTTTCAGGACCTCCATTTGCTGATGTGGCATGACTCAAAATGAGAAGAAACCACTGCAAATATCCATTAATAATCAGAACATGGAATGTACGAAGTATGAATCTAGGAAAATTGGAAGTTGTCAACAATGAAATGGAATGCATAAAGATTGATATACGAGGCGTTCTACTCAAACTCACCGCTGTCCAGTCAATGCAACTCTTAGTGACCCCTCCTTGGGTTTCTGAGTCAGTATCTCTATGGAAGTAGATTGTCCAATCTTTCTTCCAAGGAGTGGCTGGTGGGTTTGAACTGTCAGCCTTCTGATTAGCAGTCAAGTGCCTTAGGCATTAGGCCACCAGAGCTCCTGCATTAGTGAGCTGAAATGGACCAGTTTTGGCCATTTTGAATCAGACAACCATATAATCTACTATGCTGGGAATGACAAATTGAAGAGGAATGGTGTGGAACTTATCATCACAAAGAATGTTTCAAGATCTATCCTGCAATACAATGCTGTCAGTGATAGGATAATATCCATACACCTACAAGGAAGAACAGTTAATATGATTATTATTCAAATTTATGTACCAACCACCAATGCGAATGATAAGGAAACTGAAGATTTTTTTTTTACCAACTTCTGCAATCTGAAATTGGCCAAACATGCAATCAAAGATGTGGTGATTATCACAGGTGATTGGAATGCAAAAGTTGGAAACAAAGAAGAATCACTGGTAGTTGGAAAATATGACCTTGATGATAGAAGTAACACTGGAGATCACGATGGAATTTTGCAAGACCAATGACTTAGTCATTGCAAGCACCTTTTTTCAACAACATTAACAGTGCCTATACACGTGTACTTTGCCAGATGAAGTACACAGGAATCAGATGGGCTACATCTGTGGAAAGAGGCGATGGAGAAGCTCAATATCTTCAGCCAAAACGAGGCCAGGAGCTGACTGTGGAACAGACCATCAGTTGCTCATATGCAAGTTCAAGTTGCAGCAGAAGACAATTAAAACAAACCCACAAGAACCAAAATATGACCTTGTTTATATCCCTCCTGAATTTAGAGACTATCTGAAGAATAGATTTGACACACTGAACACCAATGACCGAAAACCAGATGAATTGTGGGATGATATCAAGAATATCATCCATGAAGACAGCAAAAGGCCATTAAAAAGACAGAAAAGGAAGAAAAGACCAAAATGGATGTCAAAAGAGACTCTGAAACTTGCCTTTGAATGGAGAGTAGCTAAAGCAAATGGAAGAAATGACAGGATAAAAGAACAGAAGATTTCAAAAAGCAGCTCAAGAAGGAGGCTATCATTCAAACAAAACAATGGGATACTGCATGGTTTGAAACCAGAAGGGTGTGCATCAGGGCTGTATCCTTTCACCATACTTATTCAATCCGAATGCTGAGCAAATAATCCGAGAAGCTGGACTCGGCATCAGGATTGGAGGAAGACTCATTAACAACCTGAGATATGCAGTGGCAATCTTGCTTGCTGAATGTGAAGAGAACTTGAAGCACTTAGCAATGAAGGTTAAAGACTACAGTTTGTGGTATAGATTACACTTCAACACACACAAAAAAAACGAAAATCCTCACAACTGGACTGATAAGCAGCATCATGATAATGGAGAAAAGATTGAAGTTGTCAAAGATTTCATATTATTTGGATGCATAATCAACACTCATGGAAGCAGCAGTCAAGAAATCAGATGGCATATTGCACTAGGCAAATATGCTGCAAAAGACCTCTTTGAAGTGCTGAAGAGCAAAGATGTCTCTTTGAAGACTGAGGTGTGCCTAACTCAAGCAAGCCATGCTATTTTCATTCGCCTCATATGCATGTGAAAGCTGAACAATTAATAAGGAAGACAGAAGAAGAGTTGATGCTTTTGAGTTGTGACGCTGAAGAAGAATACTGAAAGTACCATGGACTGCCAGAAGAATAAACAAATCTGTCCTAGAAGTGCAGCCGAATGCTCCTTGGAAGTGAGAATGGCCAGGCTTCGTCTCACCTTTTGGTCATGTTGTCAGAAGGGACCATTCTCTGGAGAAGGACATCATGCTTGGTAAAGTGGAGTGTCAGCCAAAAAGGGGAAGTCCCTCAATGAGATGGATTGACACAGTGGCTGCAATGATGGGCTCAAGTACAGCAAGGATTGTGAGGATGATGCACAACTGGACAGTGTTTCATTCTGTTGTACAAAGCATCTCTATGAGTTGGAGCTGACTCGATGGCACCTAACAACAATAACAACATTCAGTCTGTATGCTGAGCAAATAATCCAAGAAGCTGGATTAAATGAAGAACCCAGCACCAGGCTTGGAGGAAGCCATTAACAACCTGCAATACGCAGATGACACAACCTTCCTTGCTGAAAGTGAAAATGACTTGGAGCACTTACTGATGAAGATCAAAGGCTACAATCTTCAGTATTGATTACACCTCAACATAAAGAAAACAAAAATTCTCACAATTGGACCGATAAGCCACATCATGATAAACAGAGGAAATACTGACGTTACCAAAGATTTCATTTTACTTGGATCCATCATCAATGCCCACGGAAGGAGCAGTCAAGAAATCAAATGACATATTTCATGGAAAATCTGTTGCAAAAGACCTCTTTAAAGTGTTACAAAGGAAAGATGTCACATTTAGAACTAAGATGAACCTGACCCAAGTCATGGTATTTCCAAATGCTTCATAAGCATGTGAAAGCTGGGCAATGAATAAGCAACATTGAAGAAATGATGTCTTTGAATTATGGTGCTTGTGAAGAATATTGAATATGCCATGGGCTGCCAGAAGAATGAACAAATCTGTCTTGGAAGCAAGACTGGTGAGGCTTCATTTCATGAACTAGTCCCTGGAGAAGGACATAATGCCTGGTAAAGTAGAGGGTCAGTGAAAAACAGAAAAACCTTCAACAAGATGGATTCTCACACAGTGGTTACAACAATGGGCTCAAATGTAGCAAAGAGTGTGAGAATGGCATCAAACCAAATCTTACTGCTGTCAAGTTGGATCCGACTCATAGCGACTCTTCCTTGGGTTTCTGAGGAGGTATCACTACAGAAGTAGATTGCCTCATCTTCCTTCCAAAGAGTGTGGTACAGACTAGGTAATGTTTCGTTCTGCTATACATAGGGTCATTATGAGTTGGAACCAACTCAAAGACACTTAACAACAGCAGCAATAACATGTAAGGAGATGTCTTGGGGTATTATCAAACAGCAACAGAATTTTGAAAGGAATGTTCTTTTCAAAGTAGTAGGTGCACACTTTTAGGATAAAATAATTTAAAAACTAGTCTTCCAATAACATAATTATGATTGTCATTCAGGCCTTACTTCTGTAGTAGACCAGTAGCTTATTTTTATCAATGTTTTTTAATGCTTTGGGGTTTTCAGCATGGTAAACAAGAAAAGGTTTTCATTTAAATCCAGCAGCATTTCCTCCAAGCAGTAGCATGATTCTTTCTTTAAATGCCTTGAAACCAGGCATCAACATCACTTCTTTATGAATATAGGTCTGTCCTGGCATCCTTTTCCAAAACAAAACTGTTTCATCTATGCTGCAAATCTGTTCTAGTATATAGTCTTCATCTTGTATTATCTTGTCCAGCCCTCCTCGAATTTTTTGCCAGATTCAACACTGGCACTTCCTGCCTTTCCAAGTATATACACATTAAGTAAGCCAAATCTGCGTCTGAAGTGATGAAACCAGTCCTTGCTGGCATTAAAGTGCTTGCAATATCTTCTCCTTGCTGTACCTTCAGGCTTTCAAAAAGGCTGCATGCTTTTGTTTGAATTGTCAATAAACTCATAGGAATTCTCTTTTGGATTTGGGTTTCTATTCAAATCATCAACAACTTCTCCATCTCTTGGATTGGCCTTTGTCTCTTCTTTATTAAGACTGTCAATTTCATGCCAGTTGTTCTTTAACTGCCTACAAGATCTTATTCTTATCTTTAATGATTATGGAAATGGTCAAATAAGACAATCTTTCCAGGCCTTAATGGTTTTCATCTTTATAGCCATGCCTATAGCTTTCCTTACCTTCTTTTTCAGATTAGAATTTACATTGGCATGACTTCTTTTACTAGACATACTATTGGGGGTATAAGCAGTGCTGGTATTACAGTGTGAGAAACTTGAACAACTCAGCTTCAAACAAACAACTGATGCTTCTGATGTTAGGAAATGCTGAATAAGATCATGCTATAGGCCTGGAGAACAATGAAATCAGTGGCAGTGTTGTAACAATGAACTTGGAGCCATATTGGCTTTCAGGCATATCTGTAATTTAATTGTCATTTAAATTGCCTGTGCCTCTCAATAATATGTCATAAGCCTTCCTGCATACTATGAGAGGTACAGGGGCTCAGAGGCACAAGTATGACACAATGAAGGCTTGTACCAGGGCAATGGAAATGAGAAAAAAAGAAGAAGAGTGCGGGAAGAGGACCCAGAATTGATAGCAAGTTTGTCAAGCCAGATAACTCGAGAAGCAGGATGGAAAGAAGGAATGCAGCCTTGAACATTATAAATTTGAGTGAGAGAGTACATTCAGCAGGCACTCTGAAATGCAGTAAGTGCAAGAGAAAGGACAAGGCTGGAGACAAAAGTATCTCAGGATTATCTGCACAGAGGTGAAGCCACATCAAGTGGACTGTGGTAGCTCTAGCTTTGTTTGTATTCTGACCACTGATCCCCTTGCTTTTATTTCCTTTAACGAATTCCTCTCCCACTCCACCAGCCCCTTAGTCATGGTGTTCTCCCTCCTCTCCCCACAAATCCAAGCTCCATATGGCACCTCATCCAAGTAGGATCAATCAGCATTCTTTCACAAGGTGAGCTATAATGATGTAGCGTGGAGAAACATAGAAACAGAGCCCAAACATTTGAGCCCCTGAGCCATGCCTAAAGTCTTCAACTTCCTCATCTACATGTCCCAATCAATACAAAGCATCCCCCCACCTTTTTTTAAACTAGTTTAATTGTAACATGTTGCAACCAAAACAGTCTAATATATCATGAGATTAAAGTATGATTGCTAAGGAGAGAATAGAAAAAAAGAAAAGTTAACATTTTGTGTTGACCATATATGTGAAGATCTTTGTATGCCATTCTGAAAAGTTTAGATATTATACTATAGAAAACTAAGAGCGACTTAAAGATTTAAATTTAATTTTAAACATGTTGAATTTAAGATTGGTACTATAATCCTGTTTTACAGAAGTGGAAACTGAGGTTTTTGAAAGTAAAGTGACTTGCCTAAGGTCAAACAATGGATTAAGTGTCCAAGCCAGATTTTGAACTTGGGTGATGTGACTTCCTATTTTTGGGAAACACCAATATTTAGAGATTTGGAAGAGGAGTAGGAGAAGACAACAAATTTGGAAATGACAGAAAGAGGTTAAAAAAAAAGAGAGAGAGAGAGAAGACAGTTCAGTTGGGTGCTAGACTCAGGCACTGACAGGCTAAATGCTGCTAAGCCAGAAGATTATTTGGATTGAGACAGAGATGACAGAAAGCTGAAAGCATTTGAGGTCACCTGCTTTTCAATAAAGGAACAGGGTTGTGAGCTAAGGAATGTGAAAGTCATTTCATTTTACTCAACACATATTTAGTAGGCATATTCTCTGCCAAGCACTATGCTGGGTGCTGGAATATTAATGACTATGACAGAGACCTCACTCTTAGTAGCTCACAGCCTAGCTGGGGAGACAGACATGTAAATAAGCAAATCACAACAGAATTATAGGCAATGTGATAGAGGTGTGTTCAGGGTACCGAAGAGGTAAAGTTAAAGAATGGACAAGGGAGGGGAGGAGGCAGTAAAGACTTTACAGAAATAGGTGACATTTGAGCTTTGTGGTGATTAAGTTTGTGTGTCAACTTGACTGGGCCTGGTTGAGGGGCTGGGCAGCTAAATGTAGTTATTCCTCATGGTGAGACTGATAATTAACTCCATAGTGGAATCTATTGGAGCAGCTGAGTAGCTGCTTTGGGTATGTAGTCTGCTTCCTGTATATAAGGAACAGCTTTGGGAATGGTCTCTACTTATGGTACGCTTGAACCCTGCATGTAGCCGTGTCTTTGTTCAGCAGCCTGCCATGCTCTGCCAACCTTGGGACTTTCAATGGACTTGAATTAATGTCCTGCCGTGTGGTTTGGCAACATTGGGTCTGTGCCTTTTCACTTGTCAACGTTGGGTTTGACAGCCTCAGCAGCTAGCAAATGTCTGAGTGAAGAAAAGCCTCTAGCTCCAGTGGGCCAGGAGAAGGAGGCAGAGCTGAAGCCCAAGGTTGAGGGCCTTTCACCTAGCCCCTAGCCCCTGTCACTTTGAACTCGGATTTAAAGCCTCCAAACTGTAAGAGAATAAACTCCTGTTTGTTCAAGCCATCCCATTTGTGGTATATTCTTGTTAGAGTGGCACTAGGTAACCAGAATAGAATATGGTACCGAGAAAGTGGGGTGCTGATCTGATAGATACCTAAAATGTGGAAACAGGAGTGGAGTGCATCCTTGACCTGAGACACCAGCAGAGAGACCCTGACATGTAGCATGAGAGATGGCAGGAGCAGAGCCAAGAGACTGGCAGGAAGATATTGGCAGAGAGACCAGCATGAAAGATGGCAGTAGCAGAGCCCAGAGACCAGCATTAAACACCAACAGGCTTACCAGCCCACAGAGGAGAAAGCCAGGTGCCATTAGGTAGAGGCTTCCTGGCAGAGTGGGTTGCCTTTGGGCATTAATTGGTAGAAGAGACTGGCATAAGATGGAATAGCAAGTTGGCCAGCCCACAGAGCAAGAAAGCTAAGTGTCCTTTGGACAGAAAGATTTCTGGAGGAGTGGGTTGCCCTCAGGCATTAATTGGCAGAAGCAGAGAGACCAAGGAAACAGGAAGCAGAGCCACCTCAGCTTCAAGGGTAGGACCATGGCCTTTGGGGGTGGAACCACCACAGCCCCCTAGGTTTCAAAGAGCCAGATCTTCACCAACTTGTTTCTGGAGTGTGGGGCTGCTCATTCATGTGAGCTAGGGGGATGGAGTCATAGCCGCTGCCTAAGAGTGAGGGGGCAGGGCTGCCATGCCCAAGAGGGAGACGAATGGGGCCCACCAGGCCAAGGAGGTGAGTTTGCCAATCAGGAGCTAGGGGGCTGGAGTCACCCAGTGCAGGAGATCTGTACAGATATGACCCATGTACAATCTGTACGGGTGCCAAGTTGACAAGGGGTGGAATTGTGAGGACCATCATGCTTGGTAAAACAGGGGGTCAACAAAAGAGGAAGATCCTTAATGACAGACTGACACCTCAGTTGCAACAATGGCCTCAAACATAGCAATGATTATGAGGGAATGGTACAAGACCAAGTTAAGTTTGTGTGTCAACTTGGCTAGGCCTGGTTGAGTGGCTGGGCAGCTGAATATAGTTATTCCCCATGGTGATATTGGTAATTAACTCCTTGGTGGAGTCTATTGGAGCAGCTGAGTAGCTGCTTTGGGTATGTGGTCTACTTCCCATATATAAGAAATAGCTTTTAGAATGGTCTCTAGCTTATGGCACGCTTGAACCCTGCATGTAACCATGTCGTTCAGCAGCCTTCCATGCTCTGCCGACCTTGGGACTTTAAATGGACTTGAATTAATGGTCTGCTGTGTGGTTTGGTAACATCAGGACTGTGCCTTTTCATTTGTCAACCTTGGACTTGTCAGTCTCAGCAGTCAGCAGCTGTCTGAGTGAAGAAAAGCCTCTAGATTCAGTGGGCTGGGGGCAGGAGGCAGAAGTGAAGCCCAAGATTGAGAGGCTTTCACCTAGCCCCTAAAACCCTGGCACTTTGAACTTGGACTTAAAGCCTCCAAACTGTTAAGAGAATAAACTTCTATTTGTTCAAGGATCTCATTTGTAATATATTCCTGTCAGAGCAGCACTAGGCAACCAGAACAAGCTTGAAGGGTGAATTGCTCACCAGGTAAACAAGGGGGTTGGAACAGGAAGATAATGGACACTGTGAGGACAGAGCATGTGTAAGCCATGGAGGTGTGAGAGTAGCACCTGACCCTCAGGTATTTTGTGTGGCTACAGCTGAGAGTGAGATGTGACGTGGCATTAATGGTAGAACATGCAGCTAGAATGCTCCTTAGAAAGTAAGGCTGGTGAGATTTCATCTCACATATTTTGGACTTGTTATTAGGAGGGAATGGAAAGGACCATCATGCTTGGTAAAACAGGGGGTCAATGAAAGAGGAAGATCCTTAATGACATAGACTGACACCTCAGTTGCAACAATGGCCTCAAACATAGCAATGATTATGAGGGAATGGTGCAAGACCAAGCAGTGTTTTGTTCTGTTGTATGTAAGGTTGCTATGAGTCGGAACTGACTCGGCGGCACCTAACCACCACCACCACAACAATGCCATGACAAAACAAGGTCTGAAAGATTGAATGCAGAGGGACGAGAAGTAAGCATGGGGCCAAAGAGCATGGGTTTGTTATACCCAATGAATTATACATAGCCATCCATGAAGACTAGAGCTCAGATCTAGGAAGCACATACAGGCAAGGAAAAACTGATCACACATGCACACAGAGAAATCAATGAGTGGTGAAAGGCCCTTTATAGGTACAGAATGTTGGAAAGAAAACTGTGGAACACAATCTTCAGCTGGTTTGGACAGGGAAGAGACACAGTTTAAAGGTATGAAAAAGAACATTTAAGGTGAGGGCAAGGCAGCTTGTTATTTGCTCTCACATGAAAGTGGTGCGATTTGAAACCAGCTGAAGTTTAGTGGAAGAGTACAGATGACAACTAAGTGGGAGAAAGTTAATTCACAAAACTAGATTCAAAATTGGTCAATCACATCAGGCAATCCTATTTAAAAACTTTCTAGTGCCTGCTCTGCAACTAGCGTTAAGAAGTTGCAGTGTGTTTGTATGTGTGCACGTATGTGTGTGAAATGTGCACAGAGGGTGTCTCCTGAAGCCAAACTATGACAGGAGCACAAAGGAACTACAGAGGAAAAGGTTACCTCTTCTTAGAGGGATCACCAATCATTTATTTAGGCCAACTAGTAGATTCTCTATCCTGGGACTTGCTATTACTTCTTAGGCTTCTGGGTGGCACAGTTAAGTGCTTGGCTTCTAACCAAAAGGGTGGCAGTTTGAGTTCACCCAGAGAGAGGTGCTGGTCATCTACTTCTGATAAATCAGCCATTGTAAACCCTTGAGAGCACCATTCTACTCTGATATACATGGGATTGCCATAAGTCAGAATCAGCTAGACAGCAACCAGGTTTTTTTTAATGCATTTTATTGAAATATAATTAATGTACAGTGAAATATACAAAACTAAAGTGACATGGGTCAATGCATTTTTTTTTTCTTTTGCAGTGTTCCCTCCCCTCCCCTTCCACCCCTGGCAACCAACAAAGAAAGTTCCCCTCCTAAATATAAACCTTTCCTTGACCCTCCACAACAACGAAATAATAACTATATCTGTCCTGTGATTCACTTATTTCTCTCAGCATAATGTCCTCCAAGTTCATCCATATTATATGGTATTTTGCAGACTCTACATTATTCTTTAGTGCTCATAGCATTCCATTATGTGTATGTACCATAGTTTGG
>NW_006921957.1:719397-720882 GCF_000298275.1 Orycteropus afer afer
TGAGACGGTATCTCATTTTTGTTTTGATTTGCATCTCTCTGATGGCCAATGATTGTGAGCATCTCTTCATGTATTAGCTGACCACCTGAATATCCTCCTTGGTGAAGTGTCTGTTCATGTCTTCTGCCCATTTTTCAATTGGATTGTTAATTCCTTTGGTGTTGAGGTACTGGAGTTTTCTATAAATCTTAGGGATAAGTCCCTTGCCAGATATGTAATTATCAACAAGTATGAATTTGTTGCTATCATTTTTGTTATATGCTTTTTCATGGTGTCAATTTCTTTGTTCCATATAATTTTCTATGCTGAGCTCGTTTTGTTTATGAATCGTGTTATCATTTCCTTCATTGCTATTGTTTTAGTATTTGCTATATATTTGTGCTGGTCCTCTTTTTGATTTTGATGTGAAGTTTTATCATTTTTCTTTGAGGTTACCCTGTGATTTATAGTTTTCTTCCCAAGTGTAGAACAGTCCATTCTATCTTGTAGTTGTCTTGACATCCCTACCATCTAGAAGTTCTGTAATGACACAGTTTTTTCCCTGTTTTTCGTTTGTAGGTGTCCTCATTTGTCAATTGATGTCTCTGGTTCCCTGTTTCCAATCTTGTAAGCTTCTTTACTTTGGATACTTCCATAGCTGGGTTGGTTTCTGGGTTATATCATCATGTGTGTTAATGGTCAGTTGTTGTTGGCTATTGTTACGTCTCTGTCCAAAGGACTCCCTTAAGTATCTCTTGTAAGGTTGGTCTGGTTTTAACAAATTCCCTTAATTTCTGCTTATCTGGAAATGGCCTAATTTCACCACCATATTTGAGGGACAATTTTGCCGGGCACATAATTCTTGGTTGGAAATTTTTCTCTTTCAGGGTTTTATATACACCATCCCATTGTCTTCTCGCCTGCATGGTTTCTGCCAAGAAATCTGAGTTTAGTCTTACTGATTGCCCCTTATAGGTAACTTAGTTTTTCCCGTGCTGCTCTCATGATTCTTTCTTTGTCTTTGGTTTTGGTGAGTTTGATGATGATATGTCTTGGTGATTTTCTTTCGGGGTCTATCCTTGTGGTAGTTCAGTTTGTGTGTCAACTTGGCTGGGCCTGGCTGAGTGGCTGGGCAGCTGGTGGTAGTTAATCCCCATGAGGAGACTGGCAATCAACTCCATGGAGGGATCTACCACAAGCAGCTGGGTAGCAGCCTTTGGGTATGTGGTCTGCTTCCTGTATATAAGGAGAAGTCTTTGGGAATGGTCTCTAGCCTATGGCACGCTTGGACGCTGCATGTAGCCATGTCATTGCTATGCTCTGCTGACCTTGGGACTTACAATGGATTTAAGTGAATGGCCTGCTGTGTGGTTTGGTAACATCGGGACTGTGCCTTTTTACTTGTCAACCTTGGGGCTTCTCAGCCTCAACAGCCAGTAGCTGTCTGAGTGAAGAAATGTCTCTAGCTCCAGTGGGCCAGGAACAGGAGGCAGAGCTGGACCCCAA
>NW_006921957.1:721382-734631 GCF_000298275.1 Orycteropus afer afer
CTTCTGAATTTCTATATGTAGATTTTGAATCATTTCTAATTTTTCATTTATTTTGTCATTTTGTTCTTGTATTTTCTTCTGAAATTCTTCTAGGGTTTTGTCTGTGTTTTCCTTGACCCCTCACTCCTTTGAAGACACCTAAATATAATTATTTTGAATTCCTTATCAGGGAGTTTCAATGCTGTGTCTTCCTCACGAATGTGTTTTGGGTCTGTATCCTGGTCCCTTGTTTCTCCTGTTTTAGCTTGCTTCTTTGTGTGGACTGTGATGCTCTGTTGTCTCCGAGGCATTGTTTTTGTGTTTATATTTAATTGGTGATTGTATGTTGGCGTGACTTTCCCACAATTTTTGTTTTCTTTGTATGTTATCTACACAAGCAGGGTACTGTGCTGTGCTCCTCTATTCACTAGTTGACAGCACTTATACACTCACCACCTATCTCCTTTCCTGTTATCAGCCTTGTATGTCCCTGCCAACCTTGGCAAACAGAGCCTATTCTTAGGTCCCTGGAATCCGAATGAGAATGCTATCACTTTAAAATCCAAAATGGTTGCCACTTATAAAGATTCAAAATGGCTGTGCCCTCAGTCACTTTAAATATCCAAAATGGCCATCGCTTTTAAACATTTAAAATGACTATGCCCTCGGCCAATTTAAATATCCAAGATGGCTGCCGCCTGTAAACATTAAAAATGGTTGCACCCTCGATCACTTTAAATATCCAAAATGGCTGCCGCATGTAAACATTCAAAATGGTTGAACCCTCCATACAGCAGAAAGTCAACAGCTCAGGTTGTCTCCCTCCTTGCTGTTTCCCTTCCTAGTCATAGGCCACCAGCACAGTCATCCCTGCAGCCTTTGGTGACCAGGGCTGATCTTTAGGTCAATTCTCATATCCCAACACCACTTGGAAATATTCAGGCTGTTGGTTCTGTCAGAGTAGCTGACCATCTCCGTACTTACTGTTTTCATTCAGGTTTTTCCACTAATTGGTGCCTAATCCACTTTTGTATAGTTCCTTTCGAAGCTCAGGGCTCTAGGATTATCTTCTGCATCTGTCAATTGGTTTTTCTTTTCTTTGCTGAAGAGGGTCTGTGTCGCTTGTCTGCCTATTCCCCCATCATACCGGAAGTGGTTTGGTTTTGATTTATAATTGCAAGGAAAAATTCTAAGCAACTGATCTGTATTAACTTATTTAATCCTCACATCAACTCTGTGATGTAAGCATTATTATTATCATCCCTAGGGATAAGGAGCTCTGGTAGCATAGTGCCTAAGGCACTTGACTGCTAACCAGAAGGCTGGCAGTTCAAACCCACCAGCTACTCCTCGGAAGGAAGATGACGCAATCTACTTCCGTAGTGATACTGGCTCAGAAACCCAAGGAGGGGTCACTATGAGTTGGGTCTGACTTGACGGCACATAACAACAACAACAGGGATAAGAAAACTGAAGTACAGAGAGGTAAATGAACTTATCCAAAGCCACATAGCTAGTAAACAGCCTAGCTAGGATCTGAACTCAGTTTGGCACTAGAACCTACTCTTGTAACCTAAATGCTACAATATGCAACCTCTTCAAAGTCAAATAAATAATAGTAGTAATAATAATAATAGTAGAGTGTTTATGGTGGGCCAATTGCTATAGTATGCCAAACACATACACAAACTTGCCAAAGATCACACAGCTCTCGGGGATTCAAACATTGACACTTTAGGATGCCTAATTTGGGGACAATTAAGTACAGCAGGTTCTAGAATAAGTTTGTATAAAGTACAAATGTGGAACATAAGGAAGTAATTAACTGCAGCTGGACGAAGTGAAGTTGTGGACAGATGTGTTTGTTAGAAAGCTTCACAGAGGGGTAACTTGTGAATTGCATTTTGAAAGATGATTGTGTATTCAGACAGAAAGAAAGGGAAAAGCATTCCATGCAGAGAGAACAATGGGAATAAAGGAATGGAGGCTTGAAATAGCTGGATACACTCAAGAAACTGCAAGCAGTTTGTATTGCTTAAGAACAGAGTAGGTGGTGAGAGAATAGAAAAATAAGGCAGAAGGAGGAGGCAGGGGACTAGATCACACAGAATCTTACTTGTCTGTCCAAGGAATTTGAGGTGTTTTTCCCTTTTCTAAAGAAGTGAATGTAATGATTAAAATAAATAAATATTCCCAAGAATCTGGTAGCTTAGTCTGAAGGAACTTGTTCCAAGTAGGAAATTTTTTGAAGTTTATTTTCTCTTTATAATGCATGCCTGCTAAATTTGCATCCTTTAAAAATACTAATCTGCAAATAAAATGGACATTCTGGGATTACTTTTAGCTTGTGACTTTCAATATGCCTAGCACACCACTCCTACCAACTTGCCTCTTCCCTAGTTTGAGAAGCAACTATCAAAGGGATTTTCATCAGGAGAGTAATGTGATCAGATTTGCAGTTTACAGAGATCTGGTAGCCACTTGGAAGATGGTTTGGAGTGAGCAAGACTGGAGGTAGGGAGTCTGAACAATAGTTATATTGAGAGGGGCTCAGGACCTAGACTGTAGGGAAGGAGAAATGGATATTGGGGAGAGAACATTGGTAAGATTTGGTATCTGAATGAGTATTGGGGAATTGGGCACAGGGAGGGGGGATAGCTTAGAATGGCTTCCATATTCATGGATTGGGACATGCCTAAGAAAACTAAAGGAGTAACAAGTTTAGAGAGAACGGTGATTGGATTTAGATGATCAGAACCTGAAGTAACTGTGGATAATACGAGTAGGGATGCCCAATAGATAATTGGTTCCACATATTGGGAGCCCAGGGAAGAGGTCTGGGTTAAAAATAAAACTTGTTGAAGTTATGCATATAAAGGTGGTGATCACAAAAGCTGCAGAGAAGGAATGGTCAGTGACACAGGAGAAGGATAACATGTGTCACATAATCCAAGAGGGAAGAATGAGACAGGTGTGGTGCAGTGAATTACTTGGTATGGCTTTTGTAACCAGTCTTTGTGACTCCCACCAGATTAATGGGTGGGACCATGCAAATAAGGTATATGGAACTCTAATGTGGGGATTGGTTAGGTTTGTCATTACATGAGGCTTAAAATAGGCATTCCTAGAGGAAGAAAGGGGGAATCTCACTGCCACCAAGAGAGAAGAGCTAGATGTGGAATGTCTCCTTGGACCCAAGATCCCTGCACTGAACCTCCTTGGCAGACGACCAACTGAGATAACCAGCTGAAATGACTGGCTTAAGAACCAAGAGGCATGAGACAGAGCAGCAGGCTTGCCAGGCCACAGGGTAAGAAAGCTGAATGCCTTTGGGCAGAGGGCTTGCTGGCAGAGTGGGGTGCACCTAGGTACAACTCTTGGCAGAACTAAAAGAGCTTTGTAACACTAGCCCAAGCAGGACAGAGGCCAGACTAAGAAGCCAAGGGCCAGAAAGGCATTGCTGAGGGCATGGTAGAGGGAGACTGTCTTGATCTAAGAATTGTAGCCAGAGCATGTTCCTGAACCCAAATTGTAATGTTACTTCCCTAATAAACTCCGTGATTGCAAGTATTGTCTGTGAGGTCTGTATAGCCATTGTAACAAATTATCAAACCCAGCAGAAGTGTGAGTGCTGTGAGAGGGACAGTTGGTGTCAGAGTTGGTAAAAAAGCTGAAGGGTGGTGGCATGTCTGGCCTCATGTGAGTAAGCTTTGGGCTGTTGATGGTGACTTTGTTTCCCCTTACTGAGGCTGGAGAAGGTCAGAGGATGCTGCCCCCACATGGTTTTTCCAATAGAAAATTGTCTGCAGTGTTAAATGCTGTGTAGAGATCAAGCAATATGAGGAGTGAAAAGAACTCTCAGGATGTAGCCATTAAGTCATCAGTAATTTTTGAGTGGAGGTGGAAGTCTGACTCTACTACTTGCTGTCAGTTTGTCATGCTATGGTGGCTTGTGTGTTGCTGTGAGGCCGGAGGCTATGCCACCAGTATTTCAAGTACCAGCAGAATCACCTGTGGTAGACAGGTTTCAGCAGAGCTTCCAGACTAAGACAGATTTGTAAGAAGGAAGGGGCCATTCACTTCTCAAAGAATTGGCCAGTGAAAGTTTTATGAATAGCAGTGAAACAATGTGTGATATATTACTGGACAACTTGATGAACAGCCCTGAAACATAATCTGATATAGTGCCAGGAGATGAGCCCCTCAGGTCAAAGGCACTTAAGAGTACGACAGAAGAAGAGCTGCCTCCTCAAAGTAGAAATGACCTTAATGATATGGATGGAGTAAAGCTTTTGGGACCTTCATTTGTTGATGGGGCATGACTCACACAGGGAAGAAACAGCTGCAAACTGTTAATAATCAGAACATGGAATGTACAAAGTATGAATCTAGGAAAACTGGACGTTCTCAAATATGAAATGGAACGCATAAAGACCAATATCCTAGGCATCAGTGAGCTGAAAAGGACTGGTATTGGCCATTTTAAATCACATCATATGATCTACTATGCTGGGAATGACAAAGAGGAATGGCATTGCATTCATCTTCACAAAGAATGTTTCAAGATCTATCCTGCAGTACAATGCTGTCAGTAATAGGAAAATATCCATACGTTTACAAGGAAGATCAGTTAATACAACTATTATTCAAATTTACGTACCAACTGCTAAAGCCAAAGAGAAGGAAATTGAAGATTTTTACCAACTTCTGCAGATTGACCAAATATGCAATCAAGATGTATTGATGGTCACTGGCGATTGAAATGTGAAAGTTGGAAACAAAGAATCATCATTAGTTGGAAAAGATGGTCTTGGCGACAGAAATGATGCCGGAAATCACATGATAGAATTCTTTTTTAAATTTTTTATTATGACTTGGATGAAAGTTTACAAATTTATTTTCCATATAGCAGTTCATACACATATTATTTCATGACATTGACTTCTCTTCCCATTTCCTCCCTGTAGCTACCTCTTCTCTGTGTCCTTCTTTCCTATGCATTCCTGCCCTGAGCTGTCTCCTTGTGTAAATACTGCCCTTCTGTTCTCCCATGACTGATCCTTCTAAGGAGTCTATCTATCTGATGTAAATAAATGTTTACCCCATATGCCTCTATATTGTTTGGCTGGAAGCCATGTGCAGTGTAGTGAATTACCTGGTATGGCTTTTCTAGCCATAAGCCTTTGTAAACTCCGTGGTGGAATTTGCCATAAGCAACTGAGTGGCTCCTGATTGTTAAAGTTATTCACCTGGGATACTTCCGTTGGGAGGAGCATGAAGCAATCTTCTGGGAAGTTCGCTCTCTCCCAGGTGTATAGAATTCTGAGGTTGGGATTGGTTAGTTGGCCACTCTGCCATGCTCAAAAAGGAGCCCTCCTAGAGGCAGAAGGAGTCTGACTGCTGGCTGAGAAAGATGTGCTGAGAGAAATGCACTCCTGAGAGACATGAGAGATACATGCTATGAGAGAGAGATGCGAGAGACACACACTGCTATTCTCCCATGGAGATCTCTCCAGGGAGTGCATCTACCTAATGTAAATGTTCAGCTCATATGCCTGTCTTTTGAGAGAGTGGTGTGCCACTGAAACTGCTGGCTGCTGAGTGAGATGGCTGGCTGCAAGAGACGGAGTACATTTCTGAACTTGAATTGTAGTCTGGTGCTTCCCTAATAAACTCCATAATCTGTGAGTTCTATGTGGCCACTGCAGTGAATTATCAAACTCAGCAGAGAGGTGGTGGGTGCTGTGGGAGGAACGATTGGTAAAAGGGCTGGAGGAAGGCAGCATGTCTGGCCTTGCAGGAATAGGCCTTGGGCTACTGATGGCTATTCTGTCTTCCTCTTGTGTGGTTAGAGGAAGTCAGAAGATGTGGCCTCACTGTCCATTTGACACCATGGGAGTGACCTCAATTCCACACCTGAAGGGTAACTAGGGGGCATAGTCTCAGAGGTTTCACCAGGCTCTATCACACCAGCAAATCTCATCTCTTTTATGAATTTTAGTTTTGTTCCACTTGTTCTCTTACTCTATCCAGGATCTCCTCCACTGATCTTTTCCCAAGTGGTTGACAGTGGTAGCTGGGCACCATCTAGTTCTTCTGGTCTCACAGTCATATAGGCTGATGATTGCATGGTGTACCAGTCCCTTGGACTAATTGTTTCCATGAATCTTTGGTTTTCTTCATTCATCTTTGCTCTGGATGAGGAGAGACCCATTGTTTCATCTAGCTGGCCACTTGCAAGCTTTTAAGATCCCAGTCGCTATTCGCCAAAGTAGGATGTGGAACAATGTTTTGTGTAGTATGTTATGCCAATTGAGCTTGATGTCCCTTGCAACTATGGCCCTGAGCCTACAGGTCCAACTACTTGCTTCCTCTGGGTAGCTGGCTGTGGCCAAGTAATGACTACAATCTTGTTACATGGACATTCTTACAGCACATACAAATGCATATGTAGGAATACTGTCTGTCAACCTTATACATAGTCATAGTAGTATCTAAGGCATTTGACTGCTAACCAGAAGGCTGGTGGTTCAAATCCACCAGCCATTACTGGTGGGTTGGGCAATCTACTTCCGTAGTGATACCGCCTTGGAAACCCAAGGAGGGGTCGATGTGAGTTGGACCCAACTCGACAGCAATGAGTTTTTTTTTTTTTTTGGTTTAGACATATCTGATTATTCAGACTGTTTTCCTATTTACCCACAGATTAATGTTTGTTATCACTGACAATGCAGTATTGTATATGTAAAAGGGTTTATCTTTGTTGTCTATACCTCTTGTGTACCTCTCTATATTTCCTTTACTTAGTGTTACCGTGTTGGTCACGCACTTGGTATATTGCCTTTCCTTTCACCCAAATCAATATTTGTCTCCACCTATCTAGCAGTTTCCTCCCCTCCCCTTCCATCCCTGGTAACCAACAAAGAAAGTTTCCTTCCATATAAACCTTTACATGATAAAATTTTGCAAAACCAACAGCTTATTCACTATAAATACTGTTTTTTTCAACAACATAAAACAGCAGCTATACACGTGTACCTCGCCAGACAGAATACACAGGAATCAGATCGACTACATCTGTGGAAAAAGGTGATGGAGAAGCTCAATATCTTCAGCCAAAACAAGGTCAGGAGTTGATTGTGGAATAGACCATCAATTGCTCACATGCAAGTTCAAGTTGAAGTTGAAGAAAATTAAAATAAGTCCACAAGAGCCAAAATATGACCTTGATTATATCCCACCTGAATGTAGAGACCATCTGATGATAAGATTTGATGCACTGAACATCAATGACCAAAAATCAGATGAGTTGTGGGATGATATCAAGAACACCATACAAAAAGAAAGCAATGGGTCATTAAAAAGACAGGAAAGGCTCAATTGGCATAACATACTAAACAAAAATCTTGTTTCACATCCTACTTTGGTGAGTAGTGACTGGGATCTTAAAAGCTTGCAACCAGAAATCTTGATGCAACAATGGTCTCTCCTCATCCAGAGCAAAGAAGAATGAAGAAAGCCAAAGACACATGGAAACAATTAGTCCAAGGGACTGGTACACCATGTGATCCTCAGTCTATATGACTATGAGACCAGAAGAACTAGATGGTGCCCGGCTACCACTATCAACCACTTGGAGGGGAATCTATTTAGGAGAAATTGGATAGAGTGGGAGAACAATGTGGAAGAAAACTCAAAATCATTAAAAAAAAAAAAAAAAAGGGACCAGGTTTGCTGGTCTGATAGAGCCTGGTGAAACTTCTGAGACTATGGTCCCTAGCTGCCCTTCAGGTCTGGAATTGAACCCACTCCTATGGCTTCCAGTCAAAGAAAAGACAGGCATATGAGCTGAACATTTACATTAGGTAGATACACTCCCTGGAGAAATCTCCATGGGAGAATAGAAGGGGTTGTGTATGCACAGGGAGATAGCTCGGGGGGGGGGGGGCAGGAGTGAATGGGAGGGAAGACACAGGGAAGAGGTGGCTCTGAAGAGGAAGTGGGAAGAGAGCTATTGCACTGTGGGAAATTACAGTCAATGTCATGAGACAAAGTGTATGTGAACTGCTATATGGAAATTCAATTTGCTCTGTAAACTTTCACCCAAATCACAATAAAAATAATAATAATAAAAAAAGACAGGAAAGGAAGAAAAGACAAAACAGATGTCAGAAGAGACTCTGAAACTTGCCCTTGAATGGAGAGTAGGTAAAGCAAATGAAAAAATGGCAAGATAAAAGAGCTGAACAGAAGATTTGAAACAGCAGCTCAAGAAGACAGTCAATTATTAGAATGAAATGTACAGAGACCTGGAGTTAGAAAACCAAAAGGGAAGCATTTCTCAAGCTGAAAGAACTGAAGAAAAAAAAAAAAATCAAACCTCAAGTTGGAATACTGAAAGACTCTATGGGCAAAATACAGAATGATGCAGGAAACATCAAAAGAAGATGGAAGGAATACACAGAGTCACTGTACCAAAAAGAATTGGTTGATGTTCATCCATTTCAGGAGATGGCATATGATCAAGAACCAATGGTACTGAAGGAAGAAGTTGAAGTTGCACTGAAGAAATTGGCAGAGAACAAGGCTCCAGGAATTGATGGAATACTCATTGAGATATTTCAACAACTGGATGCCACACTGGAGGTAGTCGCTCATCTATGCCAAGAAATTTGGAAGACAGCTACTTGGCCAACTGACTGGAAGAGATCCCTATAAGTACCCATTCCAGAGAAAGGTGATCCAATAGAATGTGGCAATTATCAAACAATATCTTTGATTTCACACACAAGTAAAACCTTACTGAAGATAATTCAAAAACGGTTGCAACAGTATATTGACCCAGAACTTCCAGAAATGCAAGCTGGTTTCAGAAGAGGACATGGAATGAGGGCTATCATTGCTGATGTCAGATGGGCCTTGGCTGAAAGCAAAGAATACCAGAGAGATGTCTACTTGTGTCTTATTGACTATGTAAAAGCCTTTGACTGTGTGGATCATAACAAATTATAGATAATACTGAGAAAAATGGGAATTCCGGAACACTTAACTGTGCTCATGAGGAACCTGTACATAGACCAGGAGGCTGTCATTTGAATAGAACAAGGGGATACTGCATGGTTTAAAATCACGAAGGGTGTGCGTCAGGGTTGTATACTTTTACCATATTTATTCAATTTGTATGCTGAGCAAATAATTCGAGAAGCTGGATTATATGAAGAAGAACGTGGCATCAAGACTAGAGGAAGACTCATTACCAACTTGGGAATGCAGATGATAAAACTTTGCTTGCTTTAAGTGAAGATGACTTGAAGCACTTACTGATGAAGATTAAAGAGTATAATCTGCAGTATGGATTACACCTCAACATAAACAAAATGAAAATCCTCACAACTGGATCAATAAGCAGCATCACAATAAATGGATAAAAGATTTCAGTTGTCAAAGATTTCACATTACTTGGATCCACAATCAACATCAATGGAAGCAGCAATCAAGAAACCAGACAATGTATTGCACTGGGCAAATCTGCTGCAAAAGACCTCTTTAAAATGCTTCAACACGAAGGTGCACTTAACTCAAGCCATGGTACTTTCAATAGCCTCACACGCATGTGAAAGCTAAACAATGAGTAAGTAAGACCAAAGAGTTGATGCTTTTGAATTGTAGTGTTGGTGAAGAATACTGAAAGTACCATGGGCTGCCAGAAGAACAAACAAATCTGTCCTGGAAGAAGTGTAACTGGAATGCTCTTTGGAAACAAGAATGGCCAGACTTCTCACCTACTTTGGTCATGTTGTCAGAAGGGACCATTCCCTGGAGAAGGATATCATGCTTGGTAAAGTGGAGGGTCAGTGAAAAAGGGCAAGACCCTCAATGAGATGGACCGAACAGTGGCTGCAATGATGGGCTCAAGTATAGCAAGGATTGTGAGGATGGCACATGACCAGGCAGTGTTTCTTTCTGTTGTACATAGGGTCAATATGAATCAGAGCCAATTAGATGGCATCTAACAACAACAGAAGTCTGACTGCAGGGACTGAAGAATGAATGGGAGGTATAAGAGAGGAGACAGTTGCACCCCTTTATTTCAAGATCATGGCTGTCCAAACCAAACCAAACTCACTGCCATTGAGTCTGATTCAACTCAGCAACCCCTCCTTGTGGTATCACTACAGAAGTATTGTGCCCAACCTTCCTTCCGAGGTGTGGCTGGTGGGTTTGAACCACCAGCCTTCTGGTGAACAGTCAAATGCCTTAGACAGTATGCCACCAGTGCTCCTAAGGGGAACAAGGGGGTTGCATGGGCTGGGAAGTGAGACTTTGATTTTGTTATAAGATATGATGGCAAATGGGGATCTGGGATCAAAAGGATTTTTAACATGGGAGAGATACTAAAAGGACACTAACCAGGGCCATGAAGATGGGTGAAGGCCAGAGAAACTACTTAGTGAAAAGAATGAGGATCAGAGAATAACAAGTAGTTGACAGGGATGTGGAGAAATCAGAACCCTTCTCCATTGCTGCTGGGAATTTAAAATGGTACAGCCATGATGGATAACAGTTTTGTGGTTCCTCAAAAAGTTAAACACAAAATTACCAAATGACCCAGCAATTCCATTCCTGGGTATATACCCCAGAGAACTGAAAGCAGGGACTCAGATGTTGATTATGGCATTATTCACAATAGCCAAAAGGTGGAAATAACCCAAATGCCCATCAGCAGATGAATGGAATAACAGATAAACAAAATGTGATAAATATATACACAACGGAATATTATTCAGCTATATATATAAAAAAAGAAAGACTACAAAAAAAAAAAAGAAAAGAAAAGAAAGAAAGAAAAAGAATGGCCAGACTTTGTCTGACCTACTTTGGTCATGTTATTAGAAGGGACCATTCCCTGGAGAAGGATATCATGCTTGGTAAGGTGGAGGGTCAACAAAAAAGAGGAAGGCCCTCAACGAGATAGACTGACACAGTGGCTACAACAATGGGCTGAGGTATAGTAAGGACTCAGTTGTTTCACTCTATTGTACATAGGGTCACTATGAGTTGGAGCCAACTCAACGGCACCTAACAACAACAAATACAAAAGAATGAAGTTCTTGCTATGAATGATATGCTATCATATAGATGAACCTTGGAAACATTATGCATTATGCTAAACAAAGTAAGCCAGATATACAAGAACAAATATTTTATGATCCCACTTCTATGAAATATCTAGAATAAGCAAATGCATGAGAGAAAGGAGACTATTGGTTACCATGGGCTGAGGGGAGTGGGAAATGGAGAGTTAAGGCTTAATGGGTACACAAGACCATGTATAGGGTTGGCAGACAATGGTCCTATAAGTGTATTTGTATGATCTGAATTCCCAGGTGTATAGTAGAGTTGACAAGGGACGAGGTTGTATTCACTTCTTGGTCACAGCCAGCTACCCAGAGGGACCAAATAGTTGAACCTGTGGACTCGGGACCATAGTTACAGGGGATATCAAGCTCAATTGGCATAACATACTACACAAAACATTGTTCCACCTCCTACTTTGGTGAGTAGCAACTGGAATCTTAAAAGCTTGCAAGTGGCCATCTAGATGCAATGATGGGTCTCTCCTCATCCAGAGCAAAGGAGGAGGAGGACAACCAAATATTCATGGAAAGAATTAGTCCTAGCAACTGGTATACCATGTGATCCGCAGCCTATATGACTAGGAGACCAGAAGAACTAGATGGTGCCTGGCTACCAATGTCAACCACGCAGAGGGGGGTCTGTGAAGGAGACCCTGGATATAGAGAGGGAACAATGTGGAACCAAACTCAAAAGCATTTGGGAAAAAAAAAGGGGGGGACCAGGTTTGCTGGTCTGATAGAGCCTGGTGGAACCACTGAGACTATGGCCCCTAGCTGCCCTTCAGGTCTAGAATTGAACCCATACCTGTGGCTTCCAGCCAAGCAAAAGACAGGCATAGGAGTTGAACATTTATCTGAGGTAAATACACTCCTTGGAGAGAAGAATCATGGGAGAAAGAAGGGCTGTTTATGCATGGGGAGACAGCTCAGGGGGCAGGGGTGCATGGAGGGATGGTCACAGGGAAGAGGTGACTGTCAGGAGGAAGTGAGAGGGGAGCTGTTGCATTGTGGTGAATTGTGGTCAATGTCATGAGACAAAGTGTATGTGAACTGCTGTATGGAAAGTGAATTTACTCTGTAAATTTTCACCCAAATCATAATTTAAAAAAAAAAAAAAAAAGGCTTAATGGGTACAGAGTTTCTGTATGTGGTGAAGAAACAGTTTTAGAAACTAACCAGTAATGGATGCACAATAAAGAGTTGTGCACATTAAAATGGTAATTTTATGCTACGCACACACACACACACACACACACATTTACCATAATTTGGAAAAAAAAAAAAAGAATATGGCAATGGTGGTGGTAAGAGAAGTTGAAAAATCAAAATGTCCCACAAACTAGGGAAATAAAGGTGAGAGCAAGGGAAGGCAGTAGAACAGCAAAGAGAAAAGTAGGAGGGCGAGGAGCCTACGGCCCTTTAGAAGTGACTCAGTAGGGAAGGTGATTGTCACATGGAAAAAGTATAATTCACTGTCTACTTGAAAACTTCGTCTGGCACACAGATCTTGCCCGGTGGTGGTGGGGGGATGCCTAAGAGTGAGAAGGTAACTTCTGACATTTAACACAGATGTTTCGATATCCACAAGTTTTTCCTAGAAAATTATGTGAAAATTAGAACACAATTTTATGTGGTGCAGTGAATTATGCCTTGTGGCCCACCAAGGGAATTTGATAGCTTGCTAATAATGTAAATAAGGTACATGGTGCCCTTGTGGGGGTGGGACCATGTAAATAAAGCATAGCAAATCCTAAGTATAGATTGGTCAGTTTTTGCCATTCCACTAGGCTTAAAATAAGCCATACTGGAGGTAGAAAGGAGGATCTTTCAAGAAAGGAAAGCCTGGAATGGAGTGTGTCCTTTAGACTGGAGATCCCTGCACTAAGACAGCAGAGAGACAGTGGCAGCAGAACAAAGAGATTGGCATGAGATGAAGCAGCAAGCTTCCCAGCCCTTAGAGCAAGAAAGCTCTCTTTGGGCAGGTTTGCTGCCAGAGTGGGGTGCCTCTTTGAGCACGTATTGGCAAAGCTAAAAGAGCTTTGGGAGCTCTGGTAGCATAGTGCCTAAGGCACTTGACTGCTAACCAGAAGGCTGGCAGTTCAAACCCACCAGCCACTCCTCGGAAGGAAGAT
>NW_006921957.1:735206-763635 GCF_000298275.1 Orycteropus afer afer
TTTTTGCAGTGTTCCTTCCCCTCCCCTCCCACCCCTGGCAACCAACAAAGCAAGTTTACCTCCATATAGAAACTTTTCCTTGACCCTCCACAACAATGAACTAATACTGTATCAGTCCTTCTGTGATTGACTTATTTCACTCAGCATAATGTCCTCCAACTTCATCCATATTATGTGGTGTTTTGCAGACTCTACATTATTCTTTAGTGCTACATAGCATTCCATTATGTGTAGGTACCATAGTTTGGTCATCCACTCTTCCACTATTGTTGCGGTCATATTTGTTATGTGCTTTCTCATAGTGTCAATTTCTTTGTTCCATATAATTTTCTATGCTGAGCTCATTTTGTTTATGAATTGTGTTATCACTTCCTTCATTGCTATTGTTCTAGTATTTGCTGAATATTTATGCTGGTCTTCTTTTTTATTTTGATGTGAAGGTTTATCACTTTTCTTTGAGGTTACCCTGTGATTTATAGTTTTCTTCCCAAGTGTAGAACAGTCCATTCTATCTTGTAGTTGTCTTGATTTCCCTACCATCTAGAAGTTCTATAATGACACAGTTTTTTCCCTGTTTTTGGTTTGTAGTTGTCCTCATTTGTCAATTGATGTCTCTGGTTCTCTGTTTACAATCTTGTAGGCTTCTTTACTTTGGATACTTCCATAGCTGGGTTGGTTTCTGGGTTATATCATCACATGTGCTAATGCTCAGTTGTTGTTGGCTCTTGTTGCTTCTCTGTCCAAATGACTCCCTTTAGCATCTCTTGTAAGGTTGGTCTGGTTTAAACAAATTTCCTTAATTTCTGCTTATCTGAAAATGTCCTAATTTCACCATCATATCTGAGGGACAATTTTGCTGGGTACATCATTCTTGGTTGGAAATTTTTCTCTTTCATGGTTTTATATATACCATCCCATTGTCTTCTTGCCTGTATGGTTTTTGCTGAGAAATCTGAGCTTAGTCTTATTGGTTGCCCCTTGTAGGTAACTTTTTGATCTTCCCATGCCGCTCTCCTGATTCTTTCTTTGTCTTTGGTTTTGGAAGTTTGATGATGATATATCTGGGTGATTTTCTTTTGGGGTCTATCCTGTTTGGGGTTTGTTTGACTTCTTGAATGGATATATTCTCATCTTTCATCATACCAGGAAAATTCTCTTCCAACAAATCTTTGACAATTTTCTCTGTGGTTTTATTTGTCTCTTCCTGTTCTGGAATTCTGATTACACATAGATTATTACTTTTGATGGTATCCCACATGAATCTTAGGCTTTCTTCATTTTGTTTTGATCTTTTTCCTGATAGATTCCTTTCCAAAGAAGTGTTCAGGCATTTGCCTTCAATCTCTCTAATTCTGTCTTCCATTGATTGAATTGTGCTCCTTTGCCCATTCAATGACTTGTCTATTTCTGAAAATTTAGTATTAATCTTCTGGATTTGTGTGTGTAGATTTTGTATCATTTCTAATTTTTCATTTATTTTGTCATTTTGTCCTTGTATTGTCTTTTGAAATTGTTCTAGGGTTTTCTCTGTTTTCCTTGATCTGTCTCTCAATTTGTTGAAGATACTAAATATAATTCTTTTGAATTCTTTATCAGGGAGTTCCAATGCTGCGTCCTCCTCAGAGATGTGTTTTGGGTCTGTATCCTGGTCCCTTGTTTCTCCTGCTTTATCTTGCTTCTTTGTGTGGACTGTGATGTCTGTTGTCTTCTAGGCATTATAATGTTTTTGCGTTTATATTTAATTGGTGATTGTATGTTGGAGTGACTTGCCCACGATTTTTGTTTTCTTTGTTTTGTTTGTATGGTATCTACACAAGCAGGGTACTGTGTTCCTCTATTCACCAGTTGACAGCACTTATACACTCACTACCTATCTCCTTTCCTATTGTCAGCCTCTCGTATATCCCTGGTAACCTTGGCAAACAGAGCCTATTCTTAGGTCCCTGGAATTCGAATGAGGATGCTATCACTTTAAAATCAAAAACGGTTGCCACTTGTAAAGATTCAAAATGGCTGTGTCCCCAGTCACTTTAAATATCCAAAATGGCTGCTGGTTGTAAAGATTCAAAATGGCTGCACCCTTAGTCACTTTTAATATCCAAAACACTGCTGCCTGTAAACAATCAAAATGACTGCACCCTCCAGACAGCAGAAAATCAACAGCTCAGGTTGTCTCCCTCCTTGCTGTTTCCCTTCGTAGTCATAGGCCACCAGCGCAGTCATCCCTGCAGCCCTTGGTGACCAGGGCTGATCTTTAGGTCCATTCTCTGGTCCCAACACCACTTGGAAATATTCAGGCTGTTGGTCCTATCAGAGTAGCTGACAGTCAGCAGCTCTGACCATCTCTGTACTCACTGTTTTCACTCAGGTTTTTCCATTAGTGGGTGACTAATCCACTTCTATATAGTTCCTTTCAAAGATCAGGGCTCCAGGATTATCTTCTGTATCTCTGTCAATTGTTTTTTCTTTTCTTTGTTGAAGAGGGTCTGTGTCGCTTGTCTGCCTATTCCTCCATCTTACTGGAAGTTCTCCCCACATCCTTTTTGCAGGTGGCATCAGCAGTAGGTGTTGTTGCAATGGCTCCACACTCATGGGACTTTGCAAGAAAGAAGGGGCTTAGAGTAACAACTTTTGTTGTCATAAGGGCTAAAAGGAAGGTAAAAGACCCTGCAGCTAAGAGGAGAAAAGCCTGAGGCAATGTTGTGTTCTTAGGTTCCATCCAGTTGACTCTGACTCATAGGGACCCTACTTACAACAGAACAAAACACTGCCCAGCCAATTAAAGGAGATGATTGATAATGAGCCAGTCTTTGGATTCTACCCAGCCAGAGGCCCATGGCCATATGCGTAAGAATGGGAAGATAGTCAAGGTGTGGAGATGAAACTGGAATGTTTCCAAAAAGCTTATGTATTAAGGGTTATGTGTTTATCTAAATATACCATGGATATTGAATGTTTCCCTTACCTAGTCTTGTAATATAGATGTATGATAGAAGTGTATGATAGAAAGAGTAATGGGTATCACAGATAACAGAAAGCACTTAACTCTGCCTTCAGGCAAAACTTGATTGGATATGCTAAAGGGGGAAACAGGATTTGCCCAGAAGAAACACAGGCTTTTTATTTCTAGCCTGTAGCCCTATATAAAGAGTATTGGGGGGTTAGGTAGAAAACTTCAGCCCCACCTAGTAAATTTGCATTTGAAAAGACATGACCCACCCAGAACTACTGATAGAACAGGGTATCTGCATTTGAAGGAAAGACTTATGGGGGGGAAAAAAAAAAAAAAGGCTTGCTTTGCTTTTTGAATTTCGAGGAAGAGGTTTGTTTTGGGTGCATCAAGGCAGGAAAAGGTCATGACACATGAGAAAAACTCCTTCCACGATTGGAAGTTAAAGTAAGCCAGTGAGTAGATAGCCTGATATGCTGGCTTGTAGTGACCATAGCAATGAAGAAACAGGCTGAGTTTGGCACCTGTTGACCTAACCCATGGAGGTCATGAGAGAGAGGAAGGCCTAGCTGGTCTGAAATGCAAGCAGTTGTGTGGACTCCTCAACATACAGGTGCTGACTTAGCCCATGGGGGCTACGAATAAGGTAAAGAAAGGGCTGGCTGTTCTCAAGTACAGGGAGATGTTTAAACTCCCAAGCTTGTAGCTGATACCCATTGATACAGCTTAGATGGCCGAGCTGACCAGAACCTGACTGAATGAAAAGAAAGATGTTTGACACTGTGAGCTGCTATAAATTGCTGCACTTTGATGGCTTGCTCTAGACTGGACTTTACTTATAGATGTAGATGCTCAAAGTTCCAATCAGAACAGAATATTTTTCAGAAAAAGGAACATATTTTTCTCCTTAAAGTGCTGGTTTGATAGGGACAAGCAGTTTAGAAACTGGCTGTCTACAATGGGAAAGATAAATGCATGAAATGGCTGGCTTACGCATTTTTATGGGCATACTTATACTTAAAAATGACTGGGAAGGGAAAATTAATCTTTCCAGTATGAAAGTGCCAATGGCTATAAGAGCCAGAGGGTGGCCTGTGATGTAGTGAATGAATTAGTATGGCTTTTCTAGCCATGGTCTTTGTGATTTCCACCAGATGACTGGGTGTTACTATGCAAATGTGAGGTGCTTGTGGCCCACCCAGGGACTGGATGGCTTGTAAATAATTTAAGTAAAGTACATATAATCCTTGTGGGGGGTGGGACAACACAAATAAGATGTATGGAAGCCTAACATGGGGATTGGTCAGTTTTGCTATTCCACTAGGCATAAAGTAAGCCATCCCAGAGGCAGAAAGAGGGAATCTCACTATCAAGACAGAAGAGCCAGGTGTGGAACACGTCCTTGGACCCGAGACCCCTGCACTGACACAGCAGAGAATGACAGCAGGGAGACGAGCATGAGATGGAGCAGTGGGTTTGTGGGCCTGTGGAATGAGAAAGCAGAGTGTCTTTGGTCAGGAGGCTTGCTGGTGGAGTGGGGTGCCTCTTTGGGCACCTATTAGCAAAGCTAAAAGTGCTTTGTAACACTAGCCCAACCAGGGCAGAAGCTTAGGCCAGAGAGAAATGTGCCTGTGGCTAAGAAGCAGCTGTCCTGACTTAAGAACTGTATCCTGACTTGTTTCAAACCTTGAATTGTAACCTGTTACTTCCCTAATAAACCCCATAATCATGAGTATTATCTGTAAGTTCTGTGTGGCCATTGCAATGAATTGTCGATCCTAGTCTGCAGTATGGATTACATCTCAACATAAAGAAAACAAAAATCCTCACAACTGGACTAATGAGCAGCATCACAATAAATGGAGAGAAGATTGAGGTTGTCAAGGAATTTACGTTGCTTGGTTCTACAATCGATGCCAATGGAAGCAGCAGTCAGGACATTAGAAGACATGTAGCATTGGGAAAGTCAACTGCGAAGGAACTGTTTCAAGTGCTGAGGAGCAAGGATATCTCCTTGAGGACTAAGGTGCGCCTGACACAAGCCATGATATTTCCAATCGCCTGGTATGCTTGTGAGAGCTGGACAATGAATAAGGAAGACCAAAGAAGAGTTGATGCTTTTGAGTTGTGGTGCTGGCGAAGAATGCTGAAAGTACCATGGACTGCTAAAAGAACTAACAGATCTGTCCTGGAGGAAGTGCAGCCAGAATGCTCCTTGGAAGCAAGAATGGCCAGACTTCGTCTCACCTATTTTGGTCATGTTGTAAGAAGGGACCATTCCCTGGAGAAGGATGTCATGCTTGGTAGGGTGGAGGGTCGACGAAAGAGGGGGAGGCCTTCGGGGAGATGGATTGACACGGTGGCTGCGATGATGGGCTCGAGTATAGCAGGGATTGTGGGGCTGGCGCGGGATCGGGCAGTGTTTCGTTCTGCTGTACATGGGGTCGCTATGAGTCGGAAACGACTCGACGGCACTTAACAACAACAACAACAAGCAGAGTAGAGTTCTGTGGGAGGGATGGTTGTGTCAGAATTGAGGTTAAAAGGTAGGCTGTAGGGTAATGGCATGTCTGACTTCCGCTTCATTAGGAATCAGCCTTGGACTGTTGATGTTCCGGATCCTCCCTCCCCCTTGTGAAATTACCAGACATCAGAGGCTGCCACTACCACACCCTTTTTGCGCAGTGGCTTAGAGGAATGCTAGTACGTTACTTATAGCTTAGTATGTCAAATTGTAAGGCAGGAAAACAGACAAAGTGCCTTGGGACAAATGGGTTTTGAGAATCATTGTCAGAGAATAAAAAGGTAGAACCATTCAGGTCACCTGAGTGAGGAAACAGGTACAGAGAGTAAAGTTCTTTGTCTATGATGAAGCCACCACATCTAAGTGGTAGCTGACATATTGAGACCATGAGACCTCATTAGGAGACCAAAATGCGGACCTAGGATCTACCTCAGTGACATGCAGGAGCTCAAGAACAAGAGATAGAAATTAAAGAGAAAAAGAAAGGAAGTTTGTCCTATGGGACAAAACCCATGCTGAAGTGTTGGAGCATCATGACCCTGTCAGATGAGTTGAGTCTGCCTTCTATTCCAATGAAAAAGCTCTGACTGCAGAGCGGCAAACTCTTTCCAAGTGTTAGGCTCTGTGCACCAAAGGGCTTTTGGCTTCCAGCAGGTTGGCACTCTGAATCCTCAGGACTGAACAGAAAAAGGACCATAGTCCCTGGTCCGACTGCTGGCAATGCTATACGTCAACAAGATATTCCCCCAAATCTTGAGCAAACAGAAAAGGCAGATGCAAGGAAATGTACAACCCTTAGCAGTTAGTAATCAAGAGTTGACTCAGGGTGGGTGTTTGGAAGGATTCAGCCTCCGTCCTGCCTGGTGCTGGGATCAGCTCACACGGCTCCTGTGTCCACAGGGCACAGAGAATACATTGTCCATAAGGAGGATTATTCTCTACAAGAAGCTCAGACAAAGAGAGAGGTTGTTTTCAGCTGCCTGGGGGAGGTGGGAAGGGGGTGGGAAAAGGGACCAGCCTTGCACTGGGGCATTCCTGCAGAGTTCAGCTTCTTCCCTTTGGCAGCAGCACTGGAGATGCCCTCCAACTCAGTCTCACACCCAACCTCTCCCCAGAACCCATTATGGAGACCAGAGGAGCACTTGTTTATAACCTAATCTATCTTGGCTGTTTCCTAAGAAAAACAGTGAGGTGAGCTAAGTCAATGTAGCAATAGATGACAGAAAGAGAAGAGAATGGGGTAATTGGGGCAGTGAACCAAAGGAAGGCTTCAGCAATGACTGAGTGCCAGCCTTAAGGCTAAGCAGGGAGGAGAGAGCCTAGGCAATGGGTATCATGCTGACATCGATTCACACAGCCCAACAAGTCTCTATATTTACCAGGATGAACTCTTGGGCTGTAGGAAGAGCTTGAGGTTTTGCACACCTGCTGCTTCTTTCTTTAACCTAGACACAAACCTGGAAAGCAATGCCTAATCGCTTTCCCCAGGGTCCCCTAGGGTAGGAGAAAGCACAATTTCCAGGCAAAATAGGGCAGTCAGAAACAGATGAATGCTACCAGAGTGGGGAGATTCATCTTTTGCAAATCCTAAATCTGCGCAAGTAAGCAGGGCAGATCTCTTTCTTCAAAAGAAACCCCATACATATTCCCTTCTGAGAGAAAGCCATCCTATCGATGAATATGATGACTGTATTAGGGATAGGAGCTACATACCCTCCAGTGAGATATTTATGGGGTTGTATGGGCCCCAGAGGAGCCCTGGTGACACAGTGGTTAAAGCACTTGGCTGCTAACCAAAAAGTCAGTGGTTTGAAACCACCAGCTGCTCCACAGGAGAACGACAGGGCAGTCTGCTTCTGTAAAGATTTATGGCCTTGGAAACCCTATGGGGAAGTTCTACTCTGTCCTATAGGGTCACTATGAGTTGAAAGCAACTCAAAACAGTGGGTTTGGTTCTCATTTACATGGGCCACAGAGTGGGAGATGGCTACAGAGATTTGTGAACCCAGAGGATTTTTTTTTTTTTTTTCTGGAGGAGGTGATGGAAATAAGCACATGTGCTCCCAGAGTGAGGAATATACAAGTGTGGGTGCTCCAGAATACAATATCTGCTTAAGGGGACAAGATGTAGGTGAGGTCCTGTTAACCAGGAAGACATTACCACTCTTAAAGGATAAGAAATCCATTTTTAAATAGTGTGGTAGGAAAGAAGTATTAGCCCAGAACAATGAACTTAGGGTTGATATCACTCAAAGGGAGGAATCCTTCGGTAGAGTAAAGGACAGTAGTCACTAAAAGATCCTCCAAGGATTTCAGAGCAGCACAGTTTGAACCCTTATGCAATATAATTAGTTTGAACATTTCCAGTGGAAAAGGAACAGATGGAAAGCTAAAGAACACATAGGTGGGCTAATGGAGGAGTAGGGTAGTTCTAAGTGGAAGAAAGGCCTGTCCTTGACTCAAAGGACCCCCTGCACTGCTGTGTCCTGTGCTGGTCAATGAGCTGTATGGATACCTTTTCTCATCTTGATGGAACAGAAGGGATGTGACATCTGGAACCACTTGTCCAGTCCTTTGCTGCCACAATCTGGTAGAATTCTGCCTGGCACCTAATAAATGCTAGTCAAGTACTTGTGTGTGGTGGGAGGATTTAAAAAATTAAAAAAACTCACTGCGGTCATTTTCCAACTCATAGGAAGATATGAGCAGGAGGAAGTCTCAATACTTTCAGATCAAAGCTAATTAAAGCTAAAACTTTTTATGGAGAACAAATTAGATTGCCTTGAAGCACCCTTAAAATTGTCCCTGATCCTTTTACAAACCAAAAATCAGAACCACTGCGATCAAGTCGATTCTGACTCATAGCAACCCTGATTTGGTTTCCAAGGTAGTAAATCTTTATGGAAGTAGCCATGGAGTGGCTGGTGGGTTTGAACTGCCAACCTTTTGGTTAGCAATCAAATGCCTTACACATTGTAAGCTCCACCAGAGCTCCTTAATCTTTATATAGCCCTCTCATACTTCTTGTTCACTTTTGCTGTCTCAAACTCAGTCCTTGTCCCCAAAGGAGGTTTGCAGCATAGGCTAGATATCCAAATTCACTGTTCTTCAACTTTATAAAAGCAGATAAAGGTACTGGGGGCTGCCCCCTCTTACAACCCACCTGGCTCTTATTTGAGCGCTAGGTTCAGTGGAATAGAAGAAAGCCATCCTGGTTAAAGTCCAGGAACTAGACATGATTATGAAAACAACTAGATCCTAATGAGAGCCTGAAGGGCAATTGCCTCCTTCCTCCAAAAATATGAATGAGTCCAGGGGAAGAAGGAACTTTTTCATGTGCTAAGAATATGACCCTTTCTCCCAGAGTCCTGCCTGGTAGAGCCACTTCCTGAGGAAACATCTTTATTCACATTCATGGGAGAGGGAAGGCAGTTGGGTGTAGTAAAAGACAGGGGACTTTGTGACTATGTCCCAGGAAAGAAGTGAATTGGCTTGTCAGAGGATAGAGTACAGCAGGCCTAAGTTTGACCAGAACTGCAGGTGGATAGCCTGTTCAGTCCAGAAGCCTCTTTACCTGAAGCATGGAAGGATGGCTAGGATGGAGCCTGGGAAGCAGGGGCCTGCAGAGATATTGTGCCTCTAAAGGATATAGAGGCTGGTAGTTTCTGTCAGTACAAAACAAATACGTGCCATCAAATACAACTGAGAGCTCTATGGTGCAGTGAAATTACTTAATTCAGCTCTTCTAGCCATAGCTACAATAACTGGATAAAAACCAAACCAAACTCACTGCCACCCAGTCGATTCCGACTCACAGTGGACCACCCCCCGCCCCCCGGGTTTCCGAGGTGGTAAATCTTTATGGAAGTAGATTGCCCCATCTTCCTTCAGCAGAGTGGCTGATGGATTTGAACCACCAATCTTCTAGTTAGCACTGGCACTGTGCCACCAGAGCTCCTTACAATGACTGGATGTTGTTGTTGTTATGTGCCGTTGAGTCAGACCCGACTCAAATGACCCCCTGGGTCCCTTGGAAACCCACCACACTGGGTTTCCAAGGTGGTATCACTACATAAGTAGATTGTCCAACCTTCCTTCCGAGGAGTGGCTGGTAGGTTTACCACCAGCCTTCTGGTTAGCAGTCAAGTGCCTTAGGCACTGCGCTACCAGAGCTCCCACAATGATTGGATAGGACCATGCAAATAAGATGTATGGAACCTAGTTGGGGTTACATGTCAACTTGGCTAGGCCATAAATCCCAGTATTGTGTAGTTGTTCTCCATTTTGTGATCTGATGTAATTATCCTCCACTGTGTGCTGTAAATCCTGACCTCTGTATATTAATGAGGCAGGACTATGGTCAGTTGTACTCAAGTCTTACTTGAATCATACCTTTTATCTTACACGAGAAAAAGGGTGAGAGAAGCAAACAGAGTGGACCTGACTACCACCAAGGAGAGATGTGCTGCACAAAGCGTGTCTTTTGGACATGTGGTCCCTAGGCTGGGAACCTCCCAGACCCCGGAGATAGAGACCTGTAACACTGGAGACAGTGAGATGGCAGCAATAGCAGAGAAACAGAGGCAGCAGAACCAGGAGATTGGCAGGAGATGGCGTGGTGGGTTTTCTGGCCCACAGAGTCAAGAGACAAAAGTGCCTACAGGTCAAGGCTTACTTGGGGTGTAGGGTGCCTCTGGGCACTTATCGGTGGAGCTAAAGTACTTTGTGACACTTGCTTGGGAATGGCAGGGCCCAGAAGCAGAGGACAAGAAGAGACTGTCCTGATCAAAGAACTGTATCCTGAGTAATTTCTGATCTAAATTATAATCTGTCACTTCCCTACTAAACCCTACATCATGAATATTGTTGTGAATTTTGTGTGGCCATTGCAATGAATTACTGGATCAAGTAAAGACTGCCATAGGAGGAATGGCTGTGTCAAAATTGGCTAAAAGGCTGCAAGAGGAGCTATGCCTGACCCTCTCCACTTCATAGGAATCAGCCTTGGGCTGCTGATGCTGATGATTCTCCTCCCTGCTTATGAAGTTGGATGCAGAGGTCTCATACTGCCACTACTCCATTTTTACAAGGTCTAAGATCTTGTGTCCATCAGCTCACCCTGACATAAAGCAGTATCAGATCACAAAAGTCCTGGATCAAGGATTGTGGAGGACCATGGAGAGAAGTGATTGCAGAAACTATCATTTATTGAATATTCATTATTTCATGTACTGTACTAAGTGTTTTACATTCATTTTCTCACTTTAATCTTCACAACAATCCTGAAGTAGGTGTTACCATCCCCACTTCACAGATGAAGAAACCAGTTCAGAAAAATTAGGTCACTTGCCCAAGGTCAAACAGCTAGTCAGTGCTGGGGTTTGTCTGTTGCCAAAAGCCCATGTTCTTTTATTGTACCCATTTCATCAGCACTGGGCAAAAGGTAATCTCACTGCCCAGCTCTGTAAAGATCACCTGGGATTGGAAGTTTCCAGCCACACTCACCGCTGGTAGGGATGCATTGAAGCTGACTTGATGTTGGTTTTTATTCCACTTGGCATTTTCCCTAAAAGGAACAAGGAGAAAGACACCTGAAGCAAGGTAGACCTTCATGATAAATCAGTAATGTGGTGTCTCAAGTTTCCTTCTACCAACTCCTCTACCGTCTCAGAACTACTGTGGTACCTAACCCTGGGTGGCATATATTTTAGTGAACAAAGGTGTGATTCCTTCCCCAGATCTCTTCCTCAAGGTGTCTAGGAAGGAGGAGATGGCACAAGGGACTAGTGGGAGAGTTTAGAACATCCTCAAGCAGAGCTTCCTGCTCATCTACCCCTGGCAGGGAGAGCTAAACTTGGGTGATTACCCACACCCTGCACACACATTTAATGTCACAGGGAGTACTAATAATAGAGAATATAGAGTACTATATTCTCTATTATTTCATTTGTCCCTTTTCCTGGATAATTGGGAAGAAGTATCTCTTCTGGCTAATTGAATCTGAATAACTCCTATTGTTCTCATAATTATAAGAAGTGAGGAAGAGAAAAGGCAAAAACCCAAAAGCAAGAGAGCCAGTATACAGAGAAAAGAATATATGTGGGACTGAGAAATTTACCTGCTTCTCAACTTCTGATGCACCTGCCAAATGACCTCAAGGTCCAACAATTGATTTCTATATCTAACAAAGAACACTGACAAGACACCTCATATCCAAAGTAAATGGGATAGAAGGGTAATTGACACAGAACTCTGAGATGGAGATACAAGGACAAAAGTAGTCTGTGATACTCAAAAGTTCATCCATACTCTCTGGTGCCTGTTGCAGAATCTCAAAATGCATTTTTCACTTCTGAAAACTTTTCCTGGTCACGGTCCAAAGGGAAATCTCAAGGTCTGGGGATACCAGGGACCCAAATAAGCCAGCTTATTCCCACTCCCCTGCTCCAAGTGACCTACATTTCAATCTCTACCACCTTACCTGGCTGACCTGCTTGGGCCATCTGTACTCCACTGAGCATTGACTGCTGCTGGTTTGAAGCTCCTGTCATCTGCACCTGCTGCAATCCTGAGGCTCCTGCAAGGATTGTCCCAGCTCCTGGCTGGCCTGGCTGACCAGGACCACTGCTACCTGAGGGTCTCCAGTTAGACAGCCCTTTCCCAAAGGCAACAGCTGCCACCAAGGCATTGGTGTCTGCAGGGTTAAACGTCTGCTTGTTCTGCCGGAGACCTGAAGGAAAATGCAAGTGAGGACACTGAGGTATGCATCTGGTCCTAGTAGCTAGAAGACCAGTGTGAGTGCCAAGGCTTGGAGCTTTGCCTTAAGCAATATCCATATTCCCTGGCAACCAGTGCCAGAGACAGAGCTAGAGGACCCCCAAGCCTATTTCAGAATTCTCCCTTTTCATTGCCCATTTCTTCATCTTGCTCCAGGGCTGGCCTTAAATAGGAAAGGCTAACAAAGTGGATGCAAATGCTTTCCTATGCAGCTCATTCTTGTATCTTCATTTCCCTACTGATAAGGCAATCATTTCTACTTCAGTGATCTTATTATTCCTCTCTCCCTCTCCACTTTGTTGTCAATCCCTCCATACCTCCACTCTCTGATTCTCGTTCCTCTTTGCTGATTTTCTCCAGAAGGTTTGAACACATTTTATTCAAGCTCTGGATCTGCTTCTGTAACACACACATTTATGCAGAGATTAGAGCAAGCAAGAAATGATCAAGGGGGAGTTTCTTCCTTGTGCTCTTCTAGTGATACATTGCTGTTGTTAGCTGCTATGGAATCGTCCCCTGACTCATGGCAACCCCACGCATGATGAGATAGAACCACTGTGATCCAAAGTATTTTCACTGGGTGATTTTTGGAAGTAGACTACCAGGTCTTTCTTCCTAGTCTGTTTTAGTTTGGAAGCTCTGCTAAAATCTGTTCAGCATCATAACAGCATACAAGCCCCCCAACAGACGTAGAGATAATCAGTTGCCCATCCCTGCTAGACAGAAATGGTACTGTCAAGTTCCTCATGAAGGGATGCGGGGATTGAGGGACACCCGGGCAGAGCTTCAATCCAACCTGGGCTGCATCAGCACCAATTCGAGCAGCATCTGTCGTCAGTTGCTTTTCCTGCTCTTCAACTTCAGGGTCAGGCTTGGTTCTTAAATGGTCAGGCACTACCTCGTGGCTGAAAACAGGTACCCGTCCCTCAGTCTGCCGCTGCAACACACAGATTTTCCTATTATGCATGCCAAGAAGATCCAGTCTGGCTCCACATATTCACTTCCACAGGTAAAAGTGCATTTTCTGGGAAAACAAATCCTGAGACTTACAATATCTAGCTTCCTAGGAGACTGTCCACTCCATTTCACTCTTTATTTCTATCTCCTCACACCCTATCTCTACTAGACTGATGGGCAAATTAAACTTTTTTTCCCTGCTACATTTTCATCAAAGACTAAAATAGGCAAAGTCACAAAAGAACAGACTTTTTGTTAAAGACAGGTGTTGGAGGAGAAAGGTCTTTACCTTGGTAACACAGGCCTCAGGTTATTACACTAGTATTTGGGAGTGACTTTCCCAACCCCAGAAAAACAAAAAGACCTCCAAAATATAGGACTCACTTCTTATTACCACTCACTACTCCATATTCAGAACTTCCAGAATAATTAATCAACAATTATGTTCTAGGCCCTCAACTATGTTGTACAACCATGTTGTATCCTTTGCCTCCTCTTACCATGAGATCTTCATCTCGGTCTGGGGACAACACCAGAGGGATGATGACCTGGTTACGGAACAGTGGTGTCTTTTCATGCTTCAAGACCTTGTTCAGGGTGTTCAGCTGTCCAGAGAGCAAGGCAAAGCTGTCTAGGACCGAAGGCCTGGGGGTGACAAGACGGAATCAAAATGTTCTATCCCTTTCCTCAAAGGGGGTCCTTCATACCAGAATTACCCAGACTCACCCCAAAAAGATTCACAGCACTATGACTGGCCAGAATAGCTCATGGGGATTGTGGGATTAGGAAAAAGGGACATATTTTCAATTTCTGATATAGATGTAGGAAAAGGAACTGTTCATTGTTTGAATAGAGTGAAGAATAAAGGCCAAATAGGAACCATGGCTCCACTGTTATCATTAAAAACTCAGCTACTGGGTAAAAGCCTCTTTTCCGATCTACAAACAGGATCCACACTTCTACAGTAGGCTGAACCTAAAGATTCAGCCATATCTGTGCCAACAGATCTAGCATGAATAGAGCTGAAGAGATGACTTCTTCATCATAAAAGTACAAAAACAAGAATCAGGAGCTAAAAAGAACCTGATCTGTGAAACTAGGCATTTCTCTACTTTTGCCATGGAGGGCCCAAGCCAAACTCTACTTGCTAAACATTAAGAAACCCAGCTCTTTACAAATGAAAAGATGTTTGCAAACTGATATGCAGTTGCATCACTGGAGATGTCCCATGTGCCAGGAAGCCCGGCCTCCACCTGTAAAGCCTCCCCAGCCTGCCCTGGCAACCCTTACCAGGTCAGCCGGTCATACTCGTTCTCCAGCTTATAAATGAAACTTCCCAGTGAGTTCTTCAGATCAGCTGCTTGACTCAGCAGTGCATCTAATGATGCCTCAAGCTGCTTTTCCTCCCTCTGCACCAATAGGAACAGGTTGGTTACCCAGATGGATGTGAATATGACACACAGAGAGGAAGGTTGAGGGGCCTGGGGGATAGTATGTAATACTGGTCAGGCAACATGGGATCTCACTGGCACAGGAAAACCAGGCTTGGTATTTGGGCTACAGACAGCATTTACCCTTAGACTTTTCAACCTGTTCACCAGATCTCAATTCTTCCTACTAACTGATTCCTTCTTTTCATCACCTTCTAAATCAGGCCTGGTTTTTCTTTGTATTATTGTTGTTATTAGGTACTCTCAAGTCGATTCTGACCCATAGCAACCCCATGTGATAGTAGATGCCCCATAGGATTTTCTTGGCAGTAATCCTTACAGAAACAAACCACCAGGTCTTCCCCCCACAGAGCCGGTGAGTGGGTACAAATCACCAACCTTACAGTTTGCAGATGGGCCTTAACTGCTGTGCTGCCAGAGCTCCTTTCTTTGTAGTATCAAAACCAAACCCACTGTCTTTAGTCAATTACAACTCAGAGCAACCCTGTAGGATAGAGGAGAACTGTCCCATAGGGTTTCCAAGGCTGTAAATCTTTTACAGAAGGACCACCACATCTTTCTCCCATGGAGTAGCTGGTGAGTTCAAACCACCATCCCTTCTGTTAGCTGAGAACTTTACTGTGCTGTGTATTTAGGTACACCCAATTCTACCTGAGAAATTTTCACCAAACCTAATGCCTGGGCTCATTATCTTTTATATACCTCTGCAGCACATGTACCCCAGCTTCCTGTGTCCTAGAACCTGTTTTGTGAGTCTGGCTATTCTTGCCAATGGCATAATCTCTAGGAAATCTACCCATGCATGAAGCTTACTCTGCATACCATTCATTCCCCCAAGATCTTCACCATTCCTTCCCCCAAGATCTTCATTTGCCCTCAGCATATCATGTCTCTAAGGTCTTCCTTCCTGAAATAATTTGCGCTCATTTTGTTTATCCCTCTGCCTCGTTCACAAGCTCAGTCAACCTTGTAGATACTGCAAGAACCTAAGTGACTGGTACTGTGAATACTTAATATGGCTCTTCTAACCATGGTCTTTGGAACTCTAACCAGATGACTGGGTGGAACTATTTAAATGTGAGATGATTTGTGGCCCACCAAGGGGATTACTAGCTTGTTAATAATGTAAACAAGGTACATGGTGCCCTTGTGGGGGTGGAACCATCTAAATATGGTGTGTGGAACCCTAATGTGGGGATTAGTCAGTTATGCCATTCACTAGGCTTAAAATGAGCTATCTCAGAGGTGGAAAGGGGATATCACTACCATCAAGAAAGAAAAGCCATGGGTAGAGTGTTTCCCTTGGACTTGAGATCCCTGAGCTGAGATGGTGAGGAGAGATGGCAGAGAGACAGCAAAGCAGAGGCAGCAGAACCAAGAGACTAGCACGGGACAGAGTGGTGGACTTACACAACCTTTGCATAAGAGGCTTGCTGCAGAGTAGGATCCTTTTCTGGGCACCTACTGGCAGAGCTAAAAGAGCTTTTTAACACTGGCCCAGGCAGGGCAGATGCCGAGGCCGAGGGATATGTGCCTGTGGTATGGCTGAGAAAAAATGTCCTGATTAAAGAACTGTATCCTGACTTGTTTCTGATCCTGAATTGTAACCTGTTATCTCTCTAATCTACCACTCATCTGCAAGTTTGTCATACTGTGGTGGCTTGTGTGCTGCTGTGATGCCGGAAGCCATGCCACCAGTATTTCAAATACCCATGGTGGACAGTTTTCAGCAGAGCTTCCAGCCTCAGACAGACTAGGATGAAAGATAGGGCCATGCACTTCTGAAAAGACTGGCCACTGAAAACCTTTTGAAAAGCAGTGAAACACTGTCTGACATAGTGTCAGAAGATGAGCCTCTCAGGTTAGAAGGCATTCAAAATATATAACGTGGCGATGCCCAGACCTCTATGACTGCTGCTTGACAAAGCTCCAGCTGTCAAGAGTCTTGGGCGGAAGCCAATTCCACCTTTACTTCCGATTGTATTCTGGTCCATTATCTTAATTGTTACAATAATCTTTATGGTGATCATGCTCCTTCTGGTTCATCCCAGAGGGTCCAAAACGGATTTTCATGTTTCCCATGAATCAGGCCACCTTCCAGATGACTCTCTGATTTCCAGTTCCAAAAACCCCGGTTTTCCTAGAAATCCCCATGATGATCCAGAGCTGGAAAGGCCCCTGGGAATCCTAAAGACACTGAGAATTCATATTGGTGGAAAGATCTCATGGCTACTCAACCTCTTACAATACCGACCCCTGCAACACAACATAGAAAAGGGATTACTCCTGATAGGAAAAAACCTTGGCCTAAGTGGCTGCCTCCTACTTTTAAGCCTCCTTTTAATGTAGCTTATAGAATTAATGGTAGACTTTGGTATCCTCCTCGGGGAGGGGAGCCTAAACCTTCCCGATGGCCTAACCTTCCTCTTTCTTATACTGGGGCATACATAGAAGGTAAAAGAATGGTGTGGGTAGATGGAAAAAGAGTTCCTTTTAACTCTCTCCCTTTCTTAGAGAGCTTAAAACGATCAGGGCCTAGATGTAAAACTACTGCACAGAGACATACTCTAATCACGCAAGGGAACAGTTATTTTAAGAAACTAAAAGGCCACAGGGAGCTCTGGTAGCATAGTGGCTAAGGCACTTGACTGCTAACCAGAAGGCTGGCGGTTCAAACCCACCAGCCACTCTTCAGAAGGAAGGTCAGGCAATCCTACTTCCATAGTGATACTGCCTCGGAAACCCAAGGAGGGGTCGCTATGAGTCAGGGCTGACTTGACGGCACATAACAACAACAACAACAACAAAAGGCCACAAGTATATGTTGCTGGACTATGTAGACCCATCTGCACCCCCAGACTCGTGGTAATTCAGAGAATGATGCCAACCACAAGGTTGGGTCACACGTTCTGGCCCCATGTTGTATTCTTCACCCTGACCATTTTTTCATGTTTTAGTTAACCTTATTGTCTAGCACATTTTATTTTTATAATGTTAATGATAAATAACTTAGATAAGATAAGATGTAAGTTTAGTTTATAAGTTTAATAATAGTTTTATAAGTTTTGGAAAGTTAATAGCCCACAGCCATGTACCTAGAATTGTGGGTTTGTCATTTTGCTTTGTCATTTGTAATCTGCAATATAGTATAAAACAAAGAAGGCCACCTCATTATGTGGGGCACATCTTCATCTTGTGTGAGTGTGCCTCCATCATCTCACCGACGCCACCTCTCCCTCCAGAGACCCACAGCTGAGGCTGGACCTCGGCAATAACGCATGGTAGAAGGTCTGCGATAAAGGGGAAGACCCTCAATGCGACAGAGGGACACTGTGGCTGCAAAGATGGGTTCAAGCATAGCAAAGACTGTGAGGATGGTGCAGGACCGGGCAGTGTTTCATTCTGTTGTATAAAGGGTCACTATGACTTGGCGCGAACTCGATGACCCCTAAAAATAACACTTCCCTAATAAACCCTATAATCATGAGTATTGTATGTGAGTTCTGAGTGGCCACTGCAAGGAATTCTCGAACCCAGCAGAGAAGTAGAGAGTGCTGTGGGAGGGACAGTTGGTGTTGGAGTTAGTAGATATATCTATCTGAGGATTGTGGCATGTCTGACTTTCACTTTACAGGAATCAGCCTTGGGCTGTTGATGTTGTTCTTGATCCTCCTTCCCTCTTGTGAAGTTAAAGGATGTCAGAGGATGCTGCCACACCCTTTTTGCAGTGACAAATGAAAAATTAAAAATGTACATGCTACTAAACACTAGACAATTTTAAATGCTTGGGTCTGCAAAGCATTTCCTCTCCACTTATGGTCCCCAGTTTTACTCCATTTTTTCAACTTTAACAGCAATCAGGCAGAGGCTAGGAAGAATGATGCAAATCATCTTGCAAACTCACTAACGTGCTTGACCAAACCAAACCAAACCCACTCACTATAGGGTCGAGTCTCACTCACAGGGAGCCTGTAGAACAGAGAATTGCCCCATGGGGTTTCTGAGGCTGTAACTCTTTACAGAAGTAGACTGCCTCATCTTTCTCCTGCGAGCACTTTGTTGTTGTTGTTATGTGCCGTCGAGTCGGCCCCGACTCATAGCGACCCCTCCTTGGGTTTCCGAGGCAGTATCACTACGGAAGTAGGATTGCCCAACCTTCCTTCCGAGGAGTGGCTGGTGGGTTTGAACCACCAGCCTTCTGGTTAGCAGTCAAGTGCTTTAGCCACTATGCTACCAGAGCTCCTGCGAGCACTTAGTGGGTTCGAATTGCCCACCTTTTGTTTAGCAGATGAATGCTTTAACCACTGCCACTAAAGCTCCTTAATGTTCCTGAAGGGAGCTTTAATCATACGTTCCACCCACGGACTGATATATCTCGTTTAGTTTTCGGTCGGTGTCCCCACAATTCCTTCACCCCTCAGACTTCTCTCTCAAGATCAGATTGCGTTATCTCTACATCCAATAGCCTCCTACCAGCCCTGAGGCAACCGATAACTTTCTAGAGAAATCTTCCAAGGACTGCATCTCGGCCTGCTCAAATTACAACTGAATCGCTTCCCACACCCCAGCAAATCAGTGCTACTTCCTATCTTCCGATTTAGCCGTGTCTCTCCTGTCAGATAGGCCCCACCTTTACCTCTCATCAGCTGCACTCCCTCTCCTGCCAACCTCGCGTTCCCTTACCCGTCAGTTGCGGGCTCTAACACATCGTCTCAGCCCCAACTTCTCACTGTCTCCTCAGCCAGTCCACTTTCGGTGCCCTCACCCGACGCTTACAGGCATTTAACAGACCCAACCCAGTTCTCACCTGCATTGCGGTGGCAGTGGCAGTAGCAACGACTTGCACTTCCGGCTTCCAAGTCAGCGAGCAGGTCTGGAAGAGCTTCGCCCACCAATCAGAAAACTTGCACTCGGTCCTCCCACCCACTTCCGGTTCCTGTCAGGTGTCGGGGTGGCTGGGTCAGAGGTCAAGAGCGGAACAGCCTCCCGGGCCCTAACCGGCGCGGGAGGGCTGTGATGGCTTCGGAGCGCCCGGAGCCGGAGGTGAGGGGCGGGTGGACGCAGTCTGGGCCCGGGGATCCGAGGTGTGGGGCCGGCGGGCAGGCGCAGCTGTGGCTTTCGGCAGGCCTGAGAGCGTCCGTGTAGTGCATCTTTAGCAGGAACCGGCCCTACCCCCAAGACTTGAAAACTTAACCCGTTCGCGATTCAGTGTTTCCCCTGGGGGCTGGAGGAGAAACTTTTCGCTTTGTTTTGTTTAGTGAACTTTACTTCACAGACTAGCGCTTTCGGGATTCTTTGCCCTAACGTATTAACAAAGCTTGTATATTGGTTTTTTGATAGGCTTTTTGGCAGGCTTCTGCATTTCTTCAAGCAGTGCATGCCATCAGCAGTATAAATTAATTTAGTTTTAGTACACATGCTTTTTTGGAAAGCCGATTCTGGTTTGCATGAAAGAACATTTGACTGGAAGTGAGATTTAATTCTCACATTGGCCCTTCTGTCTAGCTACCTGTGCAATCTCTGACAAACCTTAACTTCCCTGATTCTGTACCTTTCTTTATAAAGTACCTACCTTATGGTGTGTTGTGAGAACTACGTGTATTAAACCAGAAAATGCATATGAGGTATGCTTTAGGTGCTGAGGACCACACAGGGATCTGTGTTATTCAAACTTGTGCAGGGAAGGTGGCAATATCCATTCTCATTAAGATAAGAAACTGAGTAGAGAGGTTTAAATACCTTGCTCAAGTAATACTCAGCTGGGGAGTAGCAGAGTTTTAGTTAGAAGACCTGAGCATCAAGTCTGCCATATGCAAAGAATACTACCCACTAGGAGAAGTGCCCAATATTACAAGAGAATATACGAGTAGGTGGGAAGAGTGTGGAATGTATATAACGATATAAATGGTAGTCATTACTCACAGAATACTTAAACCATGCCTGCAACTATTCTAAGCACTTTACGAATGTCAATCCTTTCAACCTTATGAAGTAGATACTATTATTATCCCTATTTTTCAGTTGAGAAGACAGGCACAGAGATATTAAGAGAAGACACACAGCTAGTAAATGGTAGAGCTAAGATGTAAAAGCAGGTGGTCTGACTCCGGAGCCTATGTTCTCAACCATAAGTTGTATAGCATAAATAATCAAAGTAATCACAGGATAGCAAATACTCAGTTCTTTGGGACTTTGTGTGATGAGACCAGAGAGCAAATATGGTTGTATGCCCTGTTGAAAGAATCATACCTATTCACAGTGTTGTTGTTGTTGTTTGCCGTCGAGTAGACCCGACTCATAATGACCCCTCCTTGGGTTTCCGAGGTGGTATCACTACAGAAGTAGATTGCTCAACCCTCCTTCTGAGGAGTGGCTGGTGGGTTTGAACCGCCAACCTTCTGGTTAGCCTTAGGCACTATGCTACCAGATCTCCTTTCACGGTGGTAGTGTGCTCCATATGTCAGAAATACCAATATTGAGAAAGACCCTGAAAGCAGTTGTATTTTGTTACAGATAAGGAAGAGAGGAAGTAGAAGGAAATTGTGGAGATATATAACATAGCTTGTAGGTAGAAAATCTAATACAGCACCAGCCAGTAGAAATATAATGCAAGCCACATATGTAATTTTAAATTTTCTAGTAGCTACATAAAAGTAAATTATTGAAACAGGTGAAATGAATTTTAATATGTTTTATTTAACCTAGTATTTCCAAAATATAATTTCAATATATAATCAGTATAAGAAAACTGAGATATTTAACTTTTTTTTTTTTTTTGTATCAGGTCTTCAAATCCAGTGTGTATTTTATGCTTAAAGCACATCTCAGTTTGAATTAGTCACATTTCAAGTGCTCAGTAGTTCATATGGCTAGTTGTTACCATATTGAACAATATAGGTCTAAACTAAGTTGGAGTTGAGACATTCACTCCTGGGAGTCTCATTCAGCCAAAAGTTAAACTTTTGTTAAGTTCTTGATTTGCATTTCTGAAAATTTTATTTCAGAAGGGAAAGAGTGAAGAGAGCTGCCCCCGGGTATAAGAAAGTAACTGACTTTTAGAGATTGTTATAATACCAAGAGAGGAAGATTGGGGCATAGTCAGACACATGACCTAGATTTAAGAAATCATACATTCATCACATACGTAAAATATTTAATGAGTGCTGCTATGGACTCAGCATTGTGCTAAGTATCAGGGTGGATACAGAACAGTGGAAAACATACATGGTTCTCTCTTTATGTAGTAAGCAAACATTGGGTTATGATAGTAAGTGATGCTAATATGAGTAAGTAAGAGTGTTTAACAGTGATTCTTAACCTACTTTCTTAAGAAATAGGAGGGAGATGGATCAGGGAAGCCTTCTCAGAGGCATGAGATTTAAGCTGAGGCCTGAAGGATAGGTAGAAGTTGGCCATGGGAAAAGGCAGAGAGCATTACAGGAAGGGAATGGTAAAGATCCTTAGGCGAAGGCTTGGAGTCTTCACGGAACTGAGGAAGCAGCTGGTAATATGGGAGCAACATGACACTGAGAATAAACCAAAGCAAACCCGTTGCTGTCAACTCCATTCCAACTCGTAGCAACCCTGTAGCACAGAGTAGAACTGCCTCATACTGTTTCCATGGCTGTAATCTTCATGGAAGCTGATTGCTACATCTTTCTCCCGAGAGGTGGCTGGTGGGTTCAAACTGCCAACCTTTCTTTCGGTTAGCAGTGAAGTGCTTAACCACTGTACCACCAGGGCTTCTTGACAATGAGAATGTTGTTCTTGTTAGGTGCCAACAATGAGAATAGCTGTCACCTAGTGAGTACTTACTAAAACCAAAAACCAGACTCGCTGCCATCGAGTCGATTCCTCCTCAACTCATAGCAACCCAGATTGGGTTTCCGAGGCGGTAAATCTTTACAAAGGAGATTGCCCAGTCTTCCTTCCGTGGAGTGGCTGGTGGGTTTGAACCACCAACCTTCTGGTTGGCAGTCAAATGCCTTAGACACTACACCACTGGAGCTCCTTTGAATACTTACTAAATACTGTTTAATTCTCACAAAATCCCCATGAGATAGTGTTATTATCCCTGTTTCACAGATGAGGAAACTAAGGCACAGATGTTAAAGAACTTGATCAAGGCCATATAGCTAATAAGCAGGAGAACCAGAGTTTGATTCCAGTCACTGGTGCTAGAGTTCATGCTCTTAACTGAGGGGTGAGAGATGAGGCTAGAAGTGAAGATTCAGGTTGGGGCCATGCTAGAGATTCAGGACTTTGGAAAGGAAGTTTCAGACAGTTCAAGGGAAAAATCTACATTATTTCATGGAAGTCTTTTAACAAAAGACAAACAAGGGTTGACAAAGGCTTGAAATATAATTCAGACCTTAGTCATAGAGGGACAAATGCAAAAACAAATTAATGAGATGGACAGTGTTTCATTCGACCTGGTATACATGGTATGCAGCATAATGCCTGATAATGTTTTATTAAAAATAAATAATGTAATGTAAATGGTATGTGGGACTCAGTAAATATTCCAAAGAATGATAGGCTGCCTCTATCATTGTCGTAATCTTCATGTTTAAGTGCAGCAACATCCCTATGAAGTAGGTATTCTTATTTACATTTTATCAGTGAAGAAATTAAGGCCTGAAAAATTTAAGTAACTTGTTCTAGGTATCCTGACAGCAAGTGACAGAACCAGATTTGAATCCAGGTCTCTGACTCCAAAACTCCAAAACCCTGCTTTGTTTTATTAGATTACTCCAAGAGTAACGTGCATTCATTTAGACTTCAGGGGAATTAAAAGTTGGGAAATAGAAGTTTCATGAGAGTGTGGGTACTGTGAGAGGACAGCTAATTCAGGGATTCTGAAACATTCATATGGAGAATCACTTGGGGAGTTTGTTAAAATGCAGATTTCTGAGCCCCATCAACTCTAATTCAGTTGGTCTGGGGTGGTACCTGGGAGCTCTGGTTGTGTAGTGCCTAAGGCATTTGACTGGGAATCAGAAGGCTGGCGGTTCAAACCCACCAGCCACTCCTCGGAAGGAACATTGGGCAATCTACTTCCACCTCAGAAACCCAAGGAGGGGTTGCTATGAGTTAGATCGGCTTGATAGCAGTGAGTTTGGTTTGGTTGGGGTGGTGCCCAGGAATCTGCATTTTAATAAGTACCTCACTTGATTCTGATGCAGCCAGCCCTTGGATCATACTTTGAGAAGCACCATTCTGGCTGCTTTTAAATTAGTTCTTAAGTCTTCTGGTTTTGATAAATTACTTCTTAAACATAAAGGGAACTTAGAAATGATGTCTTAAAAATGTAAAGGATCATGTATGAGGGGGACTGTTACTAGAAAGCTCAAGTTAGGCAAATGTTTCTGATTCCTAGACTCTGGATTTTATAAGAACTAATTGATGATCTAGACTTCATTTTAGCCTTGGACATTCAGTTCATCATTCACAATAACCTTTGAGACAAGGTGGAGAAATGGAAGCTGTGCAGGAGTGAAATTAAGTGACCTACTAACACTCTGAAGAAAGTGTTTTAATAGCAGACTGCTTGCCTATATCATCAATGTAGTTTACCCTTTTTCCCTCCTCACCTAGCAAACCTTGCTCAACTTTCTGTGTCACTTTATCCTGAAACCCTAGCCTGAGTTAGATTACTTTGTTACATGCCGTCATATACTTTGTTACATGCTCCAAACATAAACTTGGAGAATTTATTCAGTTTGTGATACAGTAATTAGAATCATTATTTCATTAATGATTTTGCCCTCCATTATAGGCTACATTTTATGAGAGCAGGAAATGCTTGATTTATGTTTTCTATGAGTCAGGTTTGACTCGACGGCACATAACAACAGCAACAACAATTGTATCCTTAGAACCTAGCCCAGTGCGTAACATGTTCCAGGTTCTTCATAAATTTGTTGACTGAGTAGAATGAATGCATGCTCACCTAGTCTATATCTTTGTTGGACTTGCATGAGGACTTAATGGCATCCTGATCAAATTAGCAGGGAAATGAAGCTGAAAAGAGGTTTACTAGAAGATAGAACACCACTCTGAATTTCACACTAGAGTAATGGACTAGATTTAGAACTGATTGAGTAATTATATGTGTCTAAAAACATACAGAGTTACATACGAGTACAGAATGTGCCTTAGCAGCAAAATTGAGAAAATCATGGAGGTTTCCCAAAGTCAGCAATATGGTAGAGCTTCTAAAAAAGTGAATACACTCTGAATCTGTGCCCTCACGTGAGGTGTTACGTTGCATTCTGGTATCCACATTTTGAATTGAAAAGTAGACCAGCCAGAGTTCATTCTTAGAACATAATCTAAGATACAAGATGAGGAAATTTGAGACATAGTTAAAGAATCTGAAGATGCTTATTCTGAAGAGCAGAACTCTTGGGACATAGGCCTGTCTTGATGTTTGCTAAGCCCTACTTTTTCTGTGTGGTCTGAGGAGGTAAAACTAAAAATAAGTTAGATGTTTTCAGGAAAACAGATATCAGGAATGGACCAAGATAGAAAACAGATTCTGGCTCAGTATAAGGAAGTTTCCAACTATGTCACTAAATAGTGATGAACACAAAATGCTAAAGTGAATGGCCATGCAGGACTTTTTCCAGATTCAAAGAAGCAAGGTAGACATAGCAGTACTTTGTTATTACTAATATCTGTATACACAGCACATTTAACTTTACCAAGTGCTTTCACACACCATCTGGGTGGGTGGTAGTATTTTACAGTAGAAAAAAACTGAACCTCAAGCCCAGAAACCCTCAGTTATCAAATCAATTTCTTTCTATAATATCATTCTTCCTTCTAAAACAAATCCAATGGAACCCCTACTCTCCAGGACCCCTGGAACAGTAAAAACAAGGTATAGGGGCACACAACTAATGAAAACCTGAGGAAAACATCTTTCATGGAAGCAAAGGAAAAATCCAAACAGTAGAATAGGCTAGTTTTTCCTAAAGTAGATGAAGAAGGATGGGAACTCTTTTTTTTTTTTTTTTATATTAGGATTTGGGTGAAGATTTACAGAGTAAATTCACTTTTCATACAGCAGTTCACATATACTTTGTCTCATGTCATTGACCAAAATTTACAATGCAGCAGCTCCCCTCCCACTTCCTCCCCATAGTTACCTCCTCCCAGTGTCCATCCCTTCATACTCTTCTGCACCCTGAGCTATCTCCCTGTGCATAAGCAGCTCTTCCTTCTCCCATGATTGTTCTCTCCAGGGCGTGTGTCTACTTGAGGTAAATGTTTAACTCACATGCCTGTACTTTGTTTGGCTGGAAACCACAGTTGTGGGTTCAATTCCAGGCCTGAAGGGCAGCTAGGGGCCATAATCTCAGGGGTTCCACCAGGCTCTATTGGACCAGCAAACCTGGTCCCCACCTTCTTTTTTTTTTTTTGCCTCCAAATGATTTTGAGTTTTGTTCCACATTGTTCTCCCTCTTTATGCAGGATCTCCTACATCCCTTCCAAGTGGATGGCAGTGGTAGCTGGGCACCATCTAGTTCTTCTGGTCTCATAGTTGTATAGGTTGCAGATCAGATGGTGTACCAGTCGCTAGGACTGATTGTTTCCATTAATTTTGGTTTTCTTCTTTCTTCTTGATGAGGAGAGACCCGTTGTTGCATCTAGATGGCAGCTTCCTAGCTTTTAAGGTCCCAGTCGCTACTCGCCAAAGTAGTAGGTGGAACAATGTTTTGTATAGTATGTTATGCCAATTGAGCTTGATGTCCCCTGCGACTATGGTCCCAAGCCCGCAGGATCAACTACTCGGTCCCTCTGGGTAGCTGGCTGTGACCAAGCAATGACCATAACCTTGCCCCTTGTCAGCTCTACTATACACCTGGGGATTCTGATCATTCACATGAACTTATAGGCCCATTGTCTGCCAACCCTATATATGATCTTGGATACACTCTCCATTTAGACATACCTAATTGTTTAGCTCTGGTAGCATAGTGGCTAAGACACTTGCCTGCTAACCAGATGGCTAGTGGTTCAAATCCACCAGCCACTCCTCGGAAGGAAGGTTGGGCAATCCTACTTCCGTAGTGATACTGCCTCGGAAACCCAAGGAGGGGTCGCTATAAGTCGGGTTTGACTTGATGGCACATAACAACAACAACAACAATTGTTTAGCTTGTTCACCTATCTATCCAGGATGGGAACTCTTGAGCAACAAAAATTAGAAACCACATGTTCTGGTTACCTAGTGCCGCTCTGATAAGAATATATGACAAATGGGATGGCCTTAACAAACAGGAGTTTATTCTTACAATTTGGAGGCTTTAAGTCCAAGTTCAAAGTGCCAGGCTCTAGGGGCTGGGTGAAAGCCCCTCAGCCTTGGGCTTTAGCTCTGCCTCTAGCTCCCAGCTCACTGAAGCTAGAGGCTTTTCTTCACTCAGCTGCTGGCTTCTGAGGCTGCCAAACCCAAGGTTGACTAGTAAAAAGGCACAGTCCCGATGTTACCAAACCACACGGCAGACCATTAATTCAAGTCCATCATAAGTTCCAAGGTCGGCAGAGCATGGCAGGCTGCTGTACAACGACAGGGCTACGTGCAGCGTTCAAGCGAGCCATAACCTAGAGACCATTCCCAAGGCTTCTCCTTAAATACAGGAAGCAGACCACATCCCAAAGGCAGCCGTTCAGCTGCTTGTGGTAGATCCCACCATGGGGTTGACTGCAAGTCTCATCATGGAGAATAACTACCACCAGCTGCCCAGCCATTCAACCAGGCCCAGCCAAGTTGACACACAAACATAACTACCACACCACAGGTAAGAAATTAAGTGCATAGCTGGAAACAGAAGAGAGTAAATATAGCTTATGAGAGTAATTACCCTCATTTATACATTCATTCAACAAATATATTTGAACACTTGGTAAGCCTCAGCACTATGCTAGGGTTATAGCAGGGAAAGATACATAGACATGGCCCCTGTCTTCTTAGAGCTCCTAGACTTACAGGGGAGATGAACATTAAAAAGACAGGTGCTATGATGAAGAAGTATAAACTGCTAAGCGAAGTACTTAGTTGCATTAAAAATTTCATTTATTAAACCCAGAATCACCAAGATTTTAGTTCTAGGAGATGGAGTGACCAAGTGGCCCTAATTCTGTCCTTATAATGTTGGGCCATGGACACGTGTTTCTCTCCCCTTTTAACTCTGACCCAGTATGGGCCAGACTTCTTCCCTTGGTTTTTCCTTGCGTAGGTGAAACAGGCTAGTGTGTGTGTGTGTGTGGGGGGGGAGGGAATGGTGGCGGATAAAAGACTGCCAAATACTAAAGAAGAATAAAAGGATAATATTAAGACTAGTGTTAAGATCTCACCTTAAAAAAAAGGCATACTGATTATGATTAGTTTTAAATACCAAGTTTGCTTTGTTTGGAAGGTACAGTGAATTCATTTATTCAGCAAATTTTTATTGCTCATTCTTATGTGCTAAGCATTGCAACTAGGCTCTGGGGATACAGTGATAAACAGAGCAGACTGCTGAATTGGGATATCCTTCCTATTCTGATAATGCTCTAAGCCCCTGGCCATTCTTTTTTAGACAAGAACATTGGCAGGGATCTAGCATAGTCAACTCATGGACAAGAGAGGCCACTGATATCAGATCCACACCAGCTAAGTCCATGCTGAGGGGGAGATTGCCTAGTTTATGAGCTAGCTGGGCTTTGAGGCTTATTAGGCCTGGGTCGATGCCAATGGAAGCAGCAGTCAGGACATTAGACGAC
>NW_006921957.1:763735-815746 GCF_000298275.1 Orycteropus afer afer
CCTTGAGGATTAAGGTGTGCCTGACACAAGCCATGATATTTCCAATTGCCTCATATGCATGTGAGAGCTGGACAATGAATAAGGAAGACCGAAAAAGAGTTGATGCTTTTGAGTTGTCGTGCTGGTCTCCCACCCTGAGACCAAGGATCAGGGAAAGAAGCAAGTAATTGCTGCTATTCCCTTCTTTGCCAATAAATAGACCCCTTTTCTTTTCTTTTCTTTCAGTGGCTTAACCAAACTCCAATTCACTGCCGTCGAGTCGACTCCGACACATAGCAGCCTCTCCTTGGGTTTCCGAGGCAGTATCACTATGGAAGTAGATTGCCTGATCTTCCTTCCAAGGAGTGGCTGGTGGGTTTGAACCCCCAGCCTTCTGGTTAGCAGTCACTTAGCAGTGAGAAAAAGGAGCTCTGGTGGTGCGGTGCCTAAGGCATTTGACATTTGACTGCTAACCAGAAGGTTAGCCGCCCACCAGCCACTCTGTGGAAGGAAGATGGGACAGTCTGCTTCCATGAAGATTTACTGCCTCGTGAACCCAATGGGGTCGCTATGAGTCATAATTAACTCAATGGCAGTGGGTTTGGTTTTTGGTTTTGGTGGCAATAAAAGTGTATAATTTGGTGGAATCTTTGGGGAAAGGGTTTGGTGGTTAGAAGTGATGATACATAAATATATCTAATTTTTCTGGCTAACTTAAAAACCTTTCTCCAGCTTGCTGATTTCTCATATTACATTCATCATCTTTGACACCTTCTTTTCTGTGACTTTCTTCTCATGTCCCCACTTCCAATTAATCACCAGTTATTGTCTATCCTGTCTCCCAAAGATAACTTGAAATGCTTCTATACCACTAAGCTCAGTGTTTAGTTCAGCTGAATTTTTTTTTTAAATAACAAGACTTTCTCAAGAAAGGCAGTAATTGTTTTATCCTGTAGCACAACTCCTTGTCTCACCATGAAACAGTCTCATACAATTTGCAAGATGACTGTTTTATTTGAGTAATTCTGATCTAGGCTGCTAATCATCTCCCCTGGTCTTTAGGGGGTCTTTCTGAATCATATGTTAGCCAGAGGGATCTTTTACAAATGCAAATAATACAGTATTACAAAAACCAAAAACCAAACTCACTGCCATCAAGTTGATTTCGACTTATAGCGACCCCTTTTGGATTTCTGAGGCAGTAAATCTTTACGGAAGTAGATTGCCCAGTCTTCCTTCCACAGAGTGGCTGGTGGGTTTGAACCACCAACCTTCTGGTTATTAGTCAAATGCCTTAGGCACTACACCACCAGTGCTCCTTACACTGTTACAGTCCTATTAAAAACCTTCAGTAATTTGACTCTACTTCCAGGATAAAATACAAAATCCTAGCCAAGGGCTAGCTTCACTGTAGGGAAGCAGTATATCAGAGTGTAGTATTTCCCAGATTAGCCCTGGTGGCACGATGGTTAAGGGTTTAGCTGCTAACCGAAAGGCTGATAGTTTGAATCCACTACCAACTCTGCAAGAGGTAAGAGCTGCTGTAAAGATTTATAGGGCTGTTCTGCTCTGTCCTGTAGAATTGTTATGAGTTGGAATCGACTTTATGACAACAACGGTATTTCCCAGAGTGTGATTTTAGGTGATATAGAGACAGACAAACAAGAGACATAGCATGAGATAGTAATCATATCAGTGTTTAAATTTTCTTTTTATCTCTCTGATTACGACAAAGCATTCTTTCCATTTATTACCCCATCATATTCCTTCTTATGACCACTTGAAATCTTTTCTGCTCTTCTCAAGCCCCCAGTTTCGTCCATTTATCACTCTTCGTAGCTGGGCTTTGAAGCTTACTAGGCCTGGGTCGATGCCAATGGGAGCAGCAGTCAGGACATTAGACGACGTGTAGCATTGGGAAAGTCAACCATGAAGGAACTCTTTCAAGTGCTGAGGAACAAGGATGTCTCCTTGAGGACTAAGGTGCGCCTGACACAAGGCATGATATTTCCAATTGCCTCATATGCATGTGAGAGCTGGACAATGAATAAGGAAGACCGAAAAAGAGTTGATGGTTTTGAATTGTGGTGCTGGCGAAGAATGCTGAATGTACCATGGACTGCTCAAAGAAGTAACAGATCTGTCCTGGAGGAAGTATACCCAAAATGCTCCTTGAAAACAAGAATGGCCAGACTTCGTCTCACCTATTTTGGTCATGTTGTAAGAAGGGACCATTCCCTGGAGAAGGATGTCATGCTTGGTAGGGTGGAGGGTTGACAAAAGAGGGGGAGGCCTTCAACGAGATGGATTGACATGGTGTCTGCGACGATGGGCTCAAGTATAGCAGGGATCATGGAGCTGGCGCGGGATTGGGTGGTATTTCATTCTGCTGTGCATGGGGTCGCTGTGAGTCGGAAATGACTTGACAGCACCTAACAACAACAACAACGGGCCTGGGTTTGGCTTCTGACTCTGTACTTACCATGTTAAGTTGTTTAACCTTTTGGGGCTTGAATTTTCGCTTCCTATTTAATGTTTTGTTATGAAGACTGAATGAGCATACTTGTAAAAAGAGCCTAGTACAGTGCCTAGTAATCTATAATGTTTAACTTTTATTATGTTGTTACTAAGTGACAAAACCAAAAAAATCAAACTCATTGCCAGTCAGTTCCTGTGCAAAATGGCATGGCATCAGAGGTCCTCTAACTACATGAGGGGGAGGGATAATCAAGATCAGCATCAGCACAAAGCTAGTTTCCAAGAAATAAGATCAAACATGCCTCCACTCTCCAATCTTTTTACCAAATCTGATACCAGCTGTCCCTCCTACGGCACTCTCTCCTCTGCTGGGCTTGCTAATTTGTTGCAGTGGCCAAATAGATCCCACAGATCACATTCATGATTATGGAGTTTATTAGAAAAATAGCAGTTACAGTTCAGAATCAGGATCAATTTGGAAGTAACAGAAACAACCTAGGATACAGTTCTTCAGTTGGGATAGCTTCTTGGTCGTGCCTGTAGGCCGGCCTCTGCTGCCAGGTCCTATTGAGGGTGTGGCCTCTGCCCTGCTTGGGTAAGTGTTGCAGTTCTTACTTTAGCTCTTCCAGTGAGTACCCAGAAACACTCCACTCTGCTAGCAAGCCTCCTTCCTGAAGGCACTCAACTCTGTCACCCTGTGGGTTAGCACATCTGTTGTAGCTGCCTCACTGTGTGGGCTGGGAAGCCTACTGAGCCTTCCTGCACAAGTCTCCCAGTTCTGGATTCTGCTGCGCTTACCACCACTTCTCATCATATTGCACCATCCTCAGTGTTAGAGCTTTCTTAACTCCTGGTCTAGGAGTTTCTCATTGTAGGGGCCCTGGGTCCAAAGGACACACTCTACTCCAGGCTCTTCTTTTTGATAGTAGTGAGCGCCACCCCACTCCTCCCAGCCCCACCCCATTGCCTCTTTATAAGCCTAGTGGCAAAATTGACCAATCACCTTGGTGGGCCCACCGACATCTTATTTGCAGAGTCCTACCCAGTCATTTTGTGAGCTAAACCAAACCCAGTGCCACCTAAACTTATTTTCACTGCCATGGAGTCGATTGTGACTTATGGCCACCCCTCTTTGGGTTTCTGAGGCGGTATCCTCGGAAACCCAAGGAGGGGTCGTTATGAGTTGGGGCCGACTCGAGGGCAAATAACAACAACAACAACATCTCTACGGAAGTAGATTGCCCATTCTTCCTTCCAAGGAGTGGCTGGCTGGTGAGTTTGAACCACCAGCCTTCTGGTTAGCAGTCACATGCCTTAGGTTTCATGCCACCAGAGCTCCCTTTGCCCAGTCTTCCTTCCGAGGAGTGGCTAGTGGGTTTGAACTGCCAGCTTCCTGGTTAGCAGTCAAATGCCTTAGGCACTATGCCACCAGAGCTCCTTCACTGCCATCTAGTCAATTCCAACTCATAGTGATGCTATAGGAAAGAGTAGAACTGCCCCATAGTGTTTCTAAGGCTGTAAATCTTTATGAAAGCAGACTGCCTCATCTTTCTTCTGTGGAGCAGCTGAATGCCTTAACCACTACACTTCCAGACCTCCTTTCCATGAACTAGAAGGAGTGTATAAAAGCAATTCACTCAGGCATTGTGCTGAGCACTTCATATGCAGGATTGCAGTTAATCCACATAACGTCACTCTTTGATTGGTATTGTTGTTGTTAAGTGCCCTTGAGTCGTCCCCAACTTATGAATCGGGTCCCTCCTTGGGTTTCCAAGGCAGTATCACTAGGGAAGTAGATTGTCCAACCTTCCTTCTGAGGAGTAGCTGCTGGTTTTGAACCACTAGCCTTCTGGTTAGCAGTCAAGTGCCTTTAGGCACTAGGCTACCAGAGGTCCTTTGATTGGTATTATTATTATTATTATTATTTTACAAATGAAGACAGGCTTAAAGAAGTTAATTAAGTACCTTTCCCAAGATCTCACAGAGTATAAGGGGCAGAATTAAGTTTTCACACCTAGGCTGTCTGAATCTATTGAATATATTTGAGGTGCTCAATAATTGGGAGTTCCTTCCCTCTTCTTGCTTTCTACTTGCAACCCTGCCATTTCCCAGTATTTATTTTTATATCTTTTTATCCTTTTTCCTGTTTTGGGGAAAAAGAAAGATTTTCTAGGTCTTTAGCCACTGCGTGTCTGCTCTCCACAATCTTCTCTGACATCAGGCACCTTTCATTACTGCTTTCCCAAGGCTTTTCAGTCTCTTAGGCATATTTCCCCATTTTTGGTGGTGGTGATGGTGGTGAATTCTTCATTATCTTTCAACACTACGTTTCTTAATAGGCCGCCATTGACTTCCGTTCATTCTCATCTACCCTGTACTCTTCAGTCCTTGCAGCCTGACTTCTTCCTGCTCACTAGTCAAGAACACGGGAGAAAAATTTGCAGGTTTTCTGTAACAAATCTTCCTGGTTCTGGTGCTGCCATCTCTCTGCCATTGGAGTGTGCCGTGCTTGCCACAGCTTGTCTGCATCTCGTGAGATAATAAGAAAGTGAGGAATTTTATAGATAAAGATTAATTAGGAGGTGAAAGGCAGAGACACTGGGGGAATTCAGGCCAATTGATCTTTATTTTCTCTGAGAAACAGGACGCAAGTGTATCTGGTGAGAGTGAGCAGGTTGAGAGATTGGAAAGCCTCTGGGGACTAGGTTTGACCAGGGAGAAGTAAAAGGACTGGTAAAGACCTGCTAGAGTTGGCGCTACTGGCAAGGTGACAAGTTTCTCTTGGTCAAAGTGCAGCCACCATGGTATATGTGTAGATAGGGGAGAATGTGGAATTTGTCCCTTGTCAAGATTTGGCAGGGCTCATGTGCTAGAAGGACAAAGATGTGGGCAAGGGATCTCATGCTGGTTAGAACATTGGTGAGCTAACTGCCTGTGAGGCCATGGAGACAAAGACCTAGAGTGTTGACAGCTGAGGAGTGAGTGGGTACAAGATCGTGACCCTCAGAAGTTTGATTTTGAGGTTGAGGAGGTTGATTGGGGAGGATTGCTATTCACTCAGAAGATTCTTTAGTGCCTGCTGTGGTCACAACTTATAAGAACAAACTGTCTGGCATTTATTCAATGTATCAGAGACTTACTGAATGTCTGCTCTTTGTTAAGCAGTGTGCCAAGCACAGGGACACAAAAAATAAAACAAGATTCGACTCTTGCCCTCAAGGAGTATATAGTTTAGAAGAGAAATACACATACACATTTGTGAATGATAAACAAAAGTCACTTCATCTATGTAGAGAACTAAGTACAGGGAATGGGCACAGAGAGTTGAGAACTGAATCTGAGGGAATGCCTTGCATGAAGGTGGGGTAAACTTTTCACCTCTGCTACCTTGCCTCCCACTTACAGGTTATGAGCTCCTTGGACAAGTTACTTGCATGGTGATCTTTATGTATTAAAAATTCAGTGAATTTTTATAGATTTACTAATGTTTCTTTGTTCCCAGGTGGAAGAAGCTGGGCAGGTGTTCCTGTTAATGAAAAAGGATTATCGAATCTCCCGAAATGTTCGCCTGGCTTGGTTCCTAAATCACCTGCATCAAACTGTACAGGCCACACCCCAGGAGCTGCTGGTGAGGCCTAGAGACAGGCAGAGGATGTGAGGGCCTGGAGGGTGCTGAAAACAGGAGAGGAGACTAACTGAGGGGTCTGAGTGTGGGAGGGCTAAGTGACTTTGTCCACTAGATGATTCCAAAGGGGAAATTTTATTTGATAATTTTTCCAAGTAGTTGGGGAAGAGTATATGGTTTGGTTCCAGGAGACTGGGCCAGTGGTGTGTCATTTTGGATAGTGATTCAGGTCCTGGGAAGAAAGGAATGACTCTTCCCTAACTCTTTTCTTTTCATCCTATTTGTCAGCTTCAGTCTGAGCAGGAGTTGGAAGTCCTCAGTGTCCTGCCTCCTGGGTGGCAGCCAGATGAACCAGTGGTCCCAAGGCCATTCCTCCTTGTTCCTTCTACCCGGGTCACATTCCTGGCTTGGCAATATCGATTTGTTGTTGAGCTGGACCTTAGCCCATCTACTGGCATTGTGGTGAGGGGTTGCATGGGGAGAGACAGTGGGAAGAAACACTGGGGTTGGGGTTGGGAAGGAGAGACCCGAGCGAGGTGAAAAGTGATCCCAGCCTGCCACCGTGGGAAGGAGACAGGCGTATAAAGGAATGGTGGGTATTTAAGTGTAGATCCTGTCCCATCTAGGGCACTGTGTTTGGGGGGTGAGAACAGCATAAGCGTCCCACTGTCCCATGGGAGCTGTTTCTGCCCTCTGTTTCGGGCTGCCTTTGGCCACTCTTGAGATATCTTTCTCTGTATTGCCCTCAGGATGATTCCACAGGGGAGATCTTGTTCGATGAAGTGTTCCATGCCCTCTCCCGCTGCCTAGGTGGGCTGCTTCGGCCCTTCCGAGTGCCTGGATCTTGTATTGACTTCCAGCCTGAGATCTATGTAACTATCCAGGCCTATTCCTCAATCATTGGCCTTCAGTCACACCAGGTACCGTATCTTCTCTCCAGGTTTGTAACTTTTGATGCAATTTCTGATGGTCCACTGATCAAGTATTGAATCCTGCCCTATTATTTAAGCCCAAAGTCCCCAGCTTTGCTGGCTTCTTGAACCTGTGTTCTCGTCATCTCCATGGTCTTTCTCTCCCCAAGAAGAAATAGTTCCTCAGATCTCAAAGAGCTTTCCCATAGACTTTAGGTCAGTTGGCATTCATTGGACAAATGCCTGTCTCATTCCTCCTCTAAGTCCCCCTTGGTTCTGGCTACTGGATATCTGTTTTCTCTCTTCTTCTTCCTCTGTTCTATCACATCACTTACTGGTATCCTAATTCTTGTTGTCCTTACCCCCAAAAGCTGGTCTTTTGAAATAGTTTTATATTTTGAAATATAACAAAACCCTGGAAACATTTCTTCCAAGTACATAGGAGGTTCTTTTTCTCTGAGGACCTTGTAGACTGTCAGACAAAATTCTGACCATGTAGATAATGAATTATAGGGCTTATCCAACACCCAAGCAGACTATTCACAAGACACTCCTTTTGGAGAGCAGCCAGGTCTGTAACTTTTTATCTTAGATAAGCTTTGGCCCTATTTTCCTTCACCTTCTCTTAACCACCTTCAGCTCATTGATAGGAGCTTGCCCTGGCACTGTCCTGTTAAGGACTGTTGGTGTGCACTACATCCCCAGACAAGCTAGGCTTTGTAGGAGCCGATAGTCACGGCAGGGGAGCATGGGAATTGGATAATTACTCAAAATTTGGTTCTGTTTGGCAAACACTTACTGAAATGCCAGGCTTGGGCTAGGTCCTAGAGACACAGATGAATCAGGCACTGTCTGTGACCAACGTGGAGTTGAGAGTTTAGTGGTGAAGATAGATATCAAAGGAGGTAATTTCAGTTGAATGTGACAAGGGTACTGATAACTTATGACTCAGGTGCCGTGGGAGCAATCAAGACAACCAAGCCTAGAGAGGGACAGGGAAGGCCTTCAGGTGAAGAGGCATTTGAACTGAGTTTTGAAGAAAGAATTGAGAGTAACCAGTCAAAGAAGGGGAAATGGGCATTCCAGGTAAAGGGACCAGTAGGGGCCAAGACAAGCTGTGAAACTGCTCTTGATCCAGGGGGTGTAGGGAACTACATGATACTCAGTTTTGATGAAGTGTGAATGTTGGGGGAAGATAGTGGTAGAGAAGAGACCAGAAAGAGATGGGACCAGATCATGAAAGACCTTGAATACCATACTGTCATGTAGGATTTAATCTTATAAACACACAGAATACATGCTAGATACTATAGTTTATCCAGTAGGGGAGTTTAGTGCAGGGGTTAAGAGCACTGGCTCTAGAAACATGTCTGTGTCTGCATCCTGACTATACTGTTTACTGGCTGTGCCCTTAGGCAAGTTACTTCTCTATGAGTTGCTCCTTTTTGCCAAATGCCTGTATTTTATAGTGTTTGATTTAGTACATATCTAGGACTTAGAACAGTGACTGCCACATAGAAAACATAAAAATGTTAGCTATTCAAATTATTAGCCATAGGTAGTAGAGAACCATTGATGGTTTTATATGGGCAATAACATGATCAGGTTTATACACTAGGAAGATCTTGTTTGTGTGTGCAGAGGATGGATTAAGGGACAAAGTCTGGATGTGAGGAGAATGGGCAGAAGATTATTGCAGTGTGGGAGAGAGGAGGAGGCTCAAGCAAGGACAGCAGCTGTGGAGAAGGACAGGACTGTTGGTTCAGCCCCCAGAACCACTTGTCAGCCCTGGGTTGGCTTTCTTGTATTCACTATAACTCCCTCAGGATGTATCCTGCTGCCTTTTTTTTTTTTCAGAGTTAAGTCATATTTGTACTTCATGTTCATGGAAGGAGATGTGAAAAATACCTAAAAATTATGTAAGGAGAAAACAAAACTCACTTATAATATACCATCCAGAGATAACTATTGTTAACATTTTATGGAATTTCTTTCCAGTCTTGTATGTATTTATCCTCCCTCATTACTATACCTTCATTCAAAAAGAAAGAGAAACATTAGACTTACTCCATATTGCACAGTTTTACGTCTCTCTTTATCTATATGTAAACAAATAAATCCCCATTTACGTTACTAAATATTCTTTGAAAACATTGTTTTTAATGGCTATTTAGTATTTTATCATATGTCTATAATCATGATATATATAGTCAAACCCTTATTGTTGAATACTTGGGTTGTCTTAATTTTTACTATTATGAATAAATAAGATAGCTATGAACAGCTTTCTCTTCTTTTTATAACTCCCAATTCCTGTCACTCTTATTCTTTTTGTCTTCTCATAATCAGGCCCCCATAGTTCTTAATGGGGAGTGGTGGAGTGGGGGTTCCACAGTGGGACAGAAGTTGGGAGGAAGAAGTGGGCATGTGAGGCAGGTTGCAAGAGTTTGAGGTGGGGAGATCCTGAGGGGTACCACAGGTGCTGCCAGTCCTGTGTAAAAACTTTTAGGATGCAAGCACTTATTTATGTTTGAAAAAAAAGGAAATGAGCCTCTGGTAAGAGGGTGACAAGATAAAAAAAAGAGGGAAACGTTTGGGTGGAGAGATTATTAGGTAAATAGAGTAGGAGGAGGGAGAATTCTTTTTCACAGGCTGAAGGAAAAAGAACTGATGTTTTAAACCTAGAGGGCAATTTTCAGTCAGAAAGTAGTACACTCTCAGGATTAAAGTGAGGGGGTAGTTCCAATTGGCTGGCTCCCTTTCTCTGAAGAGGGGAATGGAAGTTATCTGCTGAGGGTAAAGGGGAGGAAGGCACATTTGGGCAATGGAAGAGAAATTTAGAGCTTAAAAAAGAAGGTTCAGACAGTCTCTGTACAATGTGCTTAGGAGTCTAAAAGAATAAAGAAATGTGAGTCAGAATACAAAAGGTTTGCCAGGCTGAGTCTGGGCAGTTTATAGGCAACACAATGTAGCCCAAAGTGAAGAACCTGGAAGATGTTATGGCGCCTTCATGTGGAAGATTGGGGAAGCCTTGTGTGGAGGACTGTAAGCAGAGAAAGGTTGTGACCCAGGTGAAGGTCACTAATGCCTCAGGGCCCTAAGCAGGTATATGATGTATCTGGAGCCTTGATGGAATATATGTCTGATAAAGCGAGAACTGGCCATAGAGATAGACCAGAGAGGTAATGTCCAGTGCCTCACTGACCTTTACATCTCAGTCTTTTCCTTGTGCTTCTTAGGTTCTGGTGCAAGGCTGTCTTTTAGACCCTTCCCAGCGGGAGGTGTTCCTGCAGCAGGTATATGAACAACTCTGCCTCTTTGAGGACAAGGTGGCCACTATGCTACAGCAGCAGTATGATCCCCAGAGCCAGGTATGTGGGAGAGGAAGTGGGCAGAGATCATGTAGAAAGAGGAACAGCTAAGGACAAAGGGCAGAGACAAGGAACAAGTCAAGCACAGAGGGAAGGGAGGGGAGAAAAAGTTACGAGCCAAGGATAACAGTGTTAGATGTGCCTACAGCAGGTTCTTGTTGGAAAAGAACTCTGATACACAACCCAGAAACATAGAAATTCTTACTGGGAGCAAATGTGAAACCCATTTTGTGTGTGTTTTTTTAGTCCCAGATCTTCTCCCCCAATGCATCTGCAAAGGTCATCATGAGTCACTTTGACCCCTAGTTAATATTTTGATCAGTTATGGATAGAGCTACTTGGGCTTGCTGGAATGCCCTTCTCGTTACTTTTGGATACCCTAAAAGTAACTGGGCAAATGGCAGTTGTATGTGTCTGAAGACTGGTAATATAATGTAATTGATAGGTAAAAAATTTTTAAATGGAAATTAAAAAATATGGAATGGGGCTCTTATTGGGAGAAGGTAGAGAAGCCCTGCTGAAGTACAGTCGGGTGCTTCATCTGGTGCTAGATCACTTCCCATCTGAGGTTCAGTATCTGAGCATGCACTGGAGGAGTAAACAGATTAAGGGCTCAGCTGCAGTGTTGGGAATTGGAGGATTCTTCTTGAGCTCCTTACAGGATTAGGCCTGTCTGTCCCGGGAAGTGCTAGGCATTAAATTTTGGTTTTGCTGTGGGTGGACCAGCAATGTCATCCATCCCACTCTCTTTTATGTAACTTGGGGCAGGCAGAAGACCCGTCTCCAGACTCAGTAGAGCCCCCAGGCCGGAAGGTAGGAGTCTCCATGGTGACAGCAGATGTTGGGCTCGTCAGTATGATTCGTCAGGGCATCTTGGCGCTGCAGTTGCTACCCTCCAACTCTAGTGCAGGTCAGTGGAAGGTGAGGTCGCTAGGTGGAGTCGGGGAAATGGGAGGGTTCGGAATGGGGAGTTATCAACAAAGATAGAAGGTTCCAGGAGATCAGTGAATTTGTAAATGTAAAAGTCAGTGTAAATCTCAGATACCCCCAGCTCTGACAACCATCTGGGACCCTACTGGGAGAAGGGAGAGTTTGTAATCTAGTACTCAAGAAGAAGAAGCAGTGCAGGAGGCCATCTAAGATGGCAACAATTGGTATCTCCTTGTCAGGAGCACAGAAAAATGAAGAAAACCAAAGACACATGGAAACAATCTAAGAGACTAGTAGACCATGTAAGCCTCAGCCTACATGACCATGAGACCAGTAGAGCTAGATAGTACTGGCTACCACTGTCAACCACTCAGAAAAGGATCAAAATAGGAGATCCTGGATACAGTGGGAGAAAAATGTGGAACGAAACTAAAAATCATTTAAAAAAAACAGGCTTATTGGTTTAATACCACACTCACTGCCATTGAGTTGATTCCAACTCATAGCAATCCCCATTGGGTTTCTGAGGCTGTAAATCTTTGTGGAAATAGGTCACCCCATCTTCCTCCCACAGAGTGGCTGGTGGGTTTGAACAGCTGACCTGAGTAGCACCTAAATGCCTTATCCACTAATCTACTATGCCATTAGAGCTCTTTACTGGTCTAATAAACCAAACCAAAAAACCAAACCCACTGCCATCCAGTTGATTCCAACTCATAGACTCCCATTGGTTTCCGAGGTGGTAAATCTTGACGAAAGTAGGTTGCCCAGTCTCCCTTCTGCAGAGTGGCTGGTGGGTTTGAATCATTAACCTTCTGGTTAGCACTCAGATGGCCCCTAGTCACCCTTCAGGCCTGGAATTGAACTCATTCCAGTCGCTTCCAGCCAAACAGCAGACAGGCATATAAGGTGAACATTTACACCAGGTAGGTACACTCCTTGCACAGAGAGATATCTCAGAGGGCAAGAGTGCATAGGAAAGAAGGACACTGGGAAAAGGTAATCACAGGGAGGAAATGGGAAGAGAGCTGCTTCATTATGGGGACTGCTGTCGGTGTCATGAAACAAAGTGTTTATGAACTGTTGAATGGAGAATGAACTTGATCTATAAAGTTTCACCCAAATTACAATAACAAATAAAAAGAGGAAGAAACAAGAGGGAAGGAAAAAAGGAAAGGTATTTGAAGTTTAAAAAGCACATTGATTAGAGGACACTGATGTCTTCAGGGCCCTGTCCATTGGGTACTTCCGTATGGCTATGAACTCATCAGTGTCTCTGGTACTGAGTATGATGTTTCCTGCTCCAGGTATCATTGTGATCACAGATGGGGTGACCAGCGTCCCTGATGTTGCTGTCTGTGAGACACTGCTGAACCAGCTTCGCAGCGGCACTGTGGCTTGTTCCTTTGTACAGGTGAGGGCTTTCTGAGAAGGAGGAGAGAGGAGTGTAGTATCTCACAGAGTTGGCTATCGCTGATTACTTTCTTATAGGTAATGACTTCCCAGGTAAACCCATAAAATAGTTACATGCAAAACATATGTCATGTCTCAAGCAGGGTAGGTGGCAGTAGTGATGGGAGAGGACTCAGCATCTTAGCCTTCTTTCCTTGGGAAAGAAGACCCCCAAGGAGGGGTCTCTATGAGTCGGGTCCGACTTGACGGCACATAACAACAACAACAACAACACTATTTACATTTACCATGTTGTACTACCATTACCACCATCCACTTCCAAAAGTATTTTCTCACCCAAACAGAAACTCAGTACCCGTTTAGCAGTAATTCCCCTTCTCCCTCCCCTCAGCCTTGGAAATTACTAATAAATTTTTGTCTTGATCTAATTATCTTTCTAGATATTTCACCTAAGTGGGATTATACAATATTTCCTATTGTCACTGACTTATTTCACTCAGCATAATGTTTTCAAGGTTTATCTATGTCGTAGCATATACTTCATTTCTTCCTTTTGGCATAGAGCCTAAGGCATTTGACTGCTAACCAGAAGGCTGGCAGTTCAAACCCAATCTACTTCCGTAGTGATACTACTTTGGAAACCCAAGGAGGGGTCGCTATGAGCTGGATCCGACTCGACGGCTGTGAGTTTTAGAGTTTGTAATATTCCGTTGCACATAGGTAACACATATTTTATCCATTCATCTGTTGGAAAACAACACTTGGGTTGTTTTCACCTTTTGGCTATTGAGTCTCATATGTTGTTTTATTCATTTTTTTTTTTATAACTCTTTGTTGTGACTTGGGTGAAGGTTTATACAGCAGATCATTTTTCTTTTTTCTTTAACATTTTATTGTGATTTGGGTGCAATTTTACAAAGCAGATTTGTTTTACATTCAACACTTCATACACATTTTTTTCTGTGACACGATTATACTCCTCACAGTGGAACAGCCCTCCTCCCACTTCCTCCCTGTGGTCACCCCTTCCCTGTGTCCTTCTTGCTTATGCTTTCCTGCCTCCCTACTTTCCTCCCTGTGGAAATGATGCCCTTGTAATCTCCCAGGACAGATTGTTCTAAAGAGTGCATCTCACTGGTATAGGTGTTCAGTTCTTAGGCTGGTCTGTCGTTTGGGTGAGAGTTAAACCACAGGAATGAGTTCAATTCCAAGCCCAAAGGGTGACTCAGGGCCATAGTCTTAGGGATTCACCAATGTCTAGCAGATCGGTAAGCCTAGTCTTTCTGTGATTTTTAGTTTTGTTCCACATTTTTCACCCACTCTATCTGGGATCTCAATTTTGATCCTTTCTCAGTGGTTGGCACTGATAGCCAGGCACGATCTGGTTCTTCTGATCTCAGGGTCATATAGGCGAAGGAAAGGTTTACTCTTCTTTGCTCCAGATCAGGAGAGTCCAATGGTTGCATTTTAGATGACTGTTCTCAAGCTTTTAAGACCGCAATCACTACTCACCAAAGTAAGACGTAGAACAGTATTTTTATATACCATGCTGTGCCAATTGAGCTTGATGTCCCCTATGACTATGATCCCAGCCTGCAGGCCCAATGACTCATTCCCTCAAGGTGCTTAGTTGTAGCTAAAAAGTTAGCCTAAATTTGCCTCCTATTAGGTTTAAATAGCATATGGACATTTTTATAGGACATACAAACATATGTATAGGAATATTGTCTCCCGAACTTTCCCATTCGTGTATTTATACCTGATCATCTTGCCTACCTGTATAGCCACCTGTAGGTTAGTGTTTGCTGTTACTGATAATACAGTATTTTGTATGCAATAGTATTTCCCTTTATTGTCTGTACCTCTTGTGCAACCCTCCAAGTCTTCCTTTTCTTTAGTGATACTGTACTAATCACACGCTTTTGTTATGTCTCTTTTCCCTCCTTTCCCCTCCCTTTCCATCCCTGGTATCTGACAAAAAAAATCCCCTTCCCTCAGTAAACCTTTCCTTGGCTTTTTATAATAATGGACTCATACAGTATTTTGCACTTCTGTGATTGACTTATTTCAGTCAGCACACTGTCCTCCAAGTTCATCCATGTTATTGACGTGATTTGCTGATTCTTCATTATTCTTTAAAGTTGCATAATATTCCATTGTGTATATGAACAATAGTTTCCTTATCCATTTATCTGTTGATGGGCACTTAGGTTGTTTCCGTCTCTTGGTTGTTATAAATAGTGCTGCAATGAACATGGATATAGGTATGTCCCAGATCTCACCTCTTTAGGATATGTTCCTACTAGTCAGATTGCTGGTATTTCTATTTCTAACTTCTTAAGGAAGCAACAGGAGCTCTGGTGGTGCAGTGCCTAAGGCATCTGACTGCTAACCAGAAGGTTGGCAGTTCAAACCCACCAGCTGCTCTGTGGAAGGAAGATGAAGTAATCTACTTCCACAAATATTTATTGGGAGCTCTGGTAGCATAGTGCCTAAGGCACTTGACTGCTAACCAGAAGGCTGGCGGTTCAAACCCACCAGCCCCTCCTTGGAAGGAAGATTGGGCAATCTACTTTCGTAGTGATACTGCCTCAGAAACCCAAGGAGGGGCCACTATTAGTCGGGTCCGACTTAATGGCACATAACAACAACAAGGGAGCAACATACCATTTTCTGCAGTGGTTGTACCTTGTTAACAGTCCCACCAGCAGTTCATGAGAGTCCCAGTCTCTCCACACCCACACCCTCACCAGCATTTGTTGTTTTCTGTCTTGTTGAACTTTGCAATTTTTGCTAAGATGCGTTGATATCTCAATGTTGTTTTGATTTGCGTCTCTCTAATGGCTAATGATCGGGAACATTTCTTCATATGTTTGTTGGCTGCCTGAATATCTTCTTTGGTGAGCAAATCACTTTTCTGTTCAATAATTTGTACACATCTTTTTATCATGCCATTGATTGTAATCCGCGTGATGTAATGTCACTTATCCTACCTCCTCCTTGTGTTCCTCATTTCCATTCTTCCTTCTTCTGTATCCTTTCCTGCCTTCCTTGGGCAAATGCTGCCTTTCAGATCTCAAATGACTGATTATTCTCTGGTGGTGTAGTGCCTAAAGCATTTGACTGCTAACCAGAAGGCTGGGGGTTCAAACCCACCAACCACTCCTCAAAAGGAAGATTGGGCAACCTACCTCCGTAGTGATACTGCCTCAGAACCCAAGGAGGGGTCACTCTGAGTCCAAACAATGACAGTGACTTTGGTTTGGTTTTCTATGTACCTAATCTGCTCCTTTTATATGTTAAAGGTGATTTGTTTAAAACACACCCTATACTGATAGACTCATTAACTTAACAAAGGACTGTATTCCCAGATGTGATTACATTCACAAGTATTAGGGTTAGGATTTGCAATACATATTTTTTGAGGACACAATTCACTCCATAGCAGCAGGTGTAAGGGTTGTGATCCTAGTTGGGATTTTGAGGTGGAAGCAAAAAAAAGAGATTCAGGGAGATGATAATGATGGTTATTGAATTCCTTGAATGTAGGCTTTAGGCTGGACTAAGAAAGGAGTTTTGTCAAGAAGGTGAGAATAGACTTTGGAGAGAGCAGAGGGGTTCAAGAACTGAAGGTCTTAATGAAGTCAAAGAACAACAGGAGGAGGAGGGTGAAAGGAAACTAAAAGAATAAGGCTGTGTGTAATCAGTAGGATGTGGTAATTTGATATTGCAAAGTTAAGTACTTTAAGTCACTAGGGTTATGAATGTCCATCTGTTGTTATGTAAATTTTCCTTTACCTTGAAGCATTGAACCAAACTCTGTTGTTATGCGCCAGAGAGAAAAGGTTCTGACTCAGCAACCCTCTGTACAACAGAACAAAAGAGTGCCTGGTCTTGCACCATCCTCACAGTGGTTGCTGTGCTTGAACCCATTGCAGCCACTGTATCATTCCATCTCGTTGAGGTCTTCCCCCTTTTTACTGACTCTATTTTATCAAGCATGATATTCTTCTTCAAGGATCCATCTCTTCTAATAATATGACCAAAGTACAACAGACAAAGTCTGGTCATTCTCACTTCTAAAAAGCATTCCAGCTGCACTTCTTCCAAGACAGATTTGTTCATTCTTCTGGCAGTCCATGGTATTTTCTGTATTCTTCACCAATGTCACAATACAAATGCGACAATTTTTCTGGGGTCTTCTTTATTCATTGTCCAGCTTTCATATGTGTATGAAGCTATTGAAAATACCATGATTTGGGTTAGGCACATCTAAGTCTTCAAAGTGACATCTTTGCTCTTTAACTTTAAAGAGGTCTTTTTTAAAAAAATTTTTATTGTGATTTGGGTGAAAGTTTACAGAGCAGATTCATTACAGCAATTCGCATACACTTTGTCTCATGACATTGACTGCAGTTTCCCACAGTGCAATAGCTCCCCTCCCACTTCATCCCCATAGTTACATCTTCCTATGTCCTTCCCTCCCATGCACTCCTGTTCCCGGAGCTGTCTCCCTGCGCATACACAGCCCTTGTGTTCTCCCATGATTGATCTCTCCAAGGAGTGTGTACCTACCTACTGTAAATGTTCAGCTCATATGCCTGTCTTGTTTGGCTGGAAGCCACAGGAGTGAGTTCAATTCCAGACCTTAAGGGCAGCTAGGGGCCATAGTCTCCGGGGTTCCACCAGGCTCTATCAGACCAGCAAACCTGATCCTTAAGAGGTCTTTTGCAGCAGATTTGCCTACTACAATATGTGGTCTGATCTCTTGCCTGCTTCTTTTATGGGTGTTGATTGATTGTGAATCCTTGACAATTTCAATCTTCTCCATTTATCATGATGTTCCTTAATGATCCAGTTGTGAGGATTTTGTTTTCTTTTTGTTGAGGTGTAATCCATATGAAGGCTGTAGCCTTTCATCTTCATCAGTAAATGTTTCAAGTGATTGTCTTCACTTTAGTAAACAAGGTTGTGTCAGCTGCATATGGCAAGTTGTTAACTGAGTCGTCCTCCAATCCTGATGCCACATTCTTCTTCATATAGTCCAGCTTCTTGGATTATTTGCTCAGCATACAAATTGAATAAGTATGGTGAAAGGATACAAACCTGATGTACACCCTTCCTGATTTTAAACCACGTGGTATCTCCTTGTCCTGCCTCTTGGTCTTTGTACAGGTTCTGCAGGAGCACAATTAAGTGTTCTGAAATTCCCATTCTTGACAATTTTATCTATAATTTCTTATGATCTACACAGTCAAATACCTTTGCCTAGTCAATAAAACACAGGGTAAACATTTTTCTGGTATTCTCTGCTTTCAGCCAAGATCCATCTGACATCAGCAATGATATACTTCGTTCCACATCCAATTTTGAATCCAGTTTAAATTTCTGGCAGTTTCCTGAATTGTTTTCAGCAAAATTTTACTTGCATGTGACATTAATGATATTATTTGATAGTTTCCACATTCTGTGGATCACTTTTCTTTGGAATGGGCATGAATATGGATCTCTTCTAGTCAGTTAGCGAGGTAGCTGTCTTCCAGATTTCTTGGCATAAACAAATGAGTGCTTCCAGCATTGCATCCATTTGTTGAAACATATCAATGGTTATTCCATCAATTCCTGGAACCTTGTTTTTGCCAATGCCTTTAGTGCAGCCTGGTCTTCCTTCAGTATCATCAGTTCTTGATCATACACTACCTCCTGAGATGGTTGAATGTCGACCAGTTTTCTTTTTGACACAGGGGCTCTGTGTATTCTTTCCATCTTCTTTTGATACTTCCTGCATCATTCACTATTTTGCTCATAGGATTCTTCAGTATGCAACTTGAGGCTTGAATTATTCTTCAGTTCTTTGAGCTTGAGAAATGCCAAGTGTGTTCTTCCTTTTTGATTTTCTAATTCCAGGTCTTTATACATTTCATTATAAAACTTTACTTCTCTTTCTCAAGCTGCCCTTTTGAAATCTTCTGTTCTGCTCTTTTACTTTCCATTTCCTCCATTTGTTCCCTTCTTGCAACAAATTCTTCATCAGTCACCTTCGCTTGTGCATGTGCAGCTTTTAAATCACTGAAAAGGCCTCAACCTTTTCTTGTACTGGCCCAAGCCAGATCCACTGCCATCAAGTCAATCTGACTTACAGTGACTCTTTGGGACAGAGTAGAACTTCCCAGAGAGCTTTTAAGGCTATAAATCTTTATGGAAGCAGACTGCCACTTCTTTCTCTCATAAAGTGGCTGGAAGGTTCAAACTGCCAACCTTTAGGTTAGCAGCTGAACACTCAACCACTGTGCCACTAAGTGCTCTTCTTGCACTAAAACCCAAACCCAAATTCACTGCCCAGGGTCAACTCTGACTTATGGCGACCCTTTAGGGCAGAGTAGAACTTCCCATAGAGTTTCCAAGGCTGTAAATCCTTACAGAAGCAGACTGCCTCATCTTTCTCCTGCGGTTAGGTTCAAACTGCCAACCTTTTGGTTAGCAGCCAAATGCCTTAACCACTGCACCACCAGAGCTCCTTTCTTTCACTGAAACCAAAACCAAATCCACTATCATCAAGCTGATTCCATTTAATAGTAACCCTTTAGGGCAGAGTAGAAATGCCCATAGAATTTCCAAGGCTGTAAATCTGTACAGATGCATACTGCCTCACCTGCCACGAAGCAGCTGGTGGGTTTGAACCACTGACATTTTGGTTAGCAGCCAAATGGTTTAACCACTACACCACCAGAGCTCCTTTTCTTGCACTGAAGTAAGGCTAAATAAGAACCATATGTACCTGTACTTCCAGGAAAGCCAATGGGCAGGTAAGTTGGATAAAGTTACTGGAGATGAGAGTTAAAGACCTGAGGTCAATTAAATGAATAAATCATCTAGAACAGGAGTTTGCAAACTTTTTCTCTGAAGGGCCAGATAGTAAATACTTTAAGCTTTGCAGCCATATACTCTCTGTCACAACTACTGAGCCCTACTGTTGTAGAAGGAAACAGCCATAGACATCAGTTGGTATGGGTGTGTTCCAATAAAACTTTCACAAAAAATTTACAAAAAATAAGTGATGAGCAAGATTTGGGCTGTTGGCTGTATGTAGTTTGCTAAATCCTAATCTAGAGCCTAGGAGCTCTGGTAGCATTGTGCCTAAGGCACTTTACTACTAACCAGAAGGCTGGTGGTTCAAACCTACCAGCCACTCCTCAGAAGGAAGATGGAGCAATCTACTTCCATAGTGATACTGCCTCAGAAACCCAAGGAGGGGTTGCTATGAGTGGGCTCCGACTCAGTGGCACATAACAACAACAACAACAACAACAATCTAGAGCCTTGGTGCTCAAAATGTGGTTCCCAGGACCAGCAGCATTGGCATCACCAGGGAGCTTGTTAGAAATTTACAATCCCATGCCCCACCTCAGATCTACTGCATTTTAACAAAATCCCCAGGTGTTTTTTATGGACCCTGAAGCTTGCTGAAGCTCCGGTAGCATAGTGCCTAAGGCACTTGACTGCTAACCAGAAGGCTGGCGGTTCAAACCCACTAGCCACTCCTCGGAAGGAAGATGGGGCAATCTACTTCCGTAGTGATACTGCCTTGGAAACCCAAGGAGGGGTCTCTATGAGTTGGGTCAACTTGACGGCACATAACAACAACAAAGCTTGCTGAGTACTTTGTTTGAGAGACATTGCAGTATCTCAGGGTGATGGCAAGAAGCCAGTGAACAGTTGCCGAAATTTATAGTGAAGAGAGGGAGATTGGTATTTGGTGTTGGGGAGGGACAGAGAAACATGTGGCCAAGTGGCATGGGCTTTGGACAGAAGGGCTTAAGGAAGGAGCAGCCACATAGCCCAGTCTCTTCCTCTCTTACCCACTTCCTTCTCCTGTGCCTCTCTTGGAGTTAGGTCTCTAATTGCCACTTTTTTCAGGTGGGAGGAGTTTACTCTTATGACTGCAGTTTTGGCCATGTGCCCAATGTGGAATTGATGAAGTTTATCGCAATGGCAACGTTTGGCTCCTACCTGTCCACTTGTCCGGAGCCTGAGCCAGGCAACCTGGGTCTGACTGTCTATCACCGGGCATTCCTCCTCTACTCCTTCCTCCGCAGTGGGGAAGCCCTGAATCCTGAATATTACTGTGGTGAGAGGCAGGATGGGTTGGATGTGGGATGGGAGTATAGAACGTGCCCCAGAGATTATGCAGGAATTGGCTAGAGTTAGGGCCCGTAGAGGACTGAAAGACCTCTGACACTGTTCTTTTGCATGATTTCAGTATAGTCCCCTCCTCCCATATATCTGTCAGCTGACAAATGACTGCTTTCACTTTTCCCATCCTTCACTGGTCTCCTAGGCTCTCAGCACCGCCTGTTTAATGAGCACCTGGTTTCCGCAAGCAGCAACCCTGCCTTGGCCTTGCGCCGGAAGAAGCACACTGAGAAGGAGGTGCCAGCTGACTTAGTCAGCACTGTGTCCGTGCGGCTTCGAGAGGGCTACAGTGTTCGAGAGGTCACACTGGCCAAAGGTAAGGGTCTCTAGGCCCTAGTATATCTCAGTACTGAGATTTTTGTGTGGGGGAGCACTTGCTGAACAAAGCACAGGTCCACATGGACTACATGGGAAAGAATGTCTCAGTGAAAAGCCCTGCTTGCTGTATGAAACAAGTCAGTTTTGAGTTGCCCTCAAGGTTTAGCCTCCCAATTCCATCTCCTCTTCTAAGGTGAATCACATGAGAGTAGTATGATACCTTGTTTTCAGATTACTCCTTCACACTTCTGTTTGTGTGAGTTAGCAGGCTCTGGGCCTGAAATCTGTGAAACAATGCATGGAAGCTCTGGCCAGCCTAGAGTTTCATGACGTAGGTGGGGGTTTTGGATAGGACTTAGTCCCAGGCCTGGAGTCCTATGCCTTCTTCCCCTAATCAGCTCTCCTGCTTCCTCTGAAGGAGGCTCCCAGCTGGAGGTGAAGCTGGTGCTGCTGTGGAAACACAACATGCGCATTGAGTATGTGGCTGTGGCACCTTGGCCCCTAGAGCCTGAGGGCCCTCGAGGAACATGGGTGGAAGTGACAATGGAAGGTGGCTATGACATTCTGCATGATGTGTCCTGTGCTCTGAGGCAACCCATTCGTTCATTATATCGCACCCACGTTATCCGGCGCTTCTGGAACACTCTACAAAGGTGAGTAAAGTCACCACACATTGAATGATGCCCCAGTTGTTTTTGAGAGGAACAGATTTGTGAAACTGGCAGCTGAAGAGAGTCACTCAAAGCACCAGGCTTGTGTCCAGCGTTCCATGTTCCTCTGAGGTCCAATCAGACTGGGGCTCCCCTTCTATGTACCTGCCAGAGTCCAGCGTTGCTCAGGGTTGACCCTTGTTCTGCAGCATTAACCAGACGGACCAGATGCTAGCCCACCTTCAGTCCTTCTCCTCGGTCCCAGAACATTTCACACTTCCTGACAGCACCAAGAGTGGAGTGCCACTCTTCTACATCCCTCCTGGCTCCACCACCCCGGTGAGTGGCTCTGATGCTCATTGTCCCCATTTCTTCCTCCTCATACTTGTATTGGCATAGCATCTGGAGCCTGGAGCCACCTTCTTTTTCCTTCCCTCCAAAGTCTGAGGCACCCAAACCAGAACCCTAAGTGTTAGTCTTGAGAACATCTCTTCTTCCTGTTCCCAAACTCCAAGGGGAGAAGGATCTGTAGAGAGAGGCTGCTCTGAGCAGACCACAGGTATCAGAGGTAAAGATTTGCAGATTGCCTGGGTGGTGGTATCCCAGTAGACTGTGAGACCCTTCACCCAGTCTCCACTTGGCACACTCTGGCCTCCCCTACCACCACCTTCACCTATTGTGAAGTCCACTATGGACTGTTACTTCCTGAAGACCATAGCTTCTCTTTGTCCTGTGCTTTCCTTACACTCAGTTCATGGCTGTCAGCCTAGCACTGACATAAAGTGACTTATGTTCATGTGCAGTGGGCCTCGTCATGATGTCCTGCCATTACTGCTCGGGTTTTCCTCCAAAGTCAGTGATAGAAGCCAGGCAAGCTTCTTGGCCTGGATTTAGCTTTGAAGGGTTCCACAGTCTGTCCCTGTACTCAGTCATCCTAATCTAGCCTTTATACTGGAGGCAGCTTTTTACCTCTGCCCCAGGCTGGGCCATAGCCCTAAACCATAGCCATCTCTGACCCCCTAATCTGAGTCTGCCTGAGATTGTATTTGTTGTTTGGAGTTTGTACCCTGGTCTTGAATGCTGTTATAGGGTCATCTTTCCTGTCCCCAGGTGCTCTCCCTTCAGCACAGTGGTTCCGACTCATCCCATGCCCAGTTTGCTGCTTACTGGAAGCCAGTGCTGTCCATGGATGCTAATTCATGGCAGCGTTGGCTGCACATGCATCGCCTGGTGCTAATCCTAGAGCACGATACGTAGGTATCTCCTTGGGTCATCATCGGGATAGAGAAGCAGGGGTGAGGGCTCAGGGAATGATGAGAAAGGGATGCAGCAAGAAACATACCAGCAGATAAGCCCTTACTAACCTTGGCCAAGGAGCTCTGGTAGCATAGTGGCTAAAGCACTTGACTGCTAACCAGAAGGCTGGCGGTTCAAACCCACCAGCCACTCCTCAGAAGGAAGGTTGGGCAATCCTACTTCTGTAGTGATACTGCCTCGGAAACCCAAGGAGGGGTCGCTATGAGTCGGGGCCGACTCGACGGCACACAACAACAACAACAACAACCTTGGCCAAGGAAAAGCTATAGTCCTTTCCTAGTCTTTCTGCTCCTCAGCCCCCATATTCTCAGGCAGGGCCTGGAATAGATAGCTAATGGTCTGTTCTTTTCCCCCAAGATTGGAGCTGGGGAGGTCTGACCTCAATCTGTATCTCACTGTTGCCAGACCAATCCCCAAGCACTTGCACACCCCGGGCAGCAATGGACGCTACAGCACTATCCAGTGCAGGATTTCCCACTCCTCACTGACCTCTCTGCTTCGGGACTGGAGCAGCTTTGTGCTAGTGGAAGGCTATTCTTATGTCAAGCTGCTCTCCAGGTGGGCAAAGTAACGATCCCTCACTCTTCCCCTATTGCCTCATCCTGCTCCTCTTCCTCTAACCTCAGACACTACCCCTACTTCCTCCTAAACCCATGAAGTCTAAACCTAGGAATGCTTACTAACTCCCATTTCTCCCCAGTGCCCCAGACCAGCCCCCTTCCTCCTTTTACATGGTTCGCATCATTTCCAAGGCCCCATGCATGGTTCTCCGCCTGGGTTTTCCCATTGGCACACCAGCACAGGCCCGGCACAAGGTGAGTTGGATCCCAACTAACTCCTTGACCAAGGAGTGTAAATTAGCTTTAAATTAGCTTTGTCTCTACAAACCCCACAGGCCAGGCCTACTAGAGAGAGGAACCCCCAGACCAAGTAAAACTCGGAGGAGAGAAAATTCACCTTATCTGTGGGCCCCTTCTCCCAGACCATGTAGGAGATAAGAGTAGGAGAATCTGATCCCATTTTCCTCACAGATTGTGTCAGACTTGCGGGAAGAGATCCTGCAGTTACGTTTCCCCCACCGAGTACAAAGCAAGGAGCCAACACCCAAGGTGAAACGAAAAGGGCTGGCAGGCTTTGGTGGGGGCAACTCTCCTTCCAAGTCACCCCCCATGCTGGGACCACAACAGGCCCTATCTGACCGGCCCTGCCTTGTGGTCCTGCATAAGCCACTGGACAAGCTACTTATCAGGTTGGTAGAGAGGGTGGGGATGGGGCCTAGGAACATGTAGAGTGGTGGTGCTTAGCTGGATATGAACAGAGATCAACTGTTGAGTTGCCCCTATTTCCTAGGTATGAGAAACTACCCCTGGACTACCGGGCACCTTTCCTGCTGACACTGGAGCCACCAGGGCCACTGCCCTTGGTATCAGGCCGCTCAGCCTCTTCTAGCCTAGCATCACTGTCCCGCTACCTCTACCATCAGCGCTGGGTCTGGAGTGTCGCATCAGGGCTGGCCCCTGCACTGCCTCTCAGTGCCATCGCCCAGCTGCTCTCCATCCTCACTGAGTACGTCATCTGAGCCTGCCAGGCAGCTTGGTACAGGAAGAGAGAGAGAGTGTGTGGATGCTGGCTTTGGACTCTAGCAGAAAACCTAACTAAGACACTTCCTGCCCCTCTGTGAGCCCCTGTCTCTGCCACTGCTGCTGTGCAACATATCCAACACAGAGCAGACTGTGCTACTGCCCACCCCTCCTGCTCACACTCTAGTCTGTTTATTTTGGCCTCTGGTACTCATTGATGGTGTAGTGCCTAAGGCATCTGACTGCTAACCCGAAGGTTGGTGGTTCATACCCACCAGCCACTCTGTGGAAGGAAGATGGGGCAATCTACTTCTGGAAAAGGTTTACTGCCTTGGAAACTCAGTGGCTATCGCTGTGAGTCAGAACTGACTCAATGGCAATGGGTTTGGTTTGGTTTTCAGTAATCATTGAACCTATTAAATTCTGAAGGTCCAGTAGTCTTGAGCAGGACCACCAGAAGATTAGGCTGCTTGCTGGCTGCTGGGAGGTGGGTATGTAAACAGGATGAAAGGGAGGCTGTACTCTGATGGGTCTCTCCTCCCCCCCATCCCATCCCATCCCATCCCATCTCTGCCCCTACCTTTATGGGGCTGCAGAGTCCGTCTCTCTGAAGGGTTCCACTTTGCCTGCAGTGGGGAAGGAATCATCAACATGGTCCTGGAGCTGCCAGTTCAGGTACGTGCCATTCCATCTGATGGCACACCAAGGTCTGTGATAATCCAGGGGACACTCATTTCTGCACTGAGTTGGGACTATTGGAGAGATTATCTCATAGACAATGTAGCAAGGGTACTAAAGGGCCAGGGTGAGATCAGGCTGGATCTCTGCATTGGCTCAAGTTTGCCCAAGATCTTCTATCTTACCACAGAATGAGCCGCCTGGGCAGGCTGCAGCTGATGAGAAACACACATGCGTTGTCCAGTACATCCTTTTCCCCCCACACTCTACCTCCACCAAAGATAGGTGAGACCTGATGCCTCCTGAGACCCACTTCTCCAGATTTCCCCTTATCCTTACTCCCTCTTATCCTAAATTCTGTGTCCCATATCTTAAGATCATCTTTATCCTAGAGTGGGGGACATTTGTTGCTTTTAGATGCTTCAGCAGGCAGATTATGTCACACTGTGGCTCTGCTCTCTGCCGCATTCTTCCCGTCTTTCACAGGGCTAACTCTCTGCCATAAGGTTGAGGATTGGACTGTCTTCTCCCCTGGGCTCAGTGTCTTTCCTCCGTTAGTTTCTCAACAGATGATGACAATGATGTGGAGGTGGAGGCTCTGGAAGGAGACTCAGAGCTCAATCTGGTCACAGAGGTCTGGGTGGAGCCACAGTGTGGGCGCGTGGGACCTGGCCCTGAAAGCTGGAAGCACCTCCAGAATTTGACATATTCTGAGATCCCTCAAGCTGTGAGTAATTGCAAAACACTCCCACCACTCCTTACCATATTTGGATGCTTTCTCCTTTGGAGTACCATACACAGCCTGCAGGTGTCCTTGCCCCTCTGGGTCTGTGCATCCTGAATGTTTGTGAGTGCCTGGGCTGCTTTGAGGCTGGGGGCTGGAGCACTCCAGGCTGGGTGGAGCTGATTCCTAACCTCTGATGTTCACCCCTTAGCTCCATCCACGGGATGCTGCCTGCATAGGCTCCATGCTGAGCTTTGAATACCTGATACAGCTGTGCCAGAGCAAGGAATGGAGTCCTTTGCCCCCAGAGCCAAGGATTTCTGATGGTCAGTGGGGATGGTGACCCGCTGGGTGGAACAGGGAGGTGGGTAGGGAGAAGGCAGCCACAGGCAGGTAAGCCAGTTCTCAGGATGTATCTTAGCTTCTTTCTCTCACTTCTAGCATTGGACCAGGGAGGAGACACATGTGTTTATGAGATCCCTTTCCATTTTGACCTAATGGGATTGTTGCCACAGTGCCAGCAACTCCAGATGTTCTTCCTTCTGCTTTCCCGAGGTGGGTAAATTTTGTACCAAGTCACCTCACCCTTAATGGGCCAGCAAGCCTGGGGCAATTAGAGAACAGAGAGCAGAGGAGTCAACGAATAGGTGAGTGATGGGACGGGAGGAAATTGTGAGGCTAAAGAAGAGGCTTTGCTGGTCAGGGCTGAATCAAGGGAGTGGGCAGCAGGAGGCTCTTGGTGCTGAGCATAGTGTGTGTTGGGCAGAGCCAGAGGGTGTCCCTCTCGCCGAGGGGCCCTGTCCCGCCAACGACATGGTGCTGTGCCTGCTGCACAGCTGCCTGGGGCAGGAGCTGAGTGACCGGGAGATCCCACTGACCACCACTGACCAGGCAACCTTCTTGAGTGAGGTGCTGTGGCGCACCTGCCACGGTTCAGGTGAGCCTGAATTCCCCACCTCTTCTCTAATATCAGACTCTAGCCTCATCCCATCCCTTTCCCCCATCCCACAATGGTTTCTTGCCTTTGGGTTTTGCCCTGCCTGTCTTCTGGCCCTGCCCTCATCCACTATTTCTATCCCCATTGTACATTGTAGGTCCAGAGGGACCAACAGTGGAGGGCCATGGAGTCCCAAAAGATCAAGCAGTCAGCAGTGTCCTGGCCTCTGGAGACTCGACTTTTACCACCCTGGTCAGCACTCGTTCTTCTCCTGGAGCCTTTTTCATACTAAACCTCCTTCTGTTGCTCTGTATTCATGCCCCAACTTTCCATCACTCTTGATACTAAAAGCTTCCTGTCATATCCCTTCGTCCTAAGTCTTTCAGAGTGTAACTAAGGGTACACTTACTAAGGTCGCACTTAACTAAGGTTACACTTAGAGTCCAACCTAAGACTCTAGAGTGGAGGAAGAGATTGGGAGTTGGCTCTTCCCTTATCAACAGCTCTGAGTTTCTTTTTCTCTCTTAAAGAGTGTAGCTCCTGAAACTCTCAAGCCTTCCAGCCCAGCCCAGTCCCCTCAGTGGCGCTGCTATGCAAGACTTGTGACCCCACAACATGTGTTTCTGACTTTTCTCCCTGCTACTTTCTCAGGTACCAATCTCTCACTTTCCCCACTAATCCCCTCAGTTACAAACCCTTAACCTCACTGGCCCACCAGACATCTCTCTTTTCCTCTTCAGATGTCCAGCATCTGGCTGCCTATGGTTTGGAGGCACCTTCTCAAGAGGAGACAAAGCCTAAGTTTGGGGATTGGAGTGGGGCCACCAGCCTCAAAGATCTGGGAGGAGCTGGAGTCAAGACTACTAAGCCCCTAGTTCCTACCCTCAGTGTAACCCCAGCCGGTGGTAAGGCTACTCACTCTTAATTCAGCGAAGCAGGAGTCAGGGTGGGAAACAAATAGAGGATTTGAGACCACATGACACCTGTTGCCCACAGATAATGGCCAGTATCAAGGAGAGCTGAGCCAACCCTTCCACCAGGACCTACAGGCTTTCACTGGGCGTCAGGCTCCCCAAACTGAGGGGGCAGATGGGCCCCGTACCCGGTGTCCTGTCTACATCTATAGCTGTTCCCTGGAAGCACTGAGAGAGCAAATGGTTGGCATGCAGCCCCCTCAGGTACCCCGAGACCTCATCTTCCGGTGAGTGCCCTCAGTGTTGACCTATGTTGACACTTAACCGTGGTTCCCAAGGCACAGGTACACACTGTTAGGTATGAATAGACAGGTTGACTGTCAGTGGCAGGAACTCAGTTTATTAGCCCTGTCCTGCCAACTCTTTGGTGAGCATTTGTAGGGAGATCAGTTGAACTTGGTGGCCTGTGAATACATTTGGTAAGAGTCCGTGGATGATCCATTTGAGTGTGGGTGGATGATGATGAAGGGAGTTGGCCGGGCTTTGTTTTTCCTCCCATGCCTAGGACTCAATTCCTCGACCACTCCTCCCCAACCTCAGCCTGGATGGAACCCAGGTACAAAGAGGCAGCCAACCATTGTGCTTTGCTGCAGGAGCATGCACAGCGATGCTATGTCCGTGGTGAGCAGAAGACCACATGAGGGAGTTTCAGGGAGGAGTGGGGCTTAAGGAGGAAGAGATAGAGGGATTGCAGGGATGAGGACTAGAGAGGCTCTTCCAGAGCTTGATCCTATGGCCCCTTCCACTTCTGTCAGGGCTGTTCCAGAGCTTGCAGCAAGCACAGAGTGTGACCTCCCAGGACTTGCTGACAGCAGTGGATGCCTGTGAGGAACTACTGCAAGAAGTAGACATCACCCCCTTTCTGCTCACACTGTGTGGCCACAGTTGGGGTTTGCCTCATGCACCCCCAAGCCCTGGTCCTCTCAGCCCTGGGCCCTTCAGCAGCAGCATCGAGGAGGGTCCCGAGCCTCGAGAGCGAGCCGTCCTAGCTTCTGAGTCCAGGTTAGGATTATACTTGAATGATGTATAAAGGGATGCACAGACAAAGCCCCTATAATGAATCACTTCCAATCCAGCGAAAAAGCTGAGCTGGGATGGGATAGGGAGTTCCAAGTTGCCAATGGTGAAAGTAGAGGCTTATTTCCAGGATATCCATACAACAGTAACAATCCCCCCACCAATCTGTGAGTTTAATAGGGGCAAGAACTATGTGTACTTTGCTCACTACTTATCCCCTAGCTCGTCTTAGGGGTTTTGTGTGTCCCCATGAAATGGAGAAACAGGGAGAAGGCAAGCAGGCAGAAAAGTACTTTTCTAGCACTGGCAGTGTATTAGCACTGGGGAAACAGAAGAATCAGAGGGAGGGTATACTGCTGAGTCCCAAATTGGAACTCTAGCTGGTTCCCTCCCTGGAGCTCTAGACCCCCATCGGTGGGCCTCCAAAATGAACACATCTTCCTGTCAAACCTGTGTTCTCCATTCATGGTAAACAACATCATCCTCCACCCTGCAGCCTAAGTCAGAAAACTAGGAGTCATCCTGACTCACTGCTGTGTTTCACAGATACGTCTAGCCATTAAGAAAGGTTAGAGCCAGAATGTATGATTTGGTTCTCCCTGCCTCTCCTGGCTCCTTTGTGTGCTGAACATCCTTCTTAGAGATAATGGCAGGAGTAGGCTACTCCCCAGTTAGAAATAGGCTCCTCTGAGACTTAGTGGTTCTTAATTTCAACACCCTTCACTCTGACCACTTAGCATAGAGACTGAGGACTTAAGTGAACCTGAGTTCCAGAGCACTCGTGTGCCTGGCCATCTAGACCCTGGCCCGGAGATCTCTCTGACAGACGTCTGCCAGCTCAGAGGACAGGCACATGATGCCCTTCATAGCCTCATCCAGGTGGGAAACTGGGGAGAGGGCAGGAGACTGTTGTCCCCTGAGTTGGGGGTATGTAGGTATACTGTTCTGGGGCAAGGGGTGGTGTCCTGCTCTGGGGCTGGCTGACATAGCCTCCTCCTGACTCCCTGACAGGAGAAGTTCCTAGAGATCAGCCGTCTCCACTTCCGAACAGTGCCCTCCAATCCTCACTACTTCTTCTATTGCCCTCCATCTAGCAGGCGAGAAGTGAGTGCTTTCTTCCTTACCTCCCTCATCCCCCAGCCCCGGAGGCCCCATGCAGCCCACCTGAATCCTGTTGAATCTTGGTTCCAGTTCCTTGAGGCCTGGATACATTGTCTATCCTGCCTTGAGTTCAGCTGTCTCTCTCTTTTTTTTTTTGGCCAGGATGAGGGCCCCCAGGACACAGTAGACAGAAAAGTCAGTGACTTGGAGTTTTCAGAGGCTGAGCTGATTGGAGAAGAAGGTTTGTAGGCAAGGAGGTAAAGATGAGGAAGCCTGGATTCAGGGGCTTTACTGCTGGCCCCTCCCACTGACAACGTGACATGCATCACCAGGTGACACATCTGCCTGCTGTGTAGTCACTGAGAGTGACCCAGAGCTGGAAGTGGAGTACCGTGAGAGCCGCGAACCTGACCTGGGGCCCCCTGGGCTGGACTCTGTTTCATTGTCTGATGCAGACACTGTGAACCCTGATGAAGACTCCTTCAGTATCCTGGGGGGTGACTCACCCACAGGGCCAGAGACCCTCATGCATGATCTGCCACCACTTTTCCTGCACCTCACATGCTCCATGCGGCTACGTGGGCATCACAGCTCAGTACCTGTGTGCACCCTGCCCACCTGCCTGGGTGAGAGGCTTGGGGGGTACCCCGGGGAGGGTCGAGGGCCCAGGACAGCCTGCCTGCCTCTCTGGTGGTAGGGGAGTACCTAGGGGTATCACTGTTTAGAACTCAGAACTAGGTATCTGTATTGCCCCAGGGCACCCAGCAACCCCTGACTTTTCCCCCTTGCCAGGCCAGGTGCTTTCCAGTCTGGAGGGTCCTCCCATTGGAGGCCGAGTTCCCCTGAGGGACCTCAGTGTCACTCTCGATGTCTTTGTACTTACCTTGCCCCTAGAAGTGGAACTTCCCCCAGCCTCCGACCCTCAGCACCACCGGTATGGTAGCAAGTTTTATTTTGGGGCGGGGAGGGGGAGGAGTGGTCTGGGACATTATTGGGTTGGGGGACCATTACAGAAATCTAGAGCATTTGGGGACCAAGAAGACTTTGAGGATTTCAAGAAGGAAGTGATGAGGAGGCTCTGGGAGGAAAGGAACTACTGACCTTTGGCTTTTGTCCTACCGTGTTTAGGTCAACATCTGAAAGCAGTGCTTCATTCCCACGATCTCCAGGGCAGCCATCATCTTTAAGGTCTGATGATGGCCTGGGGCCCCCACTGCCACCTCCAGGAGAAGAGAGGTACTTCTTTATATCCCTCTCAGAGTATCTTGCTTCCCTTCAGTTTTGTTTTCTAGAAATATCTAAACCTTTCTTCCAATTAGGCACCCAGGCCTGTCCAACTTGGCTACACCCCACAGGCTGGCGATTGAGACCACCATGAGTGAGGTGAGGGCCTTCCCTCCTTCAACCTAAGTGATAGCCCCCTACCCCTAAATCTGTACCCGATACCTTTTCCATCATCTGAGTGATTCTGTGTTTGAAGTGAGGGCTCCCTCAGTCTGTGAAGCACAGTATCTTCTAGTCTGGGAGTGAAGTGATGCCCCAGTAAGCGAGGGAGGTGCCGTTCTTGAAGGTGCTCTCCTGTGTCCTCTGCCCTTTGCCACTTCCTGCATTGTCCTTTGACTTAAGATCCGTTGGTTGCTGGAGGATGAAATGGTGGCAGCACTCCGTAGAGGAAGCATCCCCCAGAGCCCTGCCCTGCACCGTGCGGCTGCCCACATCCATAGCTCTCCTGGACGCTCTACTTGCCTTCGCCAAACTTTGCCTCTGAGTTTTGTGTTTGGGCCAGAGCGTTCCCTTGCACAATTCAAGGAGGTAAGCTGCCCTCAGAACACCCCGTGATCACTTTGGGAATCATCCTTCTCTGGACCCCAGGCACAAGTCTATTTGAGTCCATATAATTATGCTTCCTCCCCACCTCACCATATTGTCTCCTTGCCCTATGCCTGGCAGGCCAACTCAGTGTGAAAAAACCCATCTTCTAACCTTGTCACTAGCATTTGTAACTTTAGGCAAATCACTGAACCTTTCCTTAGGCTCCTTACCTGAGCGATGGGGATGGTAACATCTGCTTCACCAGGGAGTTGTGAGGGTTCAGTGAAGAAGTATGCAGGTGCCATGTATATAGAGGGTTGCTTCTGCCTAAACTGTGATCTTAACTCCTGTTCCCTAGGAGTTCCGCCGCCTCCACCTTCCTGGCTATGTTCTTCTTGAGGACCCCGACAGTGGCTTCTTCTTTGTGGCATCTGGCCAACAGTCACGTGGGTCTCATGGGGAGCCCCCTCCTGCAGCCTGGGCCTGGCACAGCCATGAGGATAGGGCTGAAGGGGAGGTGAGTCTTTCCTGGACTGACCTGGGAATGGAGGTAGGTGGTTGTGGGTGTTCTGGGTCTGATACCTCAGTTCTGGCTCCTGCCCCTCAGGCCCTGACAGCCAGCCCCCAAGCTCTTGGCTCCCCAGAGGATTCTGAGGCCCCTCCCATCAGCCTGCCTAGCCTGCCACAGGGAGGTAAGAGAGAACTTGAACAGCCAAGTCTGATGGTCAGGACCAGGGACTGTAGATCCATGGCCCTGCTTCCACGGGTTGAGAGAAGCTCCAGGGATTTCCCTTCTCCCTCCAGGGAGCCAGACTGGGCCCAGCCGGGGACTAAGCCTCATGTCCAGTCAGGGCAGTATGGACTCAGACCACCTAGGTAAGCTTATGAAAAGGTAGAGGGTTTCAGGCTGTGGGGGCAGAGGAACTTAGGGCTCTGCAGGGAGAAGTCTGGGCAGAGGATAAAATGGACTCATCTGAAGGAGGGACCATCAAGGCCTAATGCACTTGGAGGCTAATATGAGCTGGGCTCAGCTAAGGATGGTGCTGAACTTCAGCACTTTGACACAGGTTATGATGGTGGCAGCAGTGGCTCAGACAGTGAGGGTCCCTCTGAGGCCCTTGGTGAGAAGGTCCCCTTCACATTGCGATCTCCACCTGAGCCAGCACCTCCACAGCCTTCACTCTCAGGCCATCCTGGGCCCTGCCTGCCTGACTTTTGGCTCATCATCCGGGTATTGCAAGATCGTGTAGAAGTATATGCACATGCACGGTAGGTGGAAGCCAGGCTTGGTGGTGACCTCTTTTCCCTGTTCCCACAACACTTATCTCCAGAGTTGTTAAAAACTGAAGATTTTGCACAGGAATCTAACTTGTATTCTAAGGTTGGGAGTGCCATATCATGTCCCACTACTTATAGCAAAGCATGTCACTGTCTGCTTTCAGAATGGATTTGAGAGGCTGAAAGGGATTTTGGCTCCTGACTAAGTATTAAGAGCATCTACAGTTCAGACCAGCTTTAGAAATTGCTATAAGAAAATAAGGAGTAATAGTACCATTTAACAAGTGCTTTTTATGTGCCAGGCTCTGTTTTAAGTATTTTTGCATGTATCAGTTCATTTAATCCATAGAACAACTCTATGAAATATTATCCTCATTGTATTGATGAAAAAACTGAAGTACAGTTAAGTTAAATGCTCACCCAGGGTCATAGTTAGTAAGTGGGAGACCCAGCATTCAAACCTAACCATCTGGTTAAATACTGCTTCTCTAATCACATTCAAGGTATGGGTGTTGAGGGTAGGGAGGGCCACCATTCTAACACAGAAGATTTGAGAATAAAGAAAAGACAGGCTGCATGATGGAAGCCTGTTTGGTACCGCATGGGAGCTGGTGAGGCAGACATGGAACAAGGCTTCTAGAATTATTCTTGATTGTCCTTGACCCTAGCTCCAGTTCATGGCACATACAATCCCCTCTGCACTGATCCATCTTTCTTTCCCTAGGAGCATGATACGAGAGGATGGAGGGCCAGGTGCTGAGTGTCGCCACCTGCAGCAGCTCCTAGTGAGACGAGTTGGGGAGATCTGCAGGGAGGTCAATCAGGTATTGGACAATGAGGGACAGGGCTCTCTGGGCATGGAGATTCAGCCCTGATGGGGAAGGAGTTTCAGGAACTTGACCTTCAGAGGCTCTGGGTCTACCTCAGACTCAAAACAATTGTGGGATATTTTCTTTGACCTTGAGATACTGGTGTTTCTCCCTCAATTCCCTACAAACTGGTATAGTCTCCAGAGCCCACTCCGAGTTCCAATGGGTTATTCTCATGCCCTTCCAGTAACTATGACATGTTCCCTGTCATTACACCAGTAACTACAGCTATCTGTTTTGTGCCAAACACTGTGTTAGCCGTGGGGATATAAAAGTGAGCAAGGAAGAGGGAAGTCTGACTCTGGAGTTTGTATAGACTGAGAGAGAGAGTGATTGAAGAACCAAGTTACACAAAGTATTTAAACTCTAATTGTGAAGACTTCTACGAAGGAAAAGTATATAACAGAGCTCTGACCAAATGAAGTATTGGCCAGGCTTCTTGGAAAAAGTGATTTTTAAGCTGAGACAGAAAGATGGTGAACAGATTCTGGCAAAGAACAAGAATGAGTGTTCCTAACTGGGGTTCTCTCTCGGAGCTCTGAGCTCTGTACCTGTGGACTCCCATCTCTGAATCTCCCAATGATTACTGATGCTCTTTATGACCTCTAACCCCCAGTGATAATTAACCCCGAGTGATAATGGGCATTCTCTCTGGCCTATACTCATCCCTGACCACAACCACCAACTTATGATGGCGTATTGCAGTTCCCTGATAGTCTTGTTCCTACTTCCCTCAGCGACTGCTTCTTCAGGACCTTCATGACAGTCATGTGTGTAACTCTCTGCTGGTGGCTGAGAGCGAAGAAGATTTGTGGCGCAGCGAGACCCCCTTCCATTCCCGTCAGCGGGTGCCACTCCCCAGTGATGGTGAGCCCCCACCCTCTAGCTGAGTGTGCTGCTACGCTTTCTCTCATCCAATACCTTGTGAGAAGCTGAGGGCACAGTCCTCATTACTTGGTCATCCATGCCAAGTAATACAGTGAGAAGGAGGAGGATAAGGACAGAAAAGGAGCACTGGATTGGGCTATTGCAAGTTCATTAGTGACTTTAGTAAAAGTAACTTCAGTGGAGAGATAGAAATAGAAACCAGATGAAAATGAAAAGTGAAAGGATGATAGATAGTTGGATCACAGCATAACTATTCTCTCAAATAGCTTGGCAGTGAAGAGAGACAGAAAATAGATATGGCTGTAACTAGGGGGAAATACGGGGGCGAGGAAGGAATTTTAAGATATGTAGAGATGCGAACATGTTTGTGTTCCACAGGGAAAGAGCCAATAGAGAAGGAGAGGTTGAAGAATACAGGAGAGAAGAGATCATTGAAGGGGCAGGGTATCAGTGGTATCAAAAGGGACTGGATGAACTGGTAGGGTATCAGCGGATGAACTGAGGTTTAGTAGAAAGGCTTGCCCTCTGATTGGTTGTTATGTGCCCTCGAGGCAGGCACAGGACTCCTTTGGGATTTCTCATCATGGTAGATGTCTTAATTATTTTGTGCTGCTATAACAAACAGAGCTCTGGTAGTGTAGTACCTAAGGCACTTGACTGCTAACCAGAAGACTGGCGGTTCAAACCCACCAGCCACTCGTTGGAAGGAAGGTTGGGCAATCTACTTCCGTAGTGATACTGCCTTAGAAACCCAGGGAGGGGTCGCTATGAGTCAGGTCCGACTCAAGGGCACATAACAACAACAACAACATAGCAAACAGAAACTTAATAGACTCACAGTTTAGGAGGCTAGAAGTTTTGAGTTCAGGGTACTAGCTCTAGCAGAAAACTGTCTCTCACTGTGGGCCCTGGGGTAAAGTCCTTGTCTCCTTTCAACATGTGGAGGCTGGACCTAGGACACTCAAAGCACAGAATCCTCGGGTCCAAAGGATGCATGCAGTCTGGTCATGGCTGCTCTTTCTTGGTGGTACTGAGGTCCCTCCCATCTCTGCTCGATTGTTTAATCACTTTTATATCCCAAAAAATGATTGACTCAAAATCCAACCTAATCCTGTAGACTGCGTCCTGCCTTATTAACATAATTGCCCATACTCTGGCTTCATTAACATCATTTAAAAAAAAAAAACAAACAAACCCTCTCTGCCATTGAGTCAATTCTGACTCATACTGACCCCATTATGTTTCCAAGGCTGTAAATCTTTATGGAAGCAGACTGCCTCACCTTCCTTCCGCAGAGTAGGTGTGGGTTCAAATCACTGACCTTTTGGTTAGCAGCCAAATGCCTTAAGCACTGCACCACAAGAGCTCTCTTATTAACATCATAGAGGTTAGGATTTATAATATTAACAATAATTAAGAACACAAAAGGAGCTCTGGTGGCGTAGTGCTTAAGACATTTGACAATTAACCAGAAGGCTAGTGGTTCAAACCCTTGGAAAGAAGACTGAGGAGTCTGCTTCTGTAAAGATACTGCCTCAGAAACCCAAGAGGGGTTGCTATGAGTGGAATTGACTCAACGGCAGTGAGTCTGGTTTTTGGTAAAATCACAAAATGGAGGATAATTACATAATACTGAGAATTATGGCCCGGCCAAGTTGACACATATGCCTGGGAAATGCAGTTTATCCGTAACAGTGAACAGAAACATGATAATGGCGATTGAAGTCTCAACCCATCTACTCCTTTTCTCTTACTCCTGATAATCTCTTACCCCAAACTCACAGAGGAAAAGGCACATCATGTCATTCCTTGCGGTCTTCCCTCTGGTTTAAACTTAAAATTGAACCACTTCTTATTTTTAACATTCTCTGCATGTCTGTACGAACATTTTTAACTTTTTTAGGAGAGTGCATCTCTCAGCACGTCCTGGAATGTTCTTCATATCAGAGCAGAATCCCTGCAATTAGTGGGCTTCCCAAGGTTTCAAAGGCATCTTATGCAAACTGAGGATGAGTTAGGACAGCCAAGCATTTTTACTTCAAAATGACTTCCAGCAGCCTGAGATGTGAAACCAGTCAGAACATAGACACAGCCCTTCCTCATTTATTCTCTCCATATGTTTCCCTTAAACCCTTAGCAACCAAAATCCCATCGTGGCACAGAAACTTTGCAGCCTCCCGGGTATCCTGTAGGCTGTTCACGCCTGACAGCAACTTCTCTGGAAAAACTACATTGTCACTTCTGACCTACTGGAAGGTTCCTTGCCAACTTGGGGAGGGAGAACAAGGACTGGCCTATAGCCATGGGCTTTTGTGTACCCCCACCCCACCCTTTGTTCTTTCAGAGAGCTGTCCTCCAGGCACAGAACTCAGTCTTCACCTCCTGAAGGACACAGATGGGCTAACAGTACCACGGACATGGGTTACAACAGGGTTAGGCTCTCACAGCGTTGCCTTCAAAATTATCTCACTTAGCATTTCTAACTCACCTTCTTTGCTCCTCCCCCAAGTCTCCTTGGGATAGTTTTGAAAACCTTTGTACTACAACCACAGCTTCTTAAGGCCATCCTTCTAAGTCCTGGTCCTGTCTTATTGTCCAAACAATAATCTTTGCCCTGCAGGCTAATAGACATGGATGAGGAGGCTGGAGGAGTGTGGCCCCGTGGTCTAGTGTACAGGTGAGAAGTCTGGAGGGCAAAGGGTTGTGTGTCCTGTTTTTGACACCTGCTCTCCCTTCCCCCAGATTATGCTGCTGATGAGAGCTGTGCACCCCGAGGGTACCTGGCAGCTACAATGCAGTTTGTTCCTGGACATTTCTCCTGTGATGTTGTGTGGGGAACTGTGATCCGAGTTCATTCACGCCTCAAGATGGGGCCAAGCATGGGGGTTTCTCGGGGTATGCGGTTGGCATGAGGAAAGGGTAGGGGGAGTGGGGGTGAGGGGAATCAGAAGAAGAATTTCCTGAGCCCATGGTATCCCCGCAGCCATCCAGGCCCTGCGCTCTGTGCTCAATGCCTTCTCCGTGGTGAACCGGAAGAATATGTTTGTCTATCAGGAGCGAGCAACACAGGCTGTATACTATCTTCGGTATGTGGATCCTGGGAGGGTGGGGTAGGTAAAGCACGAGTCAAGGATGGCTTGGGAGGAAGCATGTACAAAGACCTTGTTGCTTCTTCTCAGGCTCCTGGAGACATCCTGTAGCGACCGCCCATGGGAAGGGGATGCCGGGCCCCGCTCTCTCGCTCTGTCAAGGAGCCAAGAGCCCATCTGCCCTGAGGAGGCCTCGGCATGTATCACTCCATTCCCTTATGGTCCCATGCTCCCCTCATACTTTATTCCCTAGAGCGGGTCCTGACCATATTTTCCCTGTAGGGTCCTCGTTCTCCCCTGGACATGGCTTCCAGCCGCAGTTCAGATGCTGCTCGTCCTGTGGGCCAAGTGGACAGACACATCCAGCTGTTGGTGCATGGTGTAGGGCAGGCAGGTGAGGACTGTGAGAAGGAAGGTATCAGGGGGTAACCAGGTAAGGTTCCAAAAATCCTCTGGCAGCTTCTCTTAAGAGCTTTCTTACCACTCTGCCTTGGGCCCCATTCTCCAGTTCATGCAGTGCTTTGGGTTCTTCTCAAGTGGGAGCTGGGTGGGAAAGGACAGCCTCCTGTGATGTTTAGAGATAGCACATGTAGCTGATTGAAATGTTCCTTGGAGAAGAGGGGCCATTGAGATTGGCACCTGGGTATCTAGCCTGGGTGACTGCACGCCTAGATGGTGGTCCCACTCACCGGGTGCCAGGAGTAGGCTTAGGATGAAGATGCTAGGTTCAGTTTTGGAAATGTTAAGCCTATGGTATCCCATAGGTAGTTGGGTTTTTCAGTTAATGTTTATGTCTTACTTAATGTGTCGTAGGCCTTGGGCTAAGACTATTACATAATTTCTCTTTTAAGCCTTACCACAGGCCTATGGGGTAGATGCTATTTTGTTCTCATTTTCTGGACAGCACACAGTGAGTAGGTTGGCTGAACTAGAACCTAGTGCTGACTGCCTCAAGAGCCAGCATTCCTACTGCTGCCTCCAGTGTATGGGGGAGTGCTTGAGGCTGGGGTTTAAGGGCTGGTGCAGGTGGTAGCTAGATCGTTTGCCAGTGTCTCCACCCTCCCTCCGTGGCTGTGCCAAGGTCCTGAGATTACAGATGAACTAGTGCGGGTTCTGCGTCGGCGCCTGGATGAGGCCACACTGGACGTCATAACAGTCATGCTCGTTCGGAACTGCAAGCTGACACCAGCTGATGTGGAGGTAAGCTCCCTCCCAGACCCCAACATCCCTCCAGGGCTCAGCCATAGGTACTAGGGACGGTCTAGGCTGGAAGCTCAGCTTTCAACTCTGGCTGCCCCTTCTCATTCTCTGCAGTTCATCCAGCCCCCCGGAAGCCTCCCCTCTGAGGTGCTGCACCTGGCCCTGCCTCCCTCCTGCAGGCCCTGGCTTCCTGCTCTGGCTTGGTACCTACGGCAGAACTTGCTCATCTTCCTGCACTCTCCCAAGTACACAGACAGCAACAGCCAGAACCACTTCCAGGTGAGATTTGACTCATCTCCACACCCATGTGCACTCATGCCTACCTCCCATCTCTCACACATCCCCTTCCTGTGTGACTTATGTTTCCTACAGATACCGTCACATGTACCTTTGCCCAAGGACTTGTATACACCCATGCCTCTCACACTTAATGTCTTCCTATGCTGCCATATTACCTGTACCCCATTCCCCACTGTGGACACACACATTTTAAAAGGCTACCCTATCCCTTGATTTTGTTTTGTTTTGTTTTGTTTTTTAGGGGGGTTGTTCGTGTTCATTTGCCTGACCTTAGTATTCTGTGGTTGTTCTCTTCTTAGCATCCGCTCCCACTGCAGGGTGGCCTCTCCGACTTGGACATCTACTTATATAACAAACCTGGTGGACAGGGCACTGGGGGCAAAGGTAAAGAGCAGGGCCCAAGCCTTTGACACTACCAGGTGTGGGCAAGTCTTTTCATTTTATGTGACTGAGAGAGCTCTACCAGGCTTACAGCTGAGGGGGCTCTGTGGACAGAGGGTCTGAAGTCCTGAGGCTGAGCCTTCCTGTGGAATTTTTCTACCCAGGAGTTGCCTGCATCACTCTAGCCTTTGTAGATGAGGAAGGCACACCCATCTCACTGACATCATGGCCCCCCACTTCTCCTGGGCCCCAAGACCCACTACAAGAAGAGGAATTTGAGCAACTGACCCAGGTCACGCGCTCCCCAGTCATGCCACACAGTTCTTCAGGTGGGACAGCTTGGGTCAGAGGGTAAGGTGTTCAGTTAATGCTGTGAGAGGTAGAGTGGTGAGTAGGGTGGGATCTAGGGGCACCCTCGAGTGACCCCCGTTCTTTTCTCCAGCTCAGAATGGGGCCCCTCGGCTTCGGTTGGATGTGTGGGAAAAGGGGAACATCAGTATTGTGCAGCTGGAGGAAAAGCTGCGAGGAGCAGCTCGCCAGGCCCTGGCTGATGCCATCATGGAGATGCGGCTGCTGCCAGCTTCACTGTGTACAGAGGATGCCCCACCAGGTAGGCAGGGCAGAGAGGGGTCGCCAGGACGAAATCCAGGCAAGAGAGTACAGCAGGTGAAGGTGCGAAGGTAGAGTTCAGGGAAAGCTTCGAAAGGAGGAATCCTTGAGTCAAGGCCTATAAGAGAATAAACAGCAACCGATTCATGTGGGGAAAGAGCCTTCCAGACAGTGGCGTTGGGAGTAGGCAATGGCCCACTATGGCTAATGTGTAAGGTGAGGCAGACCAGCAAACTGAAGCTGGAGAGGCCGTGGGGGCCAGGTGTCAGGCTTGCCCGGTAAGTCACACTAGGGTCCTTGGACCTTGTAAGAGCAGGGCAGTTTCTAAAAGGTGTTTATAGGATAGGGATATGTTCAGATATGTGATTGAAAGATGACTCCAGCTCCTAGAGGAGAGAGGGGAGAGGTTAGAGGGAAGAAGCCTTGTAAGCAATCTGTTAACATTAGTGCAAGTGACAAATTACAAGTCTTAAACTAGGGCAGAGGCAGTGGGAATGCAGGAGGGAGGGGTAAACTTGAGAGCACCTTTGAGGGTAGAATTGATAGGATTTAGCCCATTATTGGATATGGGAAGAAGAAGGAGTAAAGGGTAATTCCTGTGTGAGAATGATACTTTTCGTAATCTGGCCTCAAGGGGCCTCCAGGTGGGAGTTTATCTGAAATATACTCACAGCAGGGTAAATTTCTGCTATTCCCTCTATACTTTCCCCTCTCACTGAAACACCCTCACTGAATTCCTGACTCTGGGTTCTGGACCTACTTCACTACATTTTTGTTCATCAAATACATACAATTATCAAGCACCATGTATGTCTGTCAGGCACTGGAGTCCTAGAGATGAATATGTCTCAGTCTTGATCTTGAGGAATTCACAGTCCATCAGATATTGCAGGCCAGGGTGACCAGAAGCCCCTTTAGGGTTCTGGGAACATAAGGAAGAAGCTTCTCTTTTGTGGACTGGCTCTTGCCAGAATTGAGAGGTAGAAAGTGAGGCCCAGGATCAGAGTCTGCTTTCTGCTTCCTCCTGCTTGCTTCTGGCACAGCCAGCCCCCTGCTCCTGCTGACTTCTTCCTCTCCCACTGAGGATCTTCAGTGACACACCAGTTTTCTCTCTCAGTCTCTTGGGCTGTTGAAGCCCCTTCCTTTCTGACTCAGATCTCACTTCCATTGACCTCTACCTATAAAAGGCCTCATCTGAAATAAATATTCACAGCTGTCAATTACCTTCACCGTGCTTCATCACTGGCAGAAATACATACATGAAGTTGGTCACCCACTTGTTACTGTTAGGTGCCATTGAGTTGGCTCCAGTTCATAGCAACCCTGTGTACACCAGAGCAGAGCACTGTGCCATCCTCACAATCCTTCCTGTGCTTGAGCCCATCATTGCAGCCACTGTGTCCATGTCATTGAGAGTCTTCTTCCCCTTTTTCTCTGACCCTCCACTTTACCAAGCATGATATCTTTCTCTAGCGACTGGTGCTTTCTGACAACATAACCAAAGTAGGTAAGATGAAGTCTGGCCATTCCTAACTCCTAAGGAACATTCTGGCTGCGGACACATTTTTTCATTCTTCTGGAAGTCCATGGTATTTTCAGTATTCTTTGCCAACACAATTCAAAGGTATCAACTCTCTTCGCTCTTCTTTATTCATTGTCCACCTTTTTACATGTATATGAGACAATTGGGAGCTCTGGTAGCATAGTGCCTAAGGTGCTTGACTGCTAACCAGAAGGCTGGCGGTTCAAACCCACTAGCCACTCCTCGGAAGCAAGATGGGGCAATCTACTTCCATAGTGATACTGCCTCGGAAACCCAAGGAGGGGTCGCTATGAGTTGGGTCCGACTCGAGGGCACATAACAACAACAACAACATGAGACAATTGAAAACACCATGGGTTGGGTTAGTCTTAAAAGTGACATCTTTGTTCTGTACTTAACCTTCCAAAGAGGTCTTTTGCAGCAAATCTGCCAAATGCAATGCATCATCTGATTTCTTGATGCTGCTTCCATGGGCATTGATTGTGAATCCAAGTAAAATGAAATTTCTGGCAATTTCAGTTTCTTTTCCATTTATCATGATGCTGCTTATTGGTCCAGTTGTGAGGATTTTGGTTTTCTTCATGTTGAGGTATAATCCACATGGAAAGCTATAATCGTTGATCTTCATCAATAAGTGCTTCAAGTCATTTTCACTTTTCAGTAAGCAAGGTTGTGTCATATGTATAACACAGATCGTTAGTCTTCTAATCCTAGCCGCGTTCTTCTTATAGTCCAGCATCTCAGATTATTTGCTGAGCATACAGATTGAATAAGCATGGTAAAAGTGTACAACCCTGACACACACCCTTCCTAATTTTAAACCATGCAGTATCCCCTTGTTCTGTTTGAATGACAGTCTGTTGTATGTACCAGTTCCTCATGAGCACAATTAAGTATTCTGGAATTCCTATTCTTTGCAACTTTATCCATAATTTGTTATGATCTACACAGTCAAATACCTTTGCATAGTGAATAAAATACAGGTAAACATCTTTCTGGTATTTTTTGCTTTCAGCTAAGATCTACCTGACATCAGCAGTAATATCTCTCATTCCATGTCCTCTTCTGAATCCAGCTTGAATTTCTGGAAGTTCCCTGTCAGTATACTGCTGCAGTCATTTTTGAATCATGTTCAACAAAATTTGACTTGCTTGTGATATTAATGATACTGTTTGATAACTTCCATATTCTGATGGATCACCTTTCTTTGGAATGGGCACAAATATGGATCTCTTAAGTGTCTCCAGCACTATATCCTTTTGGTGAAACATTTCAGCGGGTATTCTGTCAATTCCTGGAGCCTTGTTTTTCATTAGTTCCTTCAGTGTAGCTTGGAATTCAAATCAAGAATTCACATCACACAAACATGCACACAAAGCCACACTGTATCAGTTGCATGTACTGTCATTCGCTGATAAGAGTAAGTGGCAAGTAACTCATATCAGTCTTGGAGCTAGGTTATCTGGAATGGGATTGATAATGACCTGACTTTGTAATACCTGGTGTCCACAGGAAGTCTCAGGAGTGGATCGTTGGAAACCAGGAGTCCTGCAAGCCGAACTAGCACCTTTCCCCCTGCCCCTGTCCCTGGGGAGCCCGTGACTCCACCCAGCAAAGCTGGCCGACGAAGCTTCTGGGATATGCTGGTAATGGGAGAAGTGGTGAAGTTGGGATCTATTTTCTTATCTGCCTTCTAGATCCCCTTTATACTCCCTGCTTCCCTGCACCCCCATTCCCTCCAAGCCTTGCCACAGATCTCCTTATATAGAAAACTATGCTGTCCCTTAAATGGGAGCTTGCAGAACATGGCAAGTACTCTCTGATGGAGAGAGTATCTCAGCTTACTAAATCCATTCACTTCCATTTTTCTTGTCAGAGCCTGCAATTTAAGTAGAGCTTTGCCCAATGAAGAAGATGAGGCTTAGGAAAGTTAAATAGAGTGCCCAGGGCTGTTCCATCAGCCTTCAGGGGAGCTAGGACCAAAGCCCAGGCCTCCAGACCTCCAGGCTTTTGTCACTGTCCATGAGGTCTCCATCTTCCACCCCTTTCTGCTTCTCAGTAACCTCTTCTCATTCACTGCATTGCTCCCAGAGTAAAACAGAATATGGGGATTTGGGTTCTCCCAAAACAACTGACGACATTGTCTTGGATCGGCCAGAAGACACTCGGGGCCGGAGACGTCACAAAACTGAGAGTGTTCGCACTCCCGGTGGAATTGAGCGGGCACCAGGCCCGGATTCTGGAACCCAGAGACAAAGGTGTGTGTGTTGCCCTCTTGGGTCATGGGAACATATGGATGGGAAATCTCAGATGAGTGGTGGTGGTTTTTATATACATCATGCCATATGTGGATGCGAGGTTACCTTAACTCCTGCTATGTCTTCAGGCGCCGGATAACACAGCTAGAAGAGGGTGAAGTGGGGACCCTGCATCCTGTGTTCGCTCATGTCAGTCAGCGCTGGATGGAGTTTATGGTTCAGATTGGTGAGACCCCCACCCCCTCTCCCAGCCCCCAACCCCTGTCCCGGCCTCCATTCTGAAACCCCATAATGACACATCTGCCTGCCTTGCAGGTTGTGCCTCAGTGTCCAGATGCTCTACCCACATGGTATCCCGGTTCCTCCTTCCATCCATCTTGTCTGAGTTTACCACTCTGGTCACCTCAATGGCTGGAGACACCAGTGTCCGAGTCTTTGAACAGCATGTGTAAGTTTGGGATTACATGGGGTTGAAAGGGACTTCCAGGAAGCCAGACACATGGAGGCTAAGCTAGGAGAGGTGGGAGTGGGGGCCAAGGAGGTGAAGGCTTGGCCAGGGGATGGGGCGATGGATTGTCTGCTTCTACATGCCCCTCCCTCCTGGTAGGGGTTCAGAATCAGAGATCTTCAGTCCTTGTTCACCTGGGCAACTGGGCCCAGCTCCCCATCCAGCAGCTGAGCGGCATCTACTGCTTCTGGGAAGGAACTTTTTGCAGTGGAGGAGACCAACCCAGCAAGGTGAGGACATGATCTAGTGGAGGGTAGCTTCAGAGTGACTGGTGGGGTGGTCTCTGACCCTGCACAGGGTGGGTGAGATCTAGGAGGGTCTGTCTCCAGCCTCCCTTTTCCCCCTTCTCCACCTTGCAGCTGCAAAAGCTCTACAGCGCTTTGAGCCAGGAGGTGACGGGAGCACAGGGCGGAATGCTCCCCGGCAGAGGTTCTTGCTATTGGAAGTCATGGACAAGAAGGTACAAGTGGGGTCAGGGGGTGGCGGGGAGAAGGGGTTCTGTGATCTCACTGACCCTGACCCCGATCCCCAGCTCCAGCTGCTGACCTACAACTGGGCTCCAGACCTGGGGGCAGCATTGGGCCGAGCGCTGATTCGCCTTGTGCAGTGGCAGAATGCACGGGCCCATCTCATCTTCTGCCTGCTCAGCCAGAAGCTTGGACTCTTTCACCATTACGGCCAATTGGACTTCCCAGTACAAGATGAAAAGGTGCCTGCTGCTCTGGCTTCCTCTAGTTCTGGCTATCAAGGAGTCAGTTAAAGAAAGTACCTGGTTGGAAGCGGGAAAAGGGACAGACTGAGGACAGAGTAGTAGAGAGGGAATCTGAGAGAGGAAGCTATGGGGTGAGGGGGTCCTAGGGCAAGGCTATGGGGAAACCCATCGTGAGGCTCCATCTCCCTCAGGAGCCAAATCCGTTCCTACTGCCAACCATGGAAGCAGAGACCCTTATCCGGAGTGCAAGTCCTCCACTGAGCCGTGAGCAGGGCCGGCTGAGTGGGTCCTCCCGTGGTGGGGGCCCTCTTCCCTTGGACACATTTCCCTTCGATGAGGCCTTGAGGGATATCACGGCTGCCCGCCCTAGCTTGACACTCAGCCCTGTGCCCAGACTCCCTGATCCTGTCACCTACCATGGGCAGCAGTTCCTGGATATCAAGATGACAGAGCGTAGAGGTAAGACACAGGGTTGGGCAGGGAGAGGGGAAATCTGAAGTCTAGGTGGAAAAGGGATGGCAGCTACTGGTGCTAATACTAATACCTCCAATCCCCAGAGCTGGAGCGCCAGATGAAGATGGAGAACTTGTTTGTAACCTGGCAGCAGCGTTCTGCTCCAGCCAGCATGCCCATCAGTGTGAGTGATCGCAAGACGTGACCCAGTCTAGTATCCTACATGAGGATCCTGTGACCCTTCCTTGGCCACTGCTGTAATGCTCCCTGTCCCATATCCCCAGGCAGGGGAGCTGGAGACGCTGAAGCATTCGTCCCGCCTGGTGCATTACTGTGCAACAGCCCTGCTCTTTGACCCAGCTGCCTGGCTGCATGGGCCCCCAGAGACTTCTGGGCCTTCTGAGGGGCAGGTGAGCCCCAAGACTCCACAGAGTTCTCCCATGAGATCTCCCTTTACCCCAACTTGGATGGTTGGCAGTGAGTAGAGCCTAACTTAATCTCCACTCCCACAGCGGCGCCATCGCCCTGAGTCAGGATCTGGGAGCCGAGAGGCACCCCCAAGCTGCGAATCTTCTGATGTGCCTCTGCCAGGAGCCCGTGAGGAGCCGTGGCTGAAGGAGCTGAGCTTGTCTTTCCTACAACAATATGTGCAGTATCTGCAGAGCATAGGCTTTGTGCTGGTCCCACTGCGGCCTCCCTCGCCTGCCCGCAGGTGAGATGGCCCCACCTTTCCTGGTTTTTCCTCACTGCAGGTGATGCCCCCACAGGCCCATCCTCTGTTCATACAGGTCCTTTTAACAACTTGGGCCTTATTCATCTCACCAGACTAGCACACATACGTGAGGCTCTTATACACTTCCATGTGGCCCTCCCACATGGCCTACACAGCTCATAACAACATCTGTGGTGCTCACACCCACATACGTGCATAGCATTGTGTACATTCTCACAAAGCTCACGTCCACTTACAGCTTATATGTTAACATGCTTTATATCACCACACACATAAATCTCTTATATGCTTTAAGCTTTTGGACCTGGACCTTAATGATTTCTGCCGTGATCATCCCACTGACCTTCCTGAGATCGTGTGTGGCTCTTGGCCTGAGAAAGCTCTTTTCTCACCAAAGTCAGCTAGCTTTCTCACCAAGGACCAGTCCTCACATCACTGTCTCCTGGCCTCTTGGTCATAGCCACTCACAGTCAGTTCTCAGTTGTTGTAGGAGCTTCCCCGAAAGACATTAATTTACATACTTTCCATCCAGTTATGTTCTCCTTAAAAATTTTAATTCCTTTTTAAAACAAAGGACACTTGGTTAAAAAATGTTTCTAAAGACAAATTTAAAGATACATTTTCAGCCTTCCTTTCTCACTAAGCTTTTAACTATCACCAGTCATTAGTTAAGTCTGAAATTAATTTTCTACCAGGAGTAAGTGGGACATCTCTTCTTTCCAGGGCCTTTAAACTCCAGGAAGACAGGTCTGGTGTTTATAGCTCATCAGTGTAATGAATGGGCCTCACTGGCCTTCATGTTTTGTCCTTTTTCACAGAATCTTCCCTGCTTCTCTTCTCCCCTTGCCTGTGAAATGCCGAAACTGTCATTCTCCAATCAAAAGGGAACCATTTTTCCCTCTCACAGGAAGATGCCTACCTAGGCCATCAAGCATCTCCTTGAATTTTCATAAATAATTTTAGAAATACTTCAGATCTCTAGCCCACGCCTGAATGCAAATCTCTCTTATCACTGTGGACATCTACCTATATTCACAGCAGCCTCTCCTCCCTATCCTCATGCCCTCACTAGTAACAAAGAGGATTGGTCTCCACCTCCTCACCAAGCACTGCTCTCATTTCCTTTTAGAGCAAGAACTACTGTGGAGAGAGCCCTGCCCCACAGTCTAACCTAGACTCCAGTCTAAGCTTGATACTTATTCACTATGGGACTCCAAGCAAGTCGTTCCCCTCTCTGGGCCTATTTCCTCTCCTGCAAAATGATTCCATGTAAATGGATTCTGGGTCTGATAGTCAGATCCTTCACCCCACTAACCTGTCTCATCTTGTTCTCCTTACTCTTCTTTAGTACCAGCCGACTGCGGGCCATGGCTATCCTTGGGACAGAAAGCCGAGGCTCCTTCTCCTGCCCTAAAGCCAAGACGGATGGGAGTCCCAAGGTAACTCCTTGTCATATCACCTTCCCCCATAGTGAAATCTGTGATGCCACTGACCCTGAATTCTTTTCCCAAGGCCTAAGGTCAGAGAGAACCTCTGGTAGCACAGGGCCTAATGCATCTGACTGCTAACCAGAAAGTTGGTGGTACAAACCCACCAGCTTTTCCATGGAAGCAATACTGAGCAATCTGCTTCCATAAAGATTTACCACCTTGGAAACCCAATGGGGGTCGCTGTGAGTCAGAATCAACTCGAAGGCAGTGGTAGAAGGCCAATGACACCGAGTGATGCCGTGAGGTTACTGATCCCAGAATGGCACCATTAAAGTCAGTGGCTCAAGGGGCCCCTGCCCTGCTGGCTAGGGAGCCCTTACCCCTGAGCTCCAGTGCCCCAGTTATTTTTCCTTTCTCCAGAACACTGGGTCTGCGGTCACCACATACCACCTGCAGCGGGCACTGCCTGGGGGCATCATCCTCATGGAATTGGCTTTCCAGGTGAGCAGGAGGGAGCACTGAGTGGGGAGAGCCAGACCTGCCTGTCTCTTACCCTCCTGATCACATTTTCACCCTGTCTCCAGGGCTGTTACTTCTGTGTCAAACAGTTTGCTCTGGAATGTTCCCGAATCCCCATGGGACAGGCTGTCAACTCTCAGGTATGTGGTGGAGAGGCTGTAGTGGGTACAGAAGATAAGAATATGGGATTTAGATGAGGCTTAGGCACAATGTGGCCCCATGGCCCACCTGACTGGATAGGAGGAGTAATGCAATGGGCAGATTGGTCTAGTGGTTGATCTGGTACTGTGCGCTGACTACGTCAGTAGTTGTTTTGGTGCTCAGACTAGACAACCATGACTCCGACCCCATGGGTCATCCATAGCACTAGGGGCACAGGAAAGTCCAGTATAGTGGCTAGTCTACCCTGTGGTCATTCTGGCAGTAACAGTAGCTTGATGCTGTGGTTGGTCCGTAACCACAGGTAGCCTGACAGTGAGAGGTTTGAGTATAGTGGGTGATCAGGCACATAGATAGGTTGGTGCTGGAGACCATGCTGTTCTAATCTAGAGCTTAAGGAAGCTTGGCATTTTCAGTATAGTCACTGACTTAGAACGAGGACCAGAGTGCCCATCCACACAGGGTATCCCTGGCTTAGTAGTCATTATGTCCAGGTCAGTCTTCCTCAAGGGCAGGATGTCTGTACCCCATGAGGGTCAAGGATTTAGGAGTGCTCAGAATCAGAGGATCTAGTGAGGTCAGCGATCTGAAGTCCTTTGTACTTGAGTTAGTTTTGCTCCTTCAGGTTGCCAGGAATGTTGTGCTAAGACCTGTGCCGCCTTTGTGCCTCACATTTTGTTTCTGAGATCAGGATCTGACTGGGTCCAATCTGCCCTCCCCCCATACAGACAATACAGACCCCTTTTCGTTGGGTAGAGCTTTCACATCTGGACAGTTCCTATCTAGCCCATGGATGGCTGCCTTTGGCTTAGGTGTGTGGCTGCTGGGTCCAGTCATCACAAGACGTGACCCAAAGCTTATGTGCAAGTGCCTGCCTAGGCCACAGTGTTCATAAGGAACTATGGACGGGCTGGTAACCTTTCACGTTTTCCTGGAGTATTAGAAGGAAGGACCACCCTCCATTACTCTTCTTAGCCTCCCAAAGTCATTCTGGCTTCTGTGCCCCCAGTCTCCACCCAGCTTGGTTCTTTCTGCTCCTACTTACCTACTGTCTAATCTTATTTAGATTTCTAACTTACTTTTTTTCTTTTTCTAACTTGTTTATTACTGCTATTGTTTGTAAAGAAAATATATACTAAGCAAAGAGGAAAGCTTTACTCTCACTGTACAGATAAGGAAAGTGATGTTCATTCCAAAACTCCAAACCAAACTCTGCCATCAAGTCGATCCTGACTCACAGCAATCCCCATTGGATTTCCTAGGAGGAAGCTCTGGTGGTGTAGTGCCTAAGGCATTTGACTGCTAACCAGAAGGCTGGCAGTTCAAACCCACCAGCCACTCTGCGGAAGGCAGACTGGCAACCTACTTCCATAGAGATAACCGCCTCAGAAACCCAAGGAGGGGTCACTATGAATCAGAACCGACTCAATGGCAGTGAGTTTGGTTTTTGGTTTTGGAAATCTTTACAGAAGTAGATTGCCCTATCTTCCTTCTGTGCAGCATATAGTGAGTTTGAACTGCCAACCTTCTGGTTAGCAGTCAAATGCTTTAGGCACTATGCCACCAGAGCTCCTTTGTGAGGTTCACAGAGGTTAAGTCATTTGTTCCAGAGCATACAGCTAATCATTGGCAGTACTGGGGTTGAAATCTAGGTCCTTTGTGATTCTGAAACTGATCCTTGTTTCTTTCAGTTTATCACGCTCTCTCTAACTTTATGAAGACCTTGACATTATCTCATGGTAGATGAGGAAACTGAAACACAGAAAGGTTGTGACTTAACCAAGATGACACAGCTAGTCTGCCTCCTAGGCTATAGCTTCTCCTACAGTCATTTATTTCCCTTACTATTAACTCCCCAGTGCTCCCAAGGGAGTGGCCAGGTAGACACTGCCCTTCTACCACTATGGATCCAGGTAGTAACTAACATTCAGTAATGATTTCCATCTCTCTCTCTCTTTTTTTTTTTATTGTGACTTGGGGAAAATTTACAAAGCAAATTCATTTTCCGTACAGCAGTTCGCATACACTTTGTCTCATGACATTGACTACAATTTACCACAATGCAACAGCTCCCTCCCACTTCCTCCCCATAGTTAACCTCTTCCCTGCCTCTGTCTCTCCATGCACTCCTGCCCCCTGAGCTGTCTCCTTGTGCATAAGCAGCCCTTTTTTTTCCCATGATCTCTTCAAGGAGTGTATCTACCTCAGATAAATGTTCAACTCCTATGCCTGTCTTCTGTTTGGCTGGAAGCCACAGGTGTGGGTTCAATTCCAGACCTGAAGGGCAGCTAGGGGCCATACTCTCAGTGGTTCCAATAGGCTTTATCAGACCAGCAAACATGGTCCCCTCTCCCCCACCCACCCTTTTTTTTACCAAATGATTTTGAGTTTTGTTCCACATTGATCTCCCTCTCTATCCAGGATCTCCTACATAGATCCCCCTCCAAGTGGTTGGCAATGGTAGCCGGGCACCATCTAGTTCTGGTCTGATAGTCGTATAGGCTGTGGATCACATGGTGTACCAGTCACTAGGACTAATTCTTTCCATGTGTCTATGGTTTTCTTCATTCTTCTTTGCTCTGGATGAGGAGAGACCCATTGTTGCATCTAGATGGCTGCTTGCAAGCTTTTAAGATCCCAGTCGCTGCTTGCCACAGTAGGAGGTGGAACAGTGTTTTATGTAGTATGTTATGGCAGTTGAGCTTCATGGCCCATGACAATGGTCCTGAGCCCACAAGTTCAACTACTTGGTCCCTCTGGGTAGCTGGCTGTGACCAAGAAATGACTACAGCCTTGTCCCTTGTCAACTCTACTATACACCTGGGAATTCAGATCATACAAATAAATATACTTACAGGACCATTGTCTGCCAACCTTATACATGGTGTTGAGTACACTCCCTGCTTCATAGACATATCTAATAGTTCAGCCTGTCTACCCATCTATCCACCCATATACCCATGTTTGCCTTCACTGACAGCGCAGTACTGTATGTGCAAAAGGGTTCATCTTTGTTGTCTGTACCTCCCATGTACCTCTCTAGGTCTTCCTCTTCCTCAGTGCCACCATGTTGA
>NW_006921957.1:822231-846490 GCF_000298275.1 Orycteropus afer afer
AACCTTAGGCTTTCTTCATTTTGTTTTGATTTTTTTTCTGATTGATCCCTTTCCAAAGAAGTATTCAGGTATTTGTCTTCAATCTCATTAATTCAGTCTTCCATTGCATCAGTTCTACTCCTTTGCCCATTTAGTGTGTTACCTATTTCTGAGAATTTAGTATTAATCTTCTGGATTTTTATCTGCAGATTTTGTATCATTTCTAATTTGTCATTTCTTTTATTTTGTTCTTGTATTTTCTTTCAAAATCTTCTATGGGTTTGTCTTTCTTTTCCTTGGTGTGTCTCTCAAACCTTTGAAAATACCTAAATATAATTCTTTTGAATTCATTATCAGAGAGTTCCAATGCTGCTTCTTTCTCAGGGATGTGTTCTGGATCTGTATCCCACTCCTTTGTTTCTACCACTTTATCTTGCTTCTTTGTGTGGACTGTGATGGTCTGTTGTCTGAGACATTGTGGTGGTGTTGTATTTAGATCTCTGTTAACTGTTTGTGAAGAGCAGTGAAGGGTGAGTCAGGCTCTTCTTGGTGGTTGTTTATCCTTGGCCCGTTGGTGGCTCTCATTCAGTAAGTGAAGCTGCAGGAGGTATGGGAGTAGTTGTGTCATATGGGGACTGGTGCTGTGTTCCACTCGTTAGACAAAAATAACAATAACCATAAAAAAAGTAAAAGCACATGGACAAAAAATACACCATGTAATCACACAGGAACAGTAACCAAAAAAGGGAAAATGAAGAAAAAAGAAATAAAAAAAGATAAAAACCCTGCAATATCTGGGGAGAGGGCCATAAGAGAAAAAAGGAAGAGAAGGAGAATAATGAAGAAAAAAATGGGAAAAACGCAAATAGAAAAACAAGGAATAGGGTTAACCATGAGAAAGAAAAAAAAATATTGCAACCAGGAACAGGGAAAAGAAAAAACGCTGAAAACTAGAACCTGGGAGGAGAGGAGTAAAGAATAATAGTAAAAAGGACAAAAGTAATAAGAGTAGTAGTTTTAAAACAGACAAAAACAAACAAACTAGAAAACAGAAAAAAAAAAGTCATGACAGGGCACCCAGGCTCTGTCCGAGCACACAGACTGGGATGGAATTCCTGCCGGCCCAGAAAATGGGTGGGAGTGAGGGATGGCCGCACCTCCGTTCACCAAGAGGGTGTGGGGTATAAGAGTAACAAGAGGAATGTCGCACCCATCCAGTTGTCCGGGTCCAGAATGTCCTTGGAGTTCCTGGCAAATGGAGCCTATTCTTAAGTCCCTGGAATCTGGGAGAATGCTGTCACTTTAAATATCCAAAATGGTCACGCCACTTGTAAATATTCAAAATGGCTGCACCCTCGGACCGACAAAAGTCCACAGCTCAGCCCGCCTTCCTCTTCGCTTCTTTCCCTTTTATTCCCCAGCCATCAGAGCAGTCCTCTGTGCAGTCCCTGGCTAGCAGGGCTGATTTTTAGGTTAATTCTTAGGTCCTACCACTACTCGGCAATATCCAAGCTGTCTGTGCCGTCAGGATCACTGCCAGACTGCAGCTCCATAGGTCTCCTTTTCTGGTGTTTTCATACAAATTCTTCTGCTAGTTGGAGTTTAGTGCACTTCTATATGCTTCCCTTCAAGGCTCAGGGGTCCAGGATTATCTTCTGTAGTTGTGTTAATTGGTTCCCCTCTTCTTTGTTGAAGAGGGTCTATGCAGTCTGCCTATTCCGCCATCTTACCAGAACTCAATTTCCATCTCATTAAAAGAAATACCAGCTCCGTGTCTCTGCCCTTCCTTTCCTCTTCCATCAATGATTCGTTCATTCATTCTAAAGCAGAAGCAGGCCACCCTGGCCTGGCCTTGGCAGGAGGTCCCAATTCAAGCTTTAAGAATGAGTCCAAGAGCACTGAATTTCTGTTTCTGGTGACAGTCAATCTGGCAATGATTGATGGTGAAGGTTGTACAGCATGATTAATGTCATCAGTATCACTAAATTGTACACATAAAAACAGTGCTTGGGCAAATATTATGTGATACATACCTTACAACAATAAAAAGCAAAACAAAAACAGTTAAATGAGATTGAGTGTCAGGGGGAACAGGATTCTAGGCAAAGAGAACAGCAGGTACAAAAATGTTGAGGGAATATGTGACATACTAGGGGACAGCAAGTACTATGATGGCAAGATGAAGCTGGAGGCATGGGAAGGAGCCAGGAAAAGCATTCAGTAGTAACTACACAGCCTCTTGCCCTGGCACTTACCCCACTTTACTACTTGATTTTCATTAGTGCCATCTTCTAACATGGTGTGTCATTTACTCAGTGACTCTTTCTCATGTTTTTGTCTATGTCTTTACTACTAGAATATATAAGCTCCTTGAGGGCAAGGATTCAATTCTGTTTACCACTATATCCCCAGCACCTAGAACAGTACCTGGTAGGTACAAGGCAGACACTCAATGGGTATTTGCCACTTCAGTGAATCTGTGCCAGACTCCAGTAGAATCAGATAAGAGTAAAAATGCTCAGTCTCAGTCCCCAAGATGGACAGTGTTACATGTAAAGGGTTACAGTGCAGCATGAATGGATATAATGGGGAGGGCTTCCCATAAAACTATTTTGGCAGAGGGGAGGGTTACCTTGGCCCACAGCTACAGGGTGGGACTGTTGAGCTTCCTTTTCCCACAGAAAAGGAGAGGAATGTGCCCTAATCCTGTCCCCTGTTGCCACCTCTCCAGCTGTCCATGCTGTTCACAGAGGAATGTGACAGGGTACGGGACCTGATGCACGTGCACTCATTCAGCTATGACTTCCACCTGCGCCTGGTGCACCAGCATGTGCTGGGCGCCCACCTGGTCCTCCGACATGGCTACCACCTCACCACCTTCCTGCGACATTTCCTGGCCCACCACCCTGATGGTCCCCACTTTGGCCGCAACCACATTTACCAAGGTCAGTGCCCAAAGGCAAGCCAGTGAGCCAGAAAGAAAGAACAGGTCACAGGGTATCTCCAGGCTAGGGCCAGTGGGTGTGCTTCCTAGGACAAGACCCTGGTCTCTGCATTGACTGGTCTGGACTGTTAATTGCCTCATAGCACTGGTACCCTGTCCCCATTTCTCTGGCTGTGTCTTAAGTTCTTCACAATCTGTTTCATATCAAAGTGTGGCTCCTGAGTCATATGCACCCTGCCCTCTGTCTGTCTGTTCTGAGCTACTGTTTATCCCATCTCAGTGTTGTGTAGAAATGCAGCTGTCCTGGAAAATAGAACCAGTCTGCCTGCCAATTAAAACCTTAGGAACTCCCATCCCCTCCACCCCACCCCACCCCACCCCACCCCTGACCAGATCAGTGTATCTGTCTCAGGCTCAGTGTCTCCTATCTCCTATAACTTGCCCCTCAGGGACACTGGAGCTCCCCACACCACTCATTGCTGCCCATCAGCTTTACAACTACGTGGCGGACCATGCCAGCTCCTATCACATGAAGCCGTTGCGTATGGCCCGGCCAGGGGGCCCGGAACATAATGAATATGCCCTGGTGTCAGCATGGCACAGGTAAAGCTAGAAGGGCCACCCAGCAAGCACTCACATAGAGCTGAGGTCTAGGCCTTAGCTCGCAGTTAGGAGACCCGTGTTTTCTCAGGCAGAAGAGGTGGGACTATTTTCCCTGGATGTTAGGGTTGACATGTCCTTCACCTCTACCACACAGCTCTGGCTCCTACCTGGACTCTGAGGGACTTCGTCACCCAGATGACTTTGATGTATCTCTGCTTGTTTGTCACTGCGCTGCACCGTTTGAGGAGCAGGGAGAGGCCGAGCGACATGTTCTGCGGTCAGCAGATCCCCCACCTCGAGCCTGCCCATTACCTACCCTCCTCCTTGCTCCCTGCTCTTGCCCTCTATCTGCTCCACTGTGACCACCACATTCCTTTCCACTTCTCCCATAGGCTGCAGTTCTTTGTGGTGCTTACCAGCCAACGAGAGTTATTCCCCAGACTCACTGCTGACATGCGCCGGTTCCGGAAGCCACCCAGACTGCCCCCTGAGCCAGAGATTTCAGGGAGTTTAGCTGGAATCCCTGGGGAGACCACAGGGGTTGGTTTGGCCCCTGGACTAGCCCCCCTATTCCCACCACTGGCTGCAGAAGTGGGTGTTGCACGGGCACGACTGGCTCAGCTGGTACGGCTGGCTGGAGGCCACTGCCGTCGGGACACACTCTGGAAGCGCCTCTTCCTGCTGGAGCCACCAGGGCCTGATCGGCTGCGGCTAGGTGGGCGCCTGGCCCTGGCAGAGCTGGAGGAGCTCCTAGGAGCAGTCCATGCCAAATCCATTGGGGACATTGACCCCCAGCTGGTAAGGGGCTGTGGGCTCCAGATGGGGTTGGGGAGGTTGCTGGGAATTTCAGAGGTTCTGGGGTCTCAGAGCTGCCTCTGGGACAGCAAATCCAGGCCTGTGGACCCTCCCGCAGGACTGCTTCCTGTCCATGACAGTCTCCTGGTACCAGAGCCTGATCAAGGTTCTTCTGAGCCGTTTCCCCCAGAGCTGTCGCCATTTCCAGAGCCCAGACTTGGGAACTCAATACCTGGTAAGTCCCCTGAGCTCCCTCTGGAAGGGGAGACATGGTAGAAATCATCATCAGAGAGATGCCAGATGTCCCTCTCAAAGATCCCCAGCCTGACCAAGCAAGCTGCGTCCTGGTGGGGGCCTGGATGGAATAGGACTACACACATATATGTAAAAACCCTTCCAGCACTGAGTGCAGATGTGATTCACTGAGCTGTGGAATGTTTAAGGGGATAACTTAGAGCCTTGCGCCCACTGGCTCACCAAAAACAAAGACTGACTAGAGATCCTGGGGATCAAGGTGTGGAACCACAGGAGCACTCAGAACCCATCTATGGTTAGTCTGGAGACTGCAGTTCCATAAAGGCCCTCTTTAAAGCTTTGTTACCCAAAGTATGTTCCTCAAACCAGCAGCATCAGCAGCCCGTGGAAGCTTGCTGAAATGCCCACTCTCAGGCTACACTCTACACCTACTGAACAGAATCTGCATTTTAGCAAGACCCCAAGATGATTTGTATACACATTAAAGTTTAAGGGACACTGTCATAAGGGCAGGTAGCAAGAGCAGAGGTGTGAGAAGAGGTGTGGTGAGTATGAACACAGGCACTTAGAGTCTAAAGGGACGGGCCCAACAAGAGCAGTGGTCTAGGAGAGGAGGCTTGTCAAGGGAAGACAGAGAAAGGAGGAGTTGGACCATGGTAAGGAGTCCTGAGACAAACGTTTGTGGGGAAAGTTAGTTTCAGGGTCATCCAGAGAAATCAGTTAGGATAAGGCTGTGGTGGTACAGGTGGGTGTGAACAGATGGGGCTGATCCTGTAGGTGGGAACACTGAGCAGGAATAGGTTTCAGGGGGAGGGTGATGACCTCAACTTGAGGCAAGCTGAGCCTGAGGTCCCTAAGGACCTTCTGGGAATGCTGTCTAGAAGGCATATGGACATTGGGATGGGTGCTCAGAGAGTGATCTAGGCAGCATCTATAGGAACAGGTGGTAATTGAAGTCTTGGGACTAGAAGAAATTGCCCAGGGAGAGAAAGCAAAGCTAAGTGTTAGCGAACAGTCGTAAAAGGAGAGTCCCAGGAGAAGTCAGGGAGATGAGAGACCCAAGACAGAACAGGACGCAAAGATGGGTTGTGTCAAGGGTAGAGAACTCCAATCCACTGATTGGCTCCAATGGGCTAGGCTTGACACAAGGCCTCAAGATAGGTGACCTCAGTAACCTTCCAGTTATGCGTTACCCCTCATTCTGATGCGGCTCAAACAGGCAGCCTGGGAAGCTAACAAGAATAAGAACTGAGATGTTCAATTTGAATACAAGGCCCTGAGTGGCCTTGGAGTGCAGGCGGGGTCAGGTGTAACGATGGAAGCAGACCATTGACAGGCCCCCACTTCTAAGCTGCCCAAAAGGGTCTGCGCCTCTTCAGATGAGACATACCTCCCTCCCTGTCTCATTTTGTTTTTCTCTATAGGTTGTGCTGAATCAGAAGTTCACTGACTGTTTTGTGCTAGTGTTTCTGGATTCCCACTTGGGAAAGACGGTGAGAACAGGGGTAGGGGGTTTTGTGCCAGCCTGGTGTAAGGATGTAGCCTGTATGCTCCACAGCAGAGCCTGCTTAGTGCCCGCTCTTTCTGAACACTCTCCCTGTTCCTACCCTGCCCTCTTCTCACCACAGCACCCCACCTCTGTTCCCACAGTCTCTGACGGTGGTATTCCGAGAGCCCTTCCCAGTGCAGCCCCAAGACAGTGAAAGCCCCCCTGCCCAGCTGGTCTCCACCTACCACCACCTCGAATCCGTCATCAACACAGCCTGTTTCACTCTCTGGACCCGCCTCCTCTGAAGGAGTAGGCCACCGAATGCCCCTGTTTCTCTAGTCATGGATCTACCAGATTGCCCACTTGAAACGAGACTAAGCAACCCTGTGCTGGGCCCCAGGACAAACACAGAGTGAAACCAAAAGCTTCGTGGATCTCTCAAGGGTCTGTTGCCACATCCCACAAGAAGAGGTTACTCTCCCTATTCACAGCCACTGACTAGCCCAGGGCTCCAGAGGGTCAGGTCAATTCCCTCAGGTGCCCACCTCCGCCCTGGCCTCTGGGCACTTCCAGAAGGGAACTCCTCCTTCCTGCCTACTTGGTGGAGTCCTTTATACCAGATGGCAAGCACTCACCTTGAATCCTGCCTCCAAGTCTCAGATTGCTATCTCCCTGCCCCTAGCCCTCTGGTCTTTATTTCCCACATGAACATCACTGCTGAACAATACTGTTAAGCTAAGACACGTGGGTTCCAGTCCCAGCTCTGCCTTTGAGCACCTGTGACCATGGGCAACTCCATTTGCTCTCAGACCTTTGGTTTCTCATCTGTAAATGAAGTGGTAGGCTCAAGAGATCACCCGTCTCTACAGTAACACCGGTTCAGACTGGCAGACTTGAGCATGAGCTGTATGGCCCTTCTTAACAGGAGGGAAGCAGCCCAGAGAAACTAAAGGGTTAGACACTGTGTGTCCCCCCCCCACCCCTAAATACATATGTACATGAAAATGTTCAGCATATTGTCTTTAATTCAGAGGAGGAGACACAGGATACTCTTTGTCCCAGAGAGGTATGTGGGCAGTGGACAGGACCTCACTGGCCAGCCGGTGGGCGGCCCCACCTGTCCCAATATGTACGTAGCCATCTCAAGCCCTCTACAGTGTCTCCTGAGGGAAGAGGGAGATAGTAGCATCTCAACCAGGAAGAGAGAAAGGGCCCCCATTCAGTAACTGTCTGTTTAGTACTCCCTTCCCCAGGGCCAAGACAGGTGCCTTACGCCACCTTTAGCCTTACCCCTCACCTTGGGGCTGGTACTCGCAGCCCACAAAGCCCGTGTAGCCTTCATCTTGCAGCAGCTGGAATAGGTAGGGAAAGTTCAGCTCTCCAGCACTGTCGGGTTCCCCCCGGCCTGGGACCTGCGCCACCTGCACATGTCCTGGGACAAATAGGGGCAGATATAAGCCCAGGCCTCCTGCTGTGGCCTCAGGGACAGATATGGGGGGTTAAAAGTGTGGACGGGCATAGGATACAGCATAGCAGATGAGGAAGGAGCAAAGAAGGGGACCCCTCTTCACCAACAATGGGCAGGAACTCCCGGATATTTCCCGTCAGGTTCCCATCCATGATTTGCCAGTGGAATATGTCCTGGGAACAGAACACTACAGTCAGAGACCCCTCAGGCACACACCATTCTTCAAGGCCCCCTAGAGACTGGGCCCTCTGAGAAGTATTCTCTTTCTTCTGCTTACCATTTGTAACTGGAGATTGGGTCTTCCAACCTTCTGTAAGATGGCTGCCACTGAGGGAGAGAGGAGGAGGAGGTCATGAGACTCAAGAGAGGGCAGGAATCAAAGGGGACAGAAGGCGGTCCTACCTTGCTGGGGGGTATCCAGGAAGTACCGGGGATCAGTGATTCGAGTGTTAATGGGCTCCAGCAGTCCCACGAGGTTCTCCTAGCACCATGTTGGATGCTGTGAATAAAGCTCCTCACCAAGTTTTCTCAGAAGAAAGTCAAGGCCCACACCTGTCCCACTCGGCCTTATCTGCTTGCTCCACTGTGAACCTCCCCACACATACCCCGAAAGACATCCATGCAAGTACAAGCCTATGTGTTTTCACCTGTCTCTCACCTGAGCCAAAACCCCAGCTGCGTGTCTCAGGTTCTCCAGAAAAACTGTCTCCATCTCACCCTCGACAGCCGCTCGATCAGCTCCCTGGGGTACACGGCCAGCCATCAGGTGAATCCTGTGGGGAAGATGGAACTGGAGGGGCTGTGGGTCCATCCTGAAGCAGAGGACTTCACTCCTGCGGCTCCTGTATGCATCCTTCCAGGATGCCGGTGCCAGCCACACTCCTCTCCCCAGGGCTCCGGTTCACACACCCTGGGCCATGATGCTTAGGTATCCCAGGGCCCTCAGACACCTGTGTCAGCCTAAGCCAAGCCTTTCCCGGATGCCTTCTTAGGGACAATTGTCTGGGCTCCGGATCCATTCCCCTGCTTCAGAGCCCTAAGTCTATCACTTAGCCCCTCTTATCCTTTCAGCCTTTATCTCTTTCGGCCCCTTCTCAGTTTATAAGCATGCTAAAGCTTCACCTTTAAAAAATCATTTTGACCCTTACCCTTGTCAAGTATTCCAGGCTGCCTGCCTACTCCTCTACTTGCATCTATTTCTTAGCTACTTCCCATCTCTCCTCTGTCCCTAGCACTAACCCATTGGGCCTCTGCGGGATTTGACATGTATTTTGATCACCCCACTTTGACCCTTCCTCCTCCTGTGTTATCACCACCTGGTATTTCTCAGCTACATCCAAACTTCACACCTACATTTCAGGCCCTCCTGGGCCCAACAGGCTACATCTCCAGCCTCAAGAACCCCTGAACATGGTTATACTCAGCCTAGAATGCTTTTTACCTCCTGCTCATCAAGCAAATGCCTACAGCTTCAAGACTCCATTCTACCATCATTACTTGTTAGCAGCTTTCTCCGACCCCAGACAAGGGCCTAGGTGCGTGCTCTGCTCCCATGGTCTCTTAAAGTGACACCATCCTAAAACAATCAGTATATTTACTTTGCCATCTCCCTAATCAGACTGGACTTCCAGCATGGGATATGCATTAGCAAGCAGCAAAACAAGGAGAATGACACAAGACAGTAAGAAAATTTCAAAATGCAGTTTTAAAAAGGGCCATGATGAGGGTGAGTGGGCTCACTCCTGAGCCTCTCAGACCTAGGGGCCACGGCTAGCAGACCACGAATTTGCAGTAGGGACGTGGGTCATAAAGGAGGAAACAAGGGAAGATGGGGACCAGGAGGAGGAGGAGGAAGTGGGGGGATACCTGGGACAGCCCAGGGCCTTGGCATAGAGCACAGCCTGTTCCAGCCCCTCTCGGAAGGCATCCTGCCTTCCCGGTACGGCCGCCAGCCCCATCTCCCCCTTCTCTGGGTCTCCTGTGGAGAGAACAAACTTTAGCCCCGGTTCAGGCACCCTGCCTTGGCCTCAGCTCAAACCAGGCCGCGCTCCCTCAGCGCACCCGAGGGCGTATTGATCAGCACCATCCGCAGTCCAGCCTCACGCACTGCGCGTGCCAGTTCCTCCGGCGGCTCCGCGTATGGCCAGGCCACCTCCGCGGCCTCGAAGCCCGCGCTGCCCGCGGCCCTCAGCCGCGCGGGGAGGCCAGGGAGCTCGGGGAACAACCACGACAGATTCGCTGAGAAACGCAGCGAAGCCATGGCCAGCCAAGAGGGACGGCCTGGGTACAGAGTCCAGAATCCGCGCGGGGCGGGGCCCGGTCTCGGCCGACCGGAAGGCGGAAGGCGGTGAAGGCGCACCGGGTAGACACGCTGGAACCCTGCGAGGAGCCGGAGCAGGACCCTGGGCCGGAAGCTGACGGGTGGAGGGGCTGCAACGTGGGGAGAGAGCCTGGGGTCCGGAGGAAACAGAGCGAGAACTTTGGCTGCTGGCTTTCAACATCTACGTTTATTACTTTGAGGTTAGGAAAGGAATGTGTTGTAAAAACCTAGGTCAGTCCAGAAAGGAGACTGGGAAAGGCGGGGAGAGGCGAAAGGTCAAGAACACCTGGGTCCCGGCGTGGGCGAGTGGGGCAGCCTCGGGAAAAAAGAAGAACCCTAGGGCGTCGGGAGAGCGCGCTGGTGGTGCAGTGCCTAAGGCATTTGACTACCAGCCAGAAGGTTGGTGGTTCAAACCCACCAACCACTCCACCGAAGGAAGATGGGGCAATCTCCTTCCATAAAAATGTACTGCCTCGGGGTCGCTGAGTCGGAATAGATTCCACGGCAGTGGGTTTTCTTTTTGGTGAGAGAGCGTCTGGGGGAGGTGGAGCAGGCTGGTGCGCCCCCCTTTGCTGTGGAGAAAAGGCAGGGAGAACTGACCAGGCCCCGAGGACCTAGTTAACATTAAAGGACTGGTCTTCAGAAAATAATATTTAATATTTTTCCTGATAAAAATTTTATATCCCACTATGACCCCTAACTGCCCTTCAGGTCTGGAATTGAACCCACTCCTGTGGCTTCCAGCCAAACAAGACAGGCATTTGAGGTGAACATTTACATTAGGTGGATACACTCCTTGGAGAGATGAATCATGGAAGAATAGAAGGGCTGCGTATGCGCAGGGAGACAGCTCAAGGGGCAAGAGTGCATGGGAGGGAAGGACACAGGGAAGAGGCAACTATTGGAAGGAAGTGGGAGGGAAGCTGTTGCTTTGTGGGAAACTGCAGTCAGTGTCATGAGACAAAGCTTATGTGAACTGCTGTATGAAAAGTGAATTTGCTCTGTAAACTTTCACCTAAATCACAATTTTTTAAAAAAATTGTATATCGTCATTGTGAAGCGTTCTAAAGCAGTATGACTGAATAAAGAACAAAACCACCAGTTACTACCCCACAAACTCCTTAACTTTCCCTGATAGACTTTAAAAAATATGATTACAAAATTCTTATGATACTGTGTATGCAGTTTATATTTTGTTTTTTCCCATCTAATATTATTTTGTGAGCATTTCCCATGTTCTTAAATATTCTTCAGAGTCATTGCATTCATTCAGTGCTTAATTGTTCCACTTCATAAACCGGTTGTGGTTCAATGGATTCTGACTCATAGTGACCCCTACAGGACAGAGTAGAACTGCCCTATGGGGTTTCTGAGGCTGTAAACGTTATGGAAGCGAACTGCCATATCTTTCTACTGCTGAGTGACTATCATAGGGGTGACACCAAAATGACTATCTATAAAATTTTGTGCAGTGTTTCTGCAGAAATTTTCTATTTTTCATAAAAATATCCTTGTGATTAGTTACAACACAAAAACTGTTTTCATAAGCCCAGCTTACACGTATCAATATATCTACAAGGCTAAAACTCTATGCTAATTTACTTTTTGAACCTTCTAATAAGCTCTGAAGGAGCTCTGGTGGTATAGTGGGTAAGGTATTTGGCTGCTAACCAAAAGGTCAGCAGTTGAAACCCACCAGCCACTCTATGGAATGAAGATGGGGCGATCTACTTCCATTAAAGATTTACAGCCTGGGAAACCCAATGGGGTGGCTATGAGTTGGAATCATTCGATAGTAGTGAGTTTGGTTTGGTTTAATATGCTCTAGCTGTCTAGGGATGACACCATGAATTACCATACTGGGTGACACCAAACCTAGAGATGCCACTGCCTGTGGGGCAGTTCTCCTCTGTCCTATTGGGTAACAATAAGCTGGAATCAACTCAAAGCCCATAGGTTATTCTGTTGATGGACAGGAGCTCTGATAGCGTAGTGCTTAAGGCATTTGACTGCTAACCAGAAGGCTGGTGGTTCAAATCCACCAGTCACTCCTCGGAAGGAAGGTTGGGCAATCTACTTCCGTAGTGATACTGCCTCGGAAACCCAAGGAGGGGTCACTATGAGTCGGGGCGACTCGACGGCACATAACAACAACAACAACAGCTGTCGTTATTACCCAATTACAATAGCCATTCAGATCATGCAGTTTTGTCTCTATGCTTTGTTTTCATTCTTGCCAGTGTTTGATTTTGTCAAATTTTCCGATGTTTTAGCTACAATATTGTGGTAATTAGTATTTGTGAACCTATATCAGCAATTTTTTTGAGAATGAAGTAGGAGAAAAAGAAAAAAAAAAAAACTTCGGTTCCAATAATGTAATGAATAATGTTGTAATTCAATGTAGAAAGATTTTGCAAAACAGTTTTGTTGTTAGTATTCATATAATACAAGATATAATATATTTAAGTGATTTACAACTATATCACCTATTATTTCACGACTAAAACTTATAATAAACATTGCTAAGGATTCTCTATGGTTTGGTATAGGAGGAGGTTCTTGGAAAGGGATGACACCATGAATTACCATACTGGGTGACACCAAACCTAGAGATGCCACTGCCTGTGGGGCAGTTCTCCTCTGTCTTATTGGGTAACAATAAGCTGGAATCAACTCAAAGCCCATAGGTTATTCTGTTGATGGACATGAAGCTTTTTTCAAAATATTGGGGGTCGAGTGCTATAAGGGCATTTTAATTTTTTTCTTAGGTTCTTTCCCAGAGATGTCCATTAGTGTCTGCTTGTCCAAAGCCCCATGTAAGGAAAATTAACTGTCTCCTAACACAGGTCTCTATTGAGCAACTGTGGGTGGACTATCCCCTCTTAGTATCCATTCCAGTGAAAGGTGATCCAACAGAATGTAAAAATTATCAAACAGTATCATTTATATCACACACAAGTAAAATCTTGCTGAAGATAATTCAAAAATGGTTGCAGCAGTATATTGACAGAGAATTTCCAGGAATGCAAGCTGGATTCAGAAGAGGACATGGAATGAGGGATATCATTGCTGATGTCAGATGGATCTTAGCTGAAAGCAAAGAATACCAGAAAAATGTTTACTTATGTTTTATTGACTATGCAAAAGCCTTCAACTGTGTGGATCATAACAAATTATGGATAACATTGAGAAGAATAGGAATTCCAGAACACTAAATTGTGCTCATGAGGAACCTGTACATAGACCAAGAAGCTGCTCAGACAAAACAAGGGATACTGCATGGTTTAAAACTGGGAAGGGAGTGTGTCAGGGTTGTATATTTCACCATACTTATTCAGTCTGTATGCTGAGCAAATAATCCAAGAAGCTGAACTATATAAAGAAGAACAGGGCATCAGCTTGGAGGAAAAGTGATTAACAACCTGCGATACGCAAATGACACAACTTTGCTTGCTAAAAGTGAGCATGACTTGAAGCACTTACTGATGAAGATTAAAGACTGCAGTCTGCAGTATGGGTCATATCTCAACATAAAGAGAACAAAAATCCTCCCTACTGGACTAATAAGCAGGATCACAATAAATGGAGAAAAGATTGAAGTTGTCAGAAAATTTTATATTACTTGATTCCACAATCAACTGCTGGAAGCAACAGTCAAGACATCAGACATAGTATTGCACTGGGCAAATATGCTGCAAAAGACCTCTTTCAAGTGATGAAGAGCAAAGATGTGTCTGTGAAGACTAAGCTGCACCTAACCCATGCCATGGTATTTTCACTCGCCTCATATGCATGTGAGAGCTGGATAATGAATAAGGAAGACTGAAGAAGAGTCGATGCTTTTGAGTTGTGGTGGTGGTGAAGAATACTGAAAGTACCATGGACTGCCAAAAGAATTAACAAATCTGTCCTGGAAGAAATGCAGCCGAAACACTTCCTGGAAACGAGAATGCCCAGATGTAGTCTGACCTACTTTGGTCATATTGTCAGAAGGGACCATTCCCTGGAGAAGGATATCATGCTTGGTAAAGTGGAGGGTCAACGAAAAAGGGGAAGGCCCTCAACGAGATGGATTGGCACAGTGGCTGTAATGATGGGCTCAGGTATAGCAAGGTTTGTGAAGCTGGCACAGGACTGGGCAGTGTTTCGTTCTGTTGTACATGGAGTCGCTGTGAGTCAGAGCTGACTCGATGGCACCTAACAACAACAACAACAACATATGCATATGAAAGCTGGACAATGAATAGGAAGACTGAAGACTATTTGATGCTTTTGAGTTGTGGTATTGGTGAAGAATTGAAAGTGTCATGGAGTGCCAGAAAAACGAACAAATCTTCATCCTGGAAGAAGTGCAGCTAGAATGCTTCTTAAATGAGAGGATGGCCACACTTCACCTCACCTACGTAGATCATGTTGTCAAAAGAGAGACCATTCTCTGGAGAAGATTATTATGCTTGATAAAGTGGAGGGTCAGTGAAAAAAGGGGAAGAATCTGAACAAGGTGGGTTGACAATTTCTGCAGTGATAGGCTCAAGAATGATAAGGATTGTGATGATGACGCATGACCAGGCAGTGTTTCATTCTGTTGTACGTAGGGTTGCTATGAGTCAGAGCCTATTCAATGGCACCTAACAACAACATGCCTTAGGTATTTCAAATACCAGCAGGGTCACCCATGGGGAATAGGTTTGAGTGGAGCTTCCAGACTAAGAGCAGATTTCCACCAGTTAATAGCAGTCAACTGATTTCTTGCCCATTTGCTGCTGGCTTTACACTAGGAAGTTTGCCTTGGCATGGAATATGTTCCTTTCGTATAGTCTAATTTGAAACCAGGCTCACCGTATTTAACATTTTAATCAGTCCTAACTTCAGAGTGTTTATAGTACAGTATTGACAGTACCAAGTAGCTCTGGTGGCACAGTGATAAGAAACATTGGCTGCTAACTAAAAGGTCAGTGGTTCGAACCCATCAGCTGCTCTGCAAGAGAAAGATGAGGTAGTCTGCTTCTGTAAAGATTTGCAGCCATGGAAACCCAATGAGGCAGTTCTACTCTGTCATATAGGGTTGCTATGAGTCAGATCAACTTGATAGCAATGGGTTTGGGTTTGGATAAGGGAAGTAATCCCTTTATTAACACTTCATTATAAATCTGATTCTCAAATTCTACATGAGACTTTGTTTAAAAGCACCACCACCTGCTGTAGTCTGTACCAGGATAAATTTGTCCAACCACTAATGGTCCACCCTATTTTTACTTGTATGCCCTGTAGGGCCACAGAGATGTTATATAAACTGGATATGTGACTCACTTTTCCCCTTAATTCCCTTACAACACCTTCACATAATATATTAAAATAAATACATAAAAAGAGTACCCTGCCATGAAATTTAATACTATTTGACTGACTGTACTTTATATCACTTTGCAAGATAGTATTACACTAATTTACCTTTACAAATCTTGATTTTCTTTGCAATTAACTTTTAACCAAAGAATTTGCACAATTGGCAACAACAATATGTAAATAGTTACATAAGATGCAATGCAACGCACTGCTCTGGAGTCCGATCCGACTCATAGCAACCCCTCCTTGGGTTTCCAAGGCAGTATCACTATGGAAGTAGATCGCCCAGCCTTCTTTGGGAGGAGTAGCTGATGGGTTTGAACCGCCAGCCTTCTGGTTAGCAGTCAAATGCCTTAGGCACTATGCCACCAGAGATCCTAATAGTTACAGGTGTTGTTGTTATGTGCCATTAAGTGGGACCCGACTCATAGCTCAGAGCTCCTAACAGTTACATAGGTGATGGCTAAAGTTTGAGTATAGTGTTCAGAGTCTCAGTGGTTCACTGAATAAAAAAACTTAAAAACCATACTCACTGCCATCAGGTTGATTCATGGTTACCCCTCCTTGGGTTTCCGAGGTGGTATCTCTACAGAAGTAGATTACCCAATCTTCCTTCTGAGGAGTTTGAACCACCAGCCTTCTGGTTAGCAGTCAGATGCCTTGGGAACTATGCCACCAGAGCTCCTGGTTCACTGAATAGCACTTAGCAATATGCTAAACAATATTAAAAATTTATGTGTGAAGTGCAAATTAAAATCTCAATAAAAGTCCATTTTATACCTTACAGGCTGGCACAAAGTAAAAAATCATACATTTTCAAATATTAGATAGGATTTAGAACAACTGGGACATTTATTCACTGTTGATAGGAGTGTAAATCACTACAACCATTTTGGAACACAATGTAGTATTATCTCTCAAAGCTGAGCACTTACAAACCTTTGATCCAGCAGTTACTTCCCCAGGTATATTCCCTGGAGAGACTTTTGCAGACGGGTACCAGGAGATATGTTCAATGATGTTCATAGCAGCAATATTTATATAGCAAAACCATGAAACTAACCCAAATGTCCATCAATACCTATATAGGTGAGCTATTATATAGTCACATGATATTGTATAGAAGAGAAAGCTGATGGATCAAATTATAAAACTGAGTTGCTGTTCTATTAGAGCAGCGTATGAAGAGCTTAGTGTAGTTTGGGTCAAATTGAAAACAGCGGCATGAACACATCAAATGGATAAATCTCAGAAACATAATCTGGAATGGAAAAAGCAAGTCACAGAGGAATACATATAGTATGAGTCCATTTATATAAAAATCAAAAACAAAACTAAAGGATATCTTGTCTAGGGATACAAACATCTATCATAAATATAAAAATATAAAGAAGAGGAAGTGAGTAAAGATCACAAAATTCAGGATAATAGTGACCTCTGGAGGAGGTGGGAAAGGAATGACATGGGAAACTTCAAAGATAATCATCATACATTTTGTCTCGCACTCAGTGTTGTGGCTATGTATGTTCATTTCATCACTATTCTTTATATCTTACATATATTTCATAAATACTTTGCATCTGTTTCATATTTAATTTTTTAAAAAATTTAAAAAACCTTCTGTATGCATTACTACCACCTGTTAGCACATTTTATATTAACATTCTCATTGTAGTATCATCATAAGCTTAAGGTTTTCCTACAGGCTCAGCTTGTTTATATTGGACTATACTTGCATTTTAGACTCAACTTGTCACTGCAAAGTATAAAAAAAACAAAAACAAACTCACTGCCATGGAGTCGGGTCCAACTCATAGTGACCCAAGTATAAAAAAGAAAACAAAATAAAAACCCATTGCTGTCAGGTCAAATCTGACTCTTAGTGATCTTATAGAACAGAGTAGAACTACCCCTCCGAGTTTCCAAGGCTGTAAGTCTTTACAGAAGCAGACTGCCACATCTTTCTCTGGCTGAGTGGCTCGTGAGTTTGAAATGCCAACCCCCCTCTTTCTGTTTGCAGCAGAGTGCTTAACTACTGCACCACCAGGCCTCCTCCTGCTAAGTATAGCATGGTCTTTTATTGTGTAGATAGTCCCTGACTTACAACAGCTTTCCATTCTGACAACCTCTTTTTTTTTTTTTTTAAGTTATTATTATTACTGTCTTTTATTATCAGTATCTTTCTAAATCCGGTCTCTAGTTGTCTTTGGGGGTTGAAACTATTACATATAAACTTTCAGATTTAAAGACATCAGCCAGTTACCTGCTGCAACATTATATGTGGTACATATTACTAGCCATCAGATGTATACACAAACAAAGAACAAAGGACAGTCATTTAAATGTGGTTTATCATAACTTGAATATGTCATTAAGTCAGGGACTACTTGTATTATCTGTTCAAAACCTGTGGAAGCAGCCTGTAAGGTGGTCCCCAGTGATCTTTACTTCCTGGTATTCATATCTTCATGAGTGTGGGCCTGACCTAGTGACTGACTGACTTCTAACCAATTGGATACAGCAAAAGTGATGTAGTACTCCTTCAGAGATTAAGTTAAAAAAAGACTGTGGCTTCTCTCTTGGGCAGCCATTCTCAATCTTTCACTCACTTGCTCTGAGGAAAACCAAAAACCATATTGGGTACTGCTGTCTGGAAAGACCTAAATGTTAAGGAACTGATGTCTCTGGCCAAGAGCCATCATGGACCTGAGGCCTACCATCAGCCATCTGAATGATCATGAAGCAGATCTTTTACCAGTTCTTCCCCTGGTTAAGCCTTGAAATGACTACAACCCTGGCTAACAGCTTGATTCAGTCTTGTGAGAAACCTTGAACAAGAGGCACTTGACTAAACCATACCCAGATTCCTGACCCACAGAAACAATGGATATTAATGTTTGTTGTCTTAAGGAGCTGTATCTTGGGGTAATTTGTTAGCAGCAATAGATAATACAGAATTTCTTTCCTCTGTGGAACTATTATTACTTTCACTACTTCTTCATCTTAAGAAGTGAATGGGTACTGCCATCTTCTTACATGATTCTTTCCCTGATCACAGTGATTGGACAATGGATGAGCACTTGACCCAAGCTGAACAACAGTACCTGTTATAGACATTGTAGGTTGCTTACCTGAGATACAGTGACTTACTTAATATGGCTTTTCTAGCCATGGTTACCTGCCAGATGACTGGGTGGAACTATGCAAATGTGAGCTGCTTATGGCCCACCAGCCCACAGGACTAGATAGCTTGCTGGTAATGTAAATAATGTTATGGCACCCCTGTGGGTGTGGGAAATAAGGTATATGGAACTCTAATGTGGGGATTGGTCAGTTTTTCCATTCCTTTAGGCTTAAAACGAGCAACCCCAGAGGCAGACAGAGGGGATCTCACTACTGTCAAGACAGAAAAAGATCCAGGAGTGAAGTGTGTCCTTGTACTCGAGATCCCTGCAGTGAGATGGCAGAGGGATGATGGCAGCAGAGGCAGAAGAAACAAGATTGGCATGAGACAGAGCAGCGGGTTTCCCAGCCCACAGAGAGAGAAAGCTGAATGCCTTCAGGAAGGAGCTTGCTGGCACAGTAGGGTGCCTCTTTGGAGACCTACTGGCAAAGCTAAAAGAGCTTTGTGACATTGGCCCGAACAGGGCAGAGGCTGATGCCAGAGAGAAGCAGACCTGCAGCACAGCTGAGAAGAAGCTGTCCTGATTAAAGAACTGTACCTGACTTGTTCCTGATCCTGAACTATAACCTGTTACTTCCCTAATAAACCTTATAATCATGAGTATTCTGTGTGCAAAGAATTATCAAACCCAGCAGAGAAATAGAGGGTGCTCTGGGAGGCACAGTTGATGTCAAAATTGGTAAAAAGTTTGGAGGGTGGAGGCATGTCTGACCTCGACGTCATAGGAATCAGCCTTGGGCTGTTGATCTTGTTCTGGATCTTCTTTCCTCTTGTGAAGTGGAAGAGGTCAGAAGACCCCGCCCCCATGGCTTGTTTGCACTATCCAACATCCATTCCCTCTTTTCTCCTTCCTAGTTGAGCCATACCTCATGGAGACAGTAAGCCAGACAAAATAAAGCTAATGTACAGAGAGAAACAGCAAAGAAAAACCAAAAGACAGCACTTGGACCTGCTGTAAGACAATCAACCAGACGTGCCTTCTTGCTTCATCTTAACTCTTTCCAAAAACAACCTTGCTTTTCCCGTCCTAAGATCCAGGATTGTACACCTTTCAAAGAATTCCTGGCTTTCTTGGTAAAAAGCAATTTAAGGACCTGAACCCCGGGCACTGGGGCTATGTATTCATATCATTTCATGAATTTATATAATTTTATATACATATGGCAAATGGTTAAGCACTCAGCTACTAACCAAAAGGTCGATGGTTCAAACCTACTCAGTGGCTTCGTGGGAGAAAGACCTGGCACTCTGTTTCCATAAAGAGTACAGCCTGGGAAACCCAGTGGAGAAGTTCTACTCTGTTGCATGTGGTCACTATGAGTCAAAATTGACTCAACATCTCCCAAGAACACCAACTTATAAGCCCCACAGCAACTTAGAGATTTGAATGTTTTAACTCACGAGTTTATGTTGATGTTTTTTATTTCACCCCATCTTCATTAAGCTCTTCCCCATCTTGCTCTAATACCACAGCATCTTCATTTCTATTAACTTTTTATCTGAGCTACCAGTTTTTTTTTTCTCACATCGATATAGTATGTTCAAATCAGATTCCAAATCTTACTATATATTTTCACACACAGCCATGTGTTCAGTTACAGCTGTCTAGATTTAAGAGTATCAACATTCAAACATTCAAGTGTCACTCTATTATTATTTTTTTTTTGAGCCATTGAGCATACATTTCTAAAGCTTCTGAATTTAACTTTCCCACTTTACTCAATTTTACCAGTAATAGTCCATATCACATAGATTCACAATAACTTGTAACAGTGTCAAAAAGGAAACTAAATCTTGGGTGAAATTTATTTCCTAGGTTTCTGTCGTACCCAAGCATGTCATAGAGGAATATCCATAGGACATCTCCATTAGGACTCTGTAACTGAAATTTCTGCACATTTGAACAGAATCATTTTACGCACACAATACATTGAATAATGACATTATACAAAACAGTATTGAATCACTTTACACAATTTATGCTTGCATGAGTGATCATCTCTATTCTTGGAAGAATATTATGGTATTTACTGTTCCATGTTATACAGCCTTATCTTGAAAAAGAGGTTCCTATAACTGGCCCTTTATCTTAGTTTCTGTAACTGTTACTGGGTGGTTGGATCACATCCAGAAACCCTTTTCCCACTCCTTCCTTACATATGTATACTGTTAATAATACATGAAAGGTCTTGGCAGTCTGGAATGTTAACCAGTTAATTGCACACCAGTAACCACATGTAAATTAAACTTAGCTAAATGGTGGTGTAGTGCCTAAGGCACTTGACTGTTAACCAGAAGGCTGGTGATTCAAACCCACCAGCCACTCCTTGGAAGGAAGACTGGGCAATCTACTTCCATAGAGATACCTCCTCGGAAACCCAAGGAGGGGTCACTATGAATCAGATCCGACTCGATGGCAGTGAGTTTGATTTTTTTTTTTTTTTTTTAAATACAATTAGCGTACATATGGCTCAAAGGGTAAAAGTATAAAATATAATTTTTTAAAGTTTGTAATTTTGAAAAATTCAAGTAACCCTGACTACAGAACTCTATCCTTCACTTATTTAATTTTTACACCCATGAATTTTACCCATGATATTATTATATATTTTTGGCAACTTGTTTTTACCACTTAGCAATATATTAAGGAAGTCTTTCCTTGGGGAGAAAAAAATCAATCTACCTTATTGTTCTCTCTCCCTTTCTTTGGCCATTCTTTTAACAGCATTGTATTCTCCACTAAAAAGATTTTTCTATTTCCCCTATTAAGGAACAGTAAGCTTGCTCCTAATTTGTCACTATTACAAGCAATAAACATCCTTGTCCATGCCTTTTTTGGTGTATAAGTTGAGTATTTCTCCAGTGTATATCCCTGAAAATGAAGAAGACTTGAAGCACTTACTGATGGAGATCAAAGAATAAAACCTTCAGTATGGATTATAACCTCAACATAAAGAAAACAAAAATCCTCACAGCTGGATGATAAACAACATTATAATAAACAGAGAAAATGTTGAAGTTGTCAAAGATTTCATTTTACTTGGATCCACAATCAATGCCCATTGAAGCAGCAATCAGAAAATCAAATATTGCATTGGGCAAATCTATTACAAAAAGAACAAACCAAACCCACTGCCATTGAGTCGATTCTGACCCTGAGTGATACTATACAGCAGAGCAGACTTGCTCCCTACTGTTTCCAAGTCTATAACGTAGACTGCCTCATCTTTTTCCCAAGAAGTGGGTGGTGGGTTTGAATCACAAACCTTTTGGTTAACAGCCAAATGCCTTAACCACTGCACCAGACCTCTTTAAAATATTTTAAAAAAAGCAAACAAGCCACCTTGAAGACTAAGGTGCACCTGACTTAAGCCATGGTGTGATGGTTATGTTTGTGTGTCAACTTGGCTAGGCCTGGTTGAGTGGCTGGGCAGCTGGATGATACTGATAATCAACTCCATGGTGGAATCTACTGGGAGTAGCTGAGTAGCTGCCTTTGGTTATGTGGTCTGCTTCCTGTATATAAGGAGAAGCTTTGAGAGTGGTCTCTAGCTTTTGGCACGCTTGGACCCTGCATGTAGCCGTGTTGTTGCTCAACAGCCTACTATGCTCTGCTGACCTTGGGACTTAGAATGGACTTAAGTTAATGGCCTGCCATGTGGTTTGGTAACATCAGGACTGTGCCTTTTTCCTTGTCAACCTTGTCAGCCTTTTTCCTTGTCAACCTTGTCAACAGCCAGCAGCTGTCTGAGTGAAGAAAAGCCTCTAGCTCCAGTGGGCCAGGAGCAGGAGGCAGAGCTGGACCCCAACTTTGAGGGGCTTTCCCCCAGCCCCTAGAGCCTGGCACTCTGAACTTGGACTTAAAGCCTCCAAATGTTAAGAATAAACTCCTGTTTGTTAAGGCCATCCCATTCGTGGTATGTTTCCTGTCAGAGTGGCACTAGGTAAACAGAAGACCTGGTATTTTCAATCTCCTCATATGCCTGTGAAAGCTGAACAATTAATAAGGAAAACTGAAGAAGAACTGATGTTATTTGAATTATGGTGTTGGCAAATGTGGTAGTTAAGGTTATGTGTCAACTTGGCTGGGCCTGGCTGAGTGGCTGGGCAGCTGGTGGTAGTTATTCTCCATGATGAGACTGGCAGTCAACTCCATGGTGGGATCTACCACAAGCAGCTCAGTAGCTGCTTTAGGGAATGTGGTCTGCTTCCCATATATAACCCTTGTTGTTGTTATGTGCCGTCAAGTCGGACCCAACTCATAGCGACTCCTGCTTGGGTTTCTGAGGCAGTAACACTACGGAAGTAGATTGCCCCATCTTCCTTCCGAGGAGTGGCTGGTGGGTTTGAACCACCAGCCTTCTGGTTAGCAGTTAGAATTGACTTGATAGCAAGGAGTTTATGTTACATTGGGAGTTCCTGGGTGGTACAGTTAATATGCTTGGCTGCTAATCCAAAAAATTGGAGGTATAAGGCCACCCAGAGGCACCTTAGAAGAAGGACCTGGTAGTCTTTCAAAACATCAGCCTTTGAAAAACTCATGGAGCACAGCTCTACTCTGACACACATAGTGTCATCATGAGTCAGAATTGGCTCAATGGGAAATGGTGGTGGTGGTGGTGCTGGAGTGAGATTGCGTCATGATTAAAAAGTAGCTGATAGGACTTTGTGCATCCGTTTTGGCGAGGACGTGAATCTTTCACCCAGATGAAGGTTAAGAGAGAGGAAAGGGGTGAACTATGCCAGAATTGTTCCTCTAGATCTCTTTGCCTCCGTCCTCCCTGCCCATGTTGATTATATCAATGGTTTTTCTTGCCCTCTGGCTCTGGTTGGTTTATCTAGTGAAGAGGTCTAGCAGATTAAAGGGAGAGAAGAGAGCAATCTCAGGGTATTTATTTATTAGTCATCTTCACAGCAGGGTTGCCTCGAGCTGACTGTGTCTTTCAACTGAGAGCTACAGCTCCACTTAGGACAGCCATCTCTATGTGACCTTCCCCTTCTGGGTTTCAGTAACCACTCTCTCCCATTACCCTTCTAGGTCTAGGAGTGGTAGCAGGTCTGCTGTTACCAGCCCTAGGTTATTGCAGTATCCTGTGTATCACCCTTACACTCTGCCCACGTCTTCATAAGTAGTCCCTTTATTAAAGTCTCCTGAATTATTCTCATTTGAATGTGCCATCTGCTTTCTGTTTGGATTCTGACAGATACAAGAACCTATTAGGAGACAGACACAAGAGTGTGGCAGATGGAGATAAAAATATTACTTTTATTAGTACCAAAACTGATACTGGACAGTATGGTTTAGGTCTGTCAGGAAAGCATGTTTGCTACTATTTCACCCCTGAGGTCGACGGGCTTACCCAGTCAGAGCCTGAAAGGCTCTTATTTGTAGCCTGAAAGGACTTACCCCTATAAATTTCTGACCTAAAGGGGCAGAGTATGACATATTTGTCATTTTCTAGATACTAGTCCCTCTTGATAACATGTTCAAATGAAGTGAGATGAAGTCTCACCATCCACACTTCTTATTTTTTTTTATTGTAATTTGGGTGAAGGTTTACAGAGCAAATTCACTTTCCATACAGGTTCACATATACTTTGTCTCGTGACATTGACCACAGTTTACCACAGTGCAACAGCTCCCTTCCCACTTCCTCTCCATAGTTACCCCTTCCCTGTGTCCATCCCTTTATGCACTCCTGCCCCCTGAGCTGTCTCCCTGTGCATAAGCAGCCCTTCTTTCTCCCATGATTGTTCTGTCCAAGGAGTGTATCTACTTGAGGTAAATGTTTAACTCATATGCCTGTATTTTGTTTGGCTGGAAACCACAGGTGTGGGTTCAATTCCAGATCTGAAGGGCAGCTAGGGGCCATAGT
>NW_006921957.1:872419-882627 GCF_000298275.1 Orycteropus afer afer
GACGACACTTAACAACAACAACAACATCCTTTTCTATGTTCTGCAATAGTTTGAGTAGGATTGGTGTCAGTTTTTCTCTGAACATTCAGTAGAATTCTCCAGTGAAACCATCTGGGCTAGGGCTTTTTTTGTTGTTGGTAAATTTTTAACCACTTGTTCAGTTTCTTCTTTTGTTATAGGTCTTTTCAAATTTTCCACCTCAGTCTGTGTTAGTTTAAGTAAGTAGTATGTTTCTAGAAATCTGTCCATTTCTTCCAGATTTTCAAATTTGTTGGAGTACAGTTCTTCATAGCATCCTGATAATATCCTTTTAATTTCTATTGGTTGTGTTGTGATGTCATCCCATTTGTTTCTTATTCATGTTACTTGTATTCTCTCCCTCTTTTCCTTTGTTAAATTTGCCAGTGGTTTGTCAATTTTATTAACCTTTTCAAAAAACCAACCTCCTAATCTTGTTTATTTTTCTATTGTCTATTTTCTGTTTAATTTATTTCTGCTCAAATCTTTATTATTTATATTCTTCTGCTGACTATAGGCTTTTTTTGCTGCTCTTTTTCTAATTATTGAAGATGTTGGTTTAAGGTGTTGATTTTGGCCCTTCTTTTTTGATGCATGCATTTATTGCTATAAATTGGCATCTGATCACTGCTTTTGCTGTGTCCCAAAGATTTTGGTATGTTGCATTCTTGTTAGATTCAAGAAATTTTTTAAGTTCATTTTTAATTTCTTTTATTATCCAGTCATTTTCAGGGAGGATGTTATTCAATTCCCATGTGTTTACTCTTTTTTCCATTTATCTTCCTATTATTGATTTCCAATTTTATAACATTGTGATCTGAGAAGATGCTTTGCAGTATTTCAATGTTTTTAAATTTATTAAGACTTGCTTTGTGGCTTAACATATGGTCTATCCTGGGGAATGTTCCATGTGCACTGGAAAAGAATGTATATTTTGCTGTTGTTGGGTGAAGTGCTCTGTAGCTGTCTATAAGGTCAAGTTGGTGGGTTGTATTGTTTAGTTCTTCTGCATCTTTGTTGAATTTCTTTCCAGTTGTTCTATCTTTGATTGAAAGTGGTGTATTAAAGTCTCCTACTATGACTGTTCAGAAACCCAATAAGGGGTCGCTATGAGTCACAATCGACTCACCGGTAGTGAGAGTTTTGACTATTACTGTTGTTGTTATTGTTAGGAGCCATCGAGTCATTTCTGACTCATAGCGACCCCATGCACAGCAGAACAAAACACTGCCTGATCCCATGCCAGCTCCATGATCCCTGCTATACTTGAGCCCATCATCGCAGCCACCATGTCAATCCATTCTGTGGAGTCATGTATTTGTCTTTTCAATTCTTTTAAAGTCTGATTTATGTATTTTGGGACTCTTTGATTGAGTACATAGATATTTATTATGGTTATGTTCTCTTGTTCAATCAATCCTTTAATCATTATATAACATTCTTCCTTGTCTCGTATGGTGGTGTTTGTCTTCAGGTCGATTTGATCAGAAATTAATAATGCCACTCCTGCTCTTTTATGGTTGCTATTTGCTTGATAGATCTTTTTTCAACCTTTGATTTTTAGTCTGTTTGAGTCTTTCTCTCTGAGGTGTGTCCCTTGTAGACAGGATATTGATGGCTTATGTTTTCTTATCCAGTCTGCAACTCTCCATCTCTTGAGTGGTGCATTTAATCCATTGACATTCAGTGTAATTATTGACAAGTATAAATTTGTTGCTGTCATTTTGTTATTTTTTTTGGTGTGTGGTGTTACTGATTTCTTTGTTCCAGGTAATTTTCTATTATGAGCTCATTTTGGTTGTGAATTTTGCTATCAAAGGAAGTGATCAAAGGAACTTCCTTTGTTGCTATTGTTTTAACATTTGCTAAATATTTGTGCTTGTCCTCTTTTATTTTCATGTGAAGGTTTATCACTTTTCTTTGAGGTTGCCCTGTGATTGATAATTTTCTTCCCAATTTTAGAACAGTCTATTCCATCTTGCAATTGTCTTGACTTCCTCATGATTTAGAAGTTCTGTAACTATACAGTTTTTCCCTCTTTTTGGTTTGTAGTTGTCCTCATTTGCCAATTGATGTCTCTGCTCACTGTTTACAAGTTTTAGACTTTAATTACTTTCGATATGTCCATAACTGGGTTGGTTTCTGGGTTATATCATCATGTGTATTAATGGTTGGTTGTTATTTGCTGCTGTTGGTTCTCTGTCCGTTGGTCTGGTTTTAACAAATTCCCCTAATTTCTACTTTTCTGGAAATGTCCTAATTTCACCATCATGTTTGAGGGACATCTTTGCTGGGTATATAATTCTTGGTTGGAATTTTTTTTTTTTTTCTTTCAGGATTTTATATATACCACCCCATCGTCCTCTTGCCTGCATGGGTTATCATGCAGAGATAATCAGAGTTTAGTCTTTTTGGTTGCCCTATGTAGGTAATTTTTTGTTTTTTCTCATGCTGCTTTCAGGATTCTTTCTTTGTCTTTGGTTTTGGTGATTCTGATGATGATATGTCTTGGTGACTTTCTTTTGAGATCTGTCCTCTTTGGGGGTTTTTTGGACTTCTTGAGTGGATATATTCTCATCTTTTGTCATATCAGAGAAATTTTCTTCCAACAAATCTTTGACAATTTTCTCTGTGGTTTTATTTGTCTCTTCCTGTTCTGGAATTCTAATTACATGTAGGTTATTCTTTTTGATGGTATCCCATACAACCTTAGGCTTTCTTCATTTTGCTTTGATCTTTTTTTCTGATTGATCCCTTTCTAAAGAAGTGTTGAGGTATTTGTCTTCAATCTCACTAATTCTGTCTTCCATTGATTCAGTTTTACTCCTTTGCCCGTTCAATGTGTTATCTATTTCTGAGAATTTAGTATTAATCTTCTGGATTTCTATCTGTAGATTTTGTATCATTTCTAATTTTTCATTTCTTTTGTCATTTTGTTCTTGTATTGTCTTCTGAAATTTTTCTAGAGTTTTCCTCAATTTTTTCTGTGTTTTTCTTGATGTGTCTCTCAATCTGCTAAAGGTGCCTAAGTATAATTCTTTTTCAGGGAGTTCTAATGATGCTTCTTCCTCAGGAATGTGTTCTGGGTCTGTATCCTCCTCCTTTGTTTCTCCTGCTTTACCTTGCTTCTTTGTGAGGACTGTGATGGTCTGTTATCTCTGAGAGATTGTGACATTTTTGTATTTATATTTAATTGGTGAGTGTATGTTGGAGTGATTCACCCAAGATTTTCCTTTTTTTTTTTTTTTTTTTGTTTAGACATACCTGAGTAAGCAGGGTACTGTGCTTCTCTATTCACTAGTTGGCAGCACTTATGCACTCACCACTCATCTCCTCCAAGTTCTCAGCCTCCTGTATGTCCATGCTGTTTGTGACAAGTGGAGCCTATTCCTAGGTCCCTGGAATCTGAATGAGAATGCTGTCACTTTAAATATCCAAAATACCTGCCACTTGTAAACATTCAAAAAGCTGCACCCTCTGTACAGCTGAAAGTCTTCAGCTCAGTTTGTCTCCTTCTTTGCTGTTTCCCTTTTTAGTCATCAACCACCAGCACAGTTGTCCATACAGCCCTAGGTGAGCAGGGCTGATTTTTAGGTTAATTCTCAGGTGCTTACACCAGTTGGAGATATTCAGGCTGTCCGTGCCATCAGGAGAGCTGACAGTCTGTAGCTCCATTTGTCTCCTTACTCACTGTTTTCATTTGGGTTCTTCTACTAGTTGGTGTTTAATCCATTTTTGTATCCTTCCTTTCAAAACTCAGGGCTCTAGGATTATCTTCTGTATCTGTGTCAGTTGGTTTCTATTTTCTTTGTTGAAGAGGGTCTGTGTAGCTTGTCTGCCTATTCTTCCATCTTATTGCAAGTCCCCCTATATCTTTCTTTAAGTCAAATTTGTATATAAGTCAGAAAAGTTACCTGTGGTTGGTATCTAACATCACTTAGTCAAATGTTTGTTTCAGTATATAGTATATAGTGTATCTTCCTATGCAAAAAAAAAAAAATAAAGAAAGAAAGAACCATGTCCAGTACCTGGACAGAAAGCACACCAAATATGACTGAGGAAGAGCTGCCTCCTCAAAGTAAAGTCGACCTTAATGACGTGGATAGAATAAAGCTTTTGGAATCTCCATTTGCTGATGTGGCATGACTCAAAATGGAAAGAAACAGCTGCAAAGATCCATTAATAATCAGAACATGGAACATATGAAATATGAATCTTGGAAAATTGGAAGTTGTCATAAATGAAATGGAACATTTCATTTTTGACATAGAGATCAATATTCTAGGCATTAGTGAGCTGAAATGGACTGATTTTGGGCATTTTGAATCAGACAACCATATGATCTTCTATGCTGGGAATGACAAATTGAAGAGAAATGGTGTTTCAAGATCTGTCCTGAAGTACAATGCTGTCAGTGACAGGATAATATCCATATGCCTACAAAGAAGTCCAGTTAATTATTCAAATTTACACATTAACCATCAAAGCCAAAGATGAGGAAATTGAGGAGTTTTGCCAATTTCTGCAGTCTGAAATTGATCACACATGTAATCAAGATGTATTGATTATCAGTGGTGATTGGAATGCAAAAGTTAGAAACAAACAAGTATCACCAGTAGCTGGAGAATATGGCCTTGGTCATAGAAATTATGCCAGACATCACATGATAAAATTTTGCAGGACCAATGATTTATTCATTGCAAATACCTTTTTCAACAACATAAACAGCAGCTATACATGTGGACCAGCCAAATGGAATACACAAGAATCAGATTGACTGCATCTATGGAAAGAGGTGATGGAGAAGCTCAATATCTTCAGCCAAAACAAGGCTAGAAGCTGACTGTGGAACAGACTATCAATTACTCATATGAAAATTCAAGCTGAAGCTGAAGAAAATTAAGAGAAGTCCACGAGAGCCAAAATATGACCTTCATTATATCCCACCTGAATTTAGAGACCATCTGAAGAATAAATTTGATGAAAACCAGATGATCTGTGGGATGACATCAAGAATATCATCCATGAAGAAAGCAAAAGGTCATTAAAAACACAGGAAAGGAAGAAAAGACCAAAATGGATATCAGAAGAGACTCTGAAACTTGCTCTTGAACAGAGAGTGGCTAAAGCAAATGGAAGAAATGAAAAGATAAAAGAGCTGAAAAAAAGATTTCAAAGACAGCTCAAGAAGACACAGTCAATTATTATAATGAAACCTGGAGTTAGAGAACCAAAAGAGAAGAACATACTCAGCAGTTCTCAAGCTGAAAGAACAAAAGAAAAAATTCAAGTCTCAAGTTGCAATATTGAAAGATTCTATGGGCAAGATATTGAATGATGCAGGTAGCATGAAAAAAGGATGGAAGATCATATACAGAGTCACTGTACCAAAAAGAATTGGCCAATGTTCATCTAGTTCAGGAGGCAGCATATGATCAAGAACCAAATGGTATTGAAGGAAGAAGTCAAAGCTGCACTGAAGGAATTGGTGTAAAATAAGGCTCCAGGAATTGATGGAATACCCATTGAGATGTTTCAGCAAACAGATGCCATGCTGGAGATACTAATTCATCTATGTCAAGAAATTTGGAGACAGCTACCTGGCCAACTGACTGGAAGAGATCCATATTTGTACCCATTCCAAAGAAAGATGATCCAACAGAATGTGGAAATTATAGAACAACATCATTAATATCACATGCAAGTACATTTTGCTGAAGATAATTCAGAAAGGTTGCAGCAATGTATTGACAGAGAACTTCCAGAAATGTAAGCTGGATTCAGAAGAGGGCATGGAATGAGGGTTATCATTACTGATGTCAGATGGATATTGGCTGAAAGCAAAGAATACCAGAAAGATGTTACTTGTGTTTTGCTGACTATGCAAAAACAGTCAAGTGTGTGGATGTTGACAAATTATGGATAACACTGTTGTTGTTATTAGGTGCCCTCAAGTCATCTCTGACTCATAGCGACCCTATGCACAGCAGAATGAAACACCATCCAGTCCCACGCCAGCTCCATGATCCTTGCTATACCACTACAGAGTGAGCAGCAGCAGGGATCCAGGTAAGGGCAGGGACCCAGACCCCACCCCCAAGTGGCAGGAAAATGGGGGGAGAGAAAGGAAAAGCCAGGGGGATCATGACAGAGTGAGCATGGCAGAGATCCAGGTAAGGGGAAGGATCCAGGCCCCACCCCCAAGCAGCAGGAAAGTGGCAGGGATCCACGTAAGGGAAGGGTGGAGAGGTTTCAAACAGCTAAGGGAGATAAACTTGTCTGTTGGTTTGTTGTACTGTGGTGGTGTGTTGCTGTGAGGCTTGAGGCTGTGCCACCAGTGTTTCAAATGCCAGCGGGGTTGCACCTGGTGCACAAGTTTCAGTGCGGCTTGCAAACTGAGACAGACTAGGAAGAAGGAAGAGGCTGTCTATCCCCTTTTCAGAGAACTGGCCAGGGAAAACCTTATAAATAGAAGAGAAACACTGTTACATTACTGTACAACTTTATGGACAACATTGAGAAGAATGGAAATTCCAGAACATTTGATTGTGCTCATTGAGAACCTGTATATACACCAAATATATGGTTGTATCCTTTCACCATACTTATTCAATCTGTGTACTGAGCACATAATCTGAGAAGCTGGACTACATGAATAAGAGTGTGGCATCAGGATTGTAGGAAGACTCATTAACAACCTGCGATGTGCAGATGACATAATTTTGCTTGCTGAAAGTGAAGAGGACTTGAAGCACTTACTGATGAAGATTAGAGACCACAGTCTGCAGTATGGATTACACCTCAACATAAAGAAAATGAAAATTCTCATGACTAGACCAGTAAGCAGCCTCATGATTGAAATTGTCAGAGATTTCTTATTACTTGGTTCCACAGTCAACACCAACAGAAGCAGCAGTCAAGAAATTAGACGGCATACTGCACTTGGGCAAATCTTCTGCAAAAGACCTTTTTAAAGTGCTGAAGAGCAAAGATGTCTGTCTGAAGACTAAGGTGTGCCTAACCCAAGCCATGGTGTTTTCAGTCGCTTCATATGCCTATGAAAGCTGGACAATAAATAAGGATGACAGAAGAAGAGTTGTTGTTTTTGAGTTGTGTTGGCAAAGAATACTGAAAGTGCCATGGTCTACCAAAAGAATTAACAAATCTGCCTGGAGGAAGTGCAGCCAAAATGCTCCTTAGAGGCAAAAATGGTCAGACTTCATCACCTACTTTGGTCATGTTGTCAGAAGGGACCAGTCCCTGGAGAAGGATATCAACCTTGGTAAGGTGGAAGGTGAGCCAAAAGAGGAGGGCCCTCAACTAGATGGATTGACACAGTGGCTACAATGATGGGCTCAGGTATGGCAAGGATTGTGAGACTGGCACAGGATCCAGTAATGTTCTGTTTTACAGAGGGTGGCTATGAGTCTGAGCTGACTTGACAGCACCTAAAAACAACATCTACAGCAAAAGAGCATTTTTAACATAATACAGCAATAACAATATGCTTTTATGCATGGTCCTGAGCAGGGGGAGGCAGAATGCAAGCCAGTCAGGCTCTGCATGTTGAGGTGGGGCAGGGTGGCGAGGGGCAGCCTTCGGGGAAGCCTGGAACTCTGCCAGGCCAAGCAAAGGCTGGTGCCTACAATAGAGTAGTGTGTGGGGCCAGGGGCAGAATTCCCTGCTCTCGAGAAGTGGGGTGGGGGCATGACTAGCCAAAGAGGATGCTGGCAATGGCAGAGGCTGCAGCTGCAGCCACTCCAGGGAAAGATGCAAGGGAGAGAGGGGAGGCAGGGCAAAGAAGAAGAGGAGGAAGGGGTGGAGGGGAGGCAGGAGTAAACTTCCCCAGGTGCAGGCACAGGTGGGTGGATGGTTGTGGGAGGGACCAGTTGGTGGTTCGGGGCTTGTGAGGTGGGAGGCGCTGGAGGAGAAGGTCATAAAAAGTAGAAAAGTTCTCCCAGCACAAAGGGACAGCCTGTGGCACAGCAGGGCTGCAGTGAGCAGGAGCCAGAGCTGGAGGAACTGAAGGAGAAGGAGGATGAGGAGGAAGTGACTGCCCAGCACTAGATCAATGAGTGTTTGGAACTGTGATTAACCAGGCAGCAACACATCACTTCCTCCTGCTCCGGATCCAAGGAGCCTGGAAAGAAAGGGTTGGTTCATAACTGCTGGTTTGTTCGTCAGTGTCACAATCAGCTGTTTGTAACTGGGGACTGCCTGTATATACAATGGCTATAAAATTCTAGATTGGCAGATGTTCTATTGTCTTCTAGCATCCATTGTTTCTGTTCAAGAGTTAACTTGTTGCTCTATGAAGGTTATGTGCCCTGCCCTTCCCTCTCCACTGGCCATTTTAAAGGTATTTTCTGCCTTTGTTTTTCATCAGTTGGCTTTAATGTGCTTAAGTGTGGGTTTCTTTTGTGTTTATTTTACTTGGGATTCACAGAGCTTGAATTTGTGATTTCACGCCTTTTCTACTTGCTGCAGTCCTATTCTCTCTCTCCTAGAACTCTTCCTGTGCATATGTTAGATTTTTTTCTGTGTACCATATATTTCCTATGGGCTTTTAAAAATCCTTTTCTTCTTTTTAAATCTTTTTGTTTATTTGTTTGTTTAATTTCTCAGTGTTTCAATCTATATATTGTCTTTTGGGCTGTCTTCCTGTTCAAAATTTCTCTGTTCTGCTGTATCAGATCAGCTATTAAACCTATCTATTGAATTCCTAGAATTTCATTTGACTTTTTTTTAATGTATTTCAAGTTTCTAGAGAAATATAATAAATTTCCTGAACATATTAATCATAGTTATTTTAAAGACCCTATCTGATAACTCAATATTTGAATTACCTAATCACCTATAAGGAGCTCTGGTAGCATAGTGCCTAAGGCACTTGACTGCTAACCAGAAGGCTGGCGGTTCAAATCCACCAGCCACTCCTCGGAAGGAAGGTTGGGCAATCCTACTTCTGTAGTGACACTGCCTCGAAAACCCAAGGAGGGGTCGCTATGAGTCAGGGCCGACTCGACAGCAAATAACAACAATCACCTATGAGACTTTTTTTTTCTCTTGGTTTTCAAATATTTGCTTCTGTTTTTAACACACTTCATTTTTTTTAATTGAATGCTTGTCACTGTGTATGAAAAAATTGTCAAGGCTTTGGATGATGTTGTCTTACTCCAAAGAGGATTCTGTTTTCTTCTGGTGGGTAAATAAGAGTATTGGCCAAATACGTTGATCCTGTCAAGGGTTGGATTTTTCCTTACTCCTAGTGCACAGCACTTAAACCTAAGGTAGACCTTACTGCTAGGACATGGCCTTTCTGAAGTCTCAACTAAAAGTTCAAGGTATTTACCAAGCCCCTTTTATCTTGACACGTCTTGAACTCCAACTCTGTATTCTCAGAGTCAAGTGGTTGCTTAAATCACTGCTCAACTTTTTACCCTAACTGTTATTGTTCTCTGCCAAGTTTCTTGGCACTCACTGTGCCCATGTGTATGCATGTGAACTTTAGGAGTTGGGTAAAACCTCAAGGAGAATTTGAATGCAGATCTTTAAGCTTGTTTCTCTGAGATTCCCCCTTCTCTGGAATTTTGCCCCACATGTGTCAAATGCTTTGGTAGCCATAAATTCTAACCTCCATCTTCTCAACCCAGTAAGACTGCCACTTTCTGCTTGGACTTTTCCTGTGTACCCTGCCTTCAGGGAAAAATAGCTAGGTGAAAGGAAGGTTGCCTCCTGTGATTGCTTTCTCCCAGGATTGTAACCCTGCCTGTGTTGGTTCTCCAGTGCTATTAAGCAGGTGTTATATAATATTTTGTCCAGCTTTTATACTTCTTTTCAGTGGTCAAGTTAATCCAATAAAACTACACTCCATCACCTTTTATTACATTTAGATGTTATTCTTTTATAAATTATGAAATCTATCATACATTCAAAAGGGTAAATATAACATATAGGTAAATTTTAAAGAATAAAATATAACCTAACAGTGAGGCTAAGAGATTGAACAATAAAAGACCTTTGAATCTTTTTACATGCCCCTCTTCAAATGCAAATGCATCATCCCTGAAGCCAGAGGTGACCATTATTACAAATTGATAATAACCACTTCATTACTTTTCTATGGGAGCTCTGGTAGCATAGTGGCTAAGACACTTGCCTGCTAACCAGACGGCTGGCGGTTCAAACCC
>NW_006921957.1:882727-886050 GCF_000298275.1 Orycteropus afer afer
GAAGGAAGGTTGGGCAATCCTACTTCTGTAGTGATACTGCCTCGGAAACCCAAGGAGGGGTCGCTATGAGTGGCATAGTGCCTAAGACATTTGACTGCTAACCAGAAGGCTGGAGGTTCAAACTCACCAGCCACTCCTCAGAAGGAAGGTTAGGCAATCTACTTCTGTAGTGGCACTGAGTCAGAAACCCAAGGAGGGCTCGCTATGAGTCAGATCCAACTCAACGGCAGTGGGTTTGGGCTTGGGCTTACTTTTCTTAATGGCTTCATGTTCATGGTTCTTATATTGTTGTTAAGTGCCACTGAGTACAACAGAATGAAATGCTACCTGGTCCTGTGCCATCTTCACAGTCGCTGCTGTTTGAGCCCATTATTATAGGCACTCTGTCAGTCCTTCTCATTGAAGATTTTCCTCTCTTTCACTGACCTGCTACTTTACCAAGCATGATATCCTTCTCCAGGGATTGGTCCCTCCTGATAACATGTCCAAAGTAAATGAGATGAAGTCTTGTCACCCTTGCTTCTAAGGAGTGTTCTGGCTGTAATTCTTCCAAGACAGATTTGTTCATTCAATATTCTTTGCCAACACTACAATTCAAATATGCCATTCTTCTTCTGTCTTCCTTTTCCATTGTCCAGCTGTTTTTTTTTTTTGTGTGTGTGATTTGGGTGAAAGTTTACAGAGCAAATTCACCTTCCATACAGCAGCTCACATACACTTTGTCTCATGACATTGACTGCAATTTCCCATAATGCAACAGCTTCCCTCCCACTTCCTCCCCATAGTTACCTCATCCCTGTGTCCTTCCCTCCCATGCACTCCTGCCCCCCGAGCATTTCCCTGTGCATACACTATCTGTCTGTTCTCCCATATTTGATCTCTCCAAGGAGTCTATCTACCTAATGTAAATATTCAGTCCATACGCCAGTCTTTTATTTGGCTGGAAGCTACAGGAGTGAGTTCAATTCCAGACCTTGAGGGCTGCTGGGGGCCATAGTCTCAGTGGTTCCATCAGGCTCTATCAGACCAACAAACCTGGTCCTTTTTTTTTTTCTCTTTTTGATTTTGAGTTTTGTTCCACATTGTTCTCCCACTCTATCCAGGATTTCCTATATAGATCCCTCTCCAAGTGATTGACAGTGGTAGCCTGGCACCATCTAGTTCTTCTGGTCTTATAGATGTATATGCCATGGATGGCATGGTGTACCAGTCTTGCAGACTAATTTTTTCCATGAATCTTTGGTTTTCTTCATTCTTCTTTGCTCTGGATGAGGAGAGACCCATCATTGCATCTAGATGGCTGCTTGCAAGCCAAAGTAGGATGTGGAACAATGTTTTTGTGTAATATGTTATGCCAATTGAGCTTGATGTCCCCTGCGCCATTGCCCAGCTTTTGCATGCATATGAGGTGATTTAAAATGTCATAGTTGGGGCAGGTGCACTTTAGTTATCAGAGTGACATCTTTGCTTTTGAACACTCTGTGTATTTCTTCCATTTTCTTTTGATGCTTTCTGCATCCTTCAGTTTTTTGCCCATGTATCAAATCCTTCAGTACTGCAACTCAAGGCTTGAGTTTTCTTTTCCTTCGGCTTCAGAAATGTTGAGTTTGCTCTTCCCTTTTGGTTTTCTAACTCCAGATCTTTGCACATCTCATTATAATACTTTCTCTTGTCTTCTTGAGCCACACTTTGTAATCTTCTGTTTAGCTCTTTTATTTCATCATTTCTTCTTTTTGCTTTAGTTCAAGAACAGATTTCAGAATTTCTTTTTATATCTATTTTGGCTTTTATTTCTTTCCTGTCTTTATAATGACCTTTTTCTTTCTTCAAATATGATTTCCTGATGTCATCCCACAACTCATCTGTCTGGTCTTCAGTCATCAGTGTTGAGTGCATCAAATCTGTTCTTAAGATGATCTCTAAATTCAGATGGCATATATTCAAGGTCATACTTGGGTTTTCGTGGACACATTTTAATTTTGTTCAGCTTCAGCATGAATTTGCATATGAGCAATTCATGATCTGTTCTGCAATTGGCCCCTGGCCTTGTTCTGTCTGATGATATTGAACTTCTTTATCATCTCTTTCCACAGATGTAGTCAATTTGATTCCTGTGTATTCCCTCTGGCAAGGTCTACATGTATAGTCACCTTTTTTGTTGTTCTGATGACTAAGTCATTGGTCTTACAGAATTCCATCATGCAATCCCTGGCATAGTTTCTAGCACCAAGGTCATATTTTCCAACAACCAGTTCTTCTTATTTGTTTCCAACTTTTGCATTCCAATCACCAATAATTATCAATGCATCTTGATTGCATGTTTGATCAATTTCAGACTTCAGCAGCCCATAAAAATCTTCATTTTCTTCATCTTTGGCATTGGTAGTTGGTGCCCAAATTTGAGTAATAATCATATTAACTGGTCTTCCTTATAGCCATATAGATATCACTGATAGAGCTGTACTTTAGGATGTTGTTATTGTTATGTGCTGTTGAGTCAGACCTGACTCACAGCGACTCCTCCTTGGGTTTCCAAGGTGGTATCACTATGGAAGTAGATTGCCCAACATTCTGAGGTGTGGCTGGTGGGTTTGAACTGCCAGCCTTCTGGTTAGCAGTCAAGTGCCTTGGGCACTACGTTACCAGAGCTCCTGTACTTTAGGTTAGATCTTGAAATTTCCTTTTTGACCATGACTATGATGCTATTCCCCATCAATTTGTCGTTCCTGGCACATGAGCCCATATGATTCAAAATGGGCAATATCTGTCCATTCCAGTCACTAATGCCTAGGATATTGATCTCCAAGTGTTTATTTCATTTTTTGATGACTTCTAATTTTCCTTGATTCATACTTTGTTCATTCCATGCTCTAGTTGCCAATGGATATTTGCAGCTGTTTCTTCTCATTTTGAGTTATGCTATTTCAGCAAATGAAGGTCCTGAAACAATATGTTACTCCATTCATGTCATCAAGGTCAACTCTGCTTTGAAAAGGTAGCTCTTATCATATTTTGAGTGTTGTTCTGATTACCTAGTGCTGCTCTGACAGGAATATACCACAAATAGGATGGCCTTAACAAACAAGAGTTTATTCTCTTACAGTTTGGAAGCTTTAAATCTGAGTTCAAAGTGCCAGGCTCTAGGAGCTGGGGAAAAGCCCCTCAGCCTTGGGCTTTAGCTCTGCTTACAGCTCCCGGCCCATTGAAGCTAGAGGCTTTTCTTCACTTAGACAGCTGCTGGCTGCTGGGGCTGCCAAGCCCAAGGTTGGCAAGTAAAAAGGCACAGTCCCGATGTTACCAAACCACATGGCAGGCCATTAATT
>NW_006921957.1:886535-887973 GCF_000298275.1 Orycteropus afer afer
GGGTTTGAACTGCCAGCCTTCTGGTTAGCAGTCAAGTGCCTTAGGCACTACGCTACCAGAGCTCCCAGATAATATTCTACTGCTATCCATAAAATTATTTAAAAAATAAATAAACACCAAACTCATTGCCATTGAGTTGATTCCGACACATAGTGACCCCCATTGGGTTTCCAAGGCAGTAAATCTTTGCAGAAGTAGATTCCCCCATCTTCCTTCCATGGAGTGGCTGGTGGGTTTGAACCACCAACCTTCTGGTTATCAGTCAAATTCCTTAGGTGCTCTTCCGATCCTTCTTCCTAGTATTTTAGTGTGGAAGCTGTACTGAAATTTATCCCATGGGTGACCCTGCTGGTCTTTGAAATACTCATAGCATAGATTCCAGCATCACAACAACATGCAAACCACCACAATTTGACAAACAGATACCATGTTGTTACCTTTCATTAGTGGAATTATATTGTATTTTTTGTTTTGTTTTGTTTAAAATATTTTATTGTGTATTAGGTGAAAATTTACACAGCAAATTCAGTTCCCCTTAACAATTTTTATGCAAATTGTTTTGTGACATTGATTACACTTTTCACTAGTGTCAGCATTGTCATTATTTCCATTTTGTTTGGTTTATTCCCATTGATCTAGTTTCCCTGCCCCTTCTTGCCTTCTCATCTTTGCTTTTGGGTAAATGTTGACTATTTGAGTTCATTTAGTTGATTGTTTAAGGGAGTACATTACTCATGGGTGATATTGTTTATTTTAAAAGCCAATCTATTATTTGGCTGAAAGGTGACCTCCTGGAGTAGCTTCAATTCCAAGTTCATAGGGTATCTTAGGGCAACAGTTTCAGGAGTTCCTGTAGTCTTTATTGGTCCAATAAGTCTGATTTTTTTTTTTTTTAGGAATTTGAGTTTTGTTCTTCATTTTTGTCCCATTCTATCCAGGATCTTCTATTATGTCCCTGGTCAGAATGGTTGGTAGTGGCAGTCAGGCACCATCTAGTTCTTCTTTCAAGCTAGAACAGGATATGGTTCATGTGGGCTATTAGTCTTGTGGACTAATTTCTTCTTTGAGTCTTTGGTTTCCTTCATTCTCTTTTGTTCTGTACATACTATTTTGTGATTTTTTTTTTTTAATTGTGATATGGGTAAAGGTTTACAGAGCAAATTCACTTTCCATACAGTGGTTCACATATACTTTGTCTCATGATATTGACCAGAGTTTACGACAATGCAACAGCTCCCCTCCCACTTCCTCCCCATACTTACCTCTCCCCAGTGCCCATCCCTCCGTGCACTCCTGCCCCCTGAGCTGTCTCCCTGTGCATAAGCAGCCCTTCTTTCTCCTATGATTGTTCTCTCCAAGGAGTGTATCTACTTGAGGTAAATGTTCAACTCATATGCCTGTATTTTGTTTGGCTGGAAACCACAGGTGTGGGTTCAAT
>NW_006921957.1:892633-893157 GCF_000298275.1 Orycteropus afer afer
GGTCCAAGATTATCTTCTATGTCTGTGTTAATTGGTTTCCCTTTTCTTTGTTGAAGAGGGTCTGTGCAGTCTTTCTGCCTAGTCCACCATCTTGCCAGAACCTTGTGATTTGTTTTTACCTCCATATTAAGGCTTTGAAATTCATTCATGTACTGCTAGTTAATTTTCATTGCTAATTACATAGTAATAAGTAGCATTACATTGTATGGATACATTCAATTTTGTTCATTCAACAATTGATGGATACTTGGGTTTCTAGCTTTTGACAATTGTGAATAAAGCTGCTATAAACACTTGCATGCAAGTTTTAGTTTGAACATAATTTTTCACTTCTCAATGGCACATAACAACAACAACAACAACAACTCAATTAAGTACCTAGTAGTGTGATTGCTGGGAGCTCTGGTAGCATAGTGGCTAAGACACTTCCCTGCTAACCAGACGGCTGGCAGTTCAAACCCACCAGCCACTCCTCAGAAGGAAGGTTGGGCAATCCTACTTCTGTAGTGATACTGCCTCGGAAA
>NW_006921957.1:893785-913884 GCF_000298275.1 Orycteropus afer afer
GAAACCCAAGGAGGGGTCGCTATGAGTTGTTTCCGACTCGACAGCACATAGTAACAACAACAACAATGTTCAAGTGGCATTTGCCATTCATATATCTTTTTTGGTAAGGTGTCTGCTAAAATGTTTGCCTGTTTTTTATTTGGGCTGTGTTATGGATTGAATTGTGACCCCAAAAAAGATTTTGTTGATGTCTGTAACCCAGTAGTGTCCAAGCCTGTCTACATTCAGAAGGAGGGGTGAGAATCAGTAGGGTCAGCTCAAAGCTGATTCCTGTGAAGTGGAGGTCAGACATACCTCCACTCTCCAACTTTTTCACCATTTCTGACCCCAGTTGTCCTCCCTACAGCATTCTCTACATCTCTGCTGGGTTTAATAATTTGTTGCAATGGATACACAGAACTCACAGACCAACCTGATTATGTAGTTTATTCAGAAGTAATAGGCTACAATTCAGATCAAGATCAACTTGAAAGTAACAGGACACAAGTCAGGAGACATGATACAGGTTTTTACATCATGACATCTTTCAACCAAGATAGCTCTCAGCTTCTTCTTGGCTGTGCCCACAGGCAAGTTTCTCTCATGCCTGCCACTGGGCCTTCTCTTAGCTTCTGCCCTACTCAGGCAAGTATTACCACTCTTTAGCTCTACCAACAAGTGCTGGAGACACCTTATTCCACCATCAAGCACTTAAATCACTCTCATTCTGTGAGTCTGCAAGCCCACTACAGCTGGGTCTGCTGGTCTCTGCCACTTGCACTGCTGCTGCAGTGTCTCTGCCACTTGGCTCTGCTGTGGTTACTGCCATTTCTTCCTGTCTCACACCACCTCAAGTATTATAACTTTATCTCCTGGGTCTGGGAGATTCTCAGTGCAATAAACTCAGGTCCAAAGGACATACTCCACTCCAAACTCTCCTTGATAGTAGTAAGTAAGCCACCATCTCCCCCCACCCTGAACCTCTGTGCAATTGGCCTTTGTGGTAATTAAGGTTGTATGTCAACTTGGCTGGGCCGTGATTTTGAGTGGCTGGGCAGCTGAATGTAGTTATTCCCCATGATGAGATTGTAATCACCTCCATGGTAGAATCTGCTGTGAGCAGCCAAGTAGTTGAAGGGGAATTACCTTTGGGGTAATGGCCTAAAGACCATTACCTTTGGGGTGTGGCCTGCTTCCAGTATATAAGGAGAAGTTTTTGACACATTTTGGATCCTGTGATTGGCTGAGTTTTCATCTCCAGTTCCTGGACTTGAACAATTGACCTGCTGTGTTGCCTGTCAGTCTTGGGATTGTTCCCAGACTTGAACCAGTAGTCTGCTATGTTGCCTGCCAATCTTGGGATTGTGCCACTTTACCTATTAATCTTAGGTTTGTTAGACTCAGTGGCCATCTGGCATAGCAACACTTGAGAACTAAGACAGTCCTTATATAAGCCTCAAAAAAACCCAAACTCACTGCCATCGAGTCAATTCTGACTCATAGCAACCCCCTTTGGGTTTATGAAGTGGTAAATCTTTATGGAAGTAGATCACCCAGTCTTCCTTCTGCGGAGTGGCTGGTGGGTTTGAACCACCAGCCTTCTGATTAGCAATCAGATGCCTTAGGTGCTCCACCACCAAAGCTCCTTTATGTAAGCCTCAAAAAAAAAAAGAAAAGAAAAGAAAAGACCAAACTCACTGCCATCGAGTCAATTCTGACTCATAGTGACCTCTCCTTGAGTTTCCAAGGCAAAATTTCTACAGAAGTAGATTGCCCAGTCTTCCTTCCACAGAGTGGCTGGTAGGTTTGAACCGTCAGCCTTCTGGTTAGCAGTCAAATGCCTTAGGCACTGTGCCACCAGAGCTCCCTATTTAAGCCTACTTCCTATCAATTTCAAGTCATGGCTGTGCCACCAGACCATGAACTGACCAATCCTCTTGGTAGACCACAGTTACTTAATTTGCATAGTAATTGACCAATTCCTTCAAGGTCACTTAATCCTATTGGGTGGTTTCACACATCCTATTTGCATAGTAGACTAATCGATCCCTTGAAAGATTGTAGCCCAGCCCATCATTTTGGCAGAATTATAAGCCCGAGGCCAGAAAGGCCATATGTAAGAAAAACCCATTACAATGCAAAGTCCTAACCTCTGTACCTATAGATGTGCCTTAGTTTGGTGAAATAGATATTATGTGTTAAATAATACTAGAGCAAGGTGGATCCTAATCCTAAATCCTGCTGAGTGGTGTCTTATAAAAGAGGAAGACAGACACAGAAATAGACACACAAACAGAGAGAAGACAGATGCCATGTGACAGTGGAGGCAGAGGCATCTATAAGCAGCAAAGGAATGCTAAGGGTTGCTGGTAGCTATTAGAGAGGAAGAGAGGGACATGCAAAGCACCCAGAAGGAATCAATGTGTCCAAGACTCTGATTTGGACTTCTAGCTTCCAGATCTGTAAGAAAATAAATTTCTGTTCTTTAAAGCCACCCACTTTGTGGTATTTTCCAAAGTGTCTGTACCTCTTTATCAGTCCTAGGAAACAAAGATTGTTTTTTATTATTGAGTTTTCAGTTCTTTATATATTCTGGATGTATATCCTTTGTCAGACATGTGTTTTGCAATTTTCTCCCAGTCTGTGACTTGTCTTTTCATTCTTTACCAATGTCTTTCACAGAGTAGAAATTTGTAATTTTGATGAAATCTATCTTTTTTCTAAATTAATCATGCTTTTGGGGGTCATAGATAAGAAATAGTTTTGACTATTGGAAGCATATTCAGTTTTTTTGCACTGTTCATAATATACCAGTTACAGACACAGCATACTTTTTTAAGTTCAATCTGCATTCTTAGTACTTTTCTCCATCACTTTCTTCAGTCTAAATTATCAACAAAACAATAAATTTAGGCTGGATTTGTAGCATTTACTGTTTTCCAGGTGTAATTACTCCCACCATGGCTCATTTCAAGCTACCAACATGACATCACTGAATATGGAGTTGGGGAGAGATGAGAGTAGCACACCATTATATAGTATTTCCACCAGAGAGATAGAATAAATGTAAATTACCACAAGAACATAGAAGTAATAGCAAAAAATTACAAAGTGATGAGTTCTGAGTATTTATTATCTTTGCTTTTAATATATTTAATTTAAGTTATATATTCTAATTTCCAATGATGGCTATGTTTTAAGAACTGGCTTCCAAAATTCCTGAAAATTTAACAGTTGGCTCTCAGGAACCAGTATGAGATAGCACCAAACAGGACTTTCTTGCCTTATTTTGGATTTAATAAAGTTTTTTCCTCATTGAATTTTTTTCCTCTGCTAGTTTTGAAAGTACACACTTGATTTATATGCTTTTACTAGTTATTCTAAACATTTTAACACTCATATTGAATCTGACAAAGTCTATTAAAGTTAATATCTTTATCCTTCTTCCAATCAATTCAAGAATCGTGGGATGTTTTAACATTTTCCCTACATCAGAAGTGTATGGTATTGTTGTCCTGTATTTCAGATCCAGCTTGTTGTCTTTAACTCTATAAGTCAGACATTAAGAATTTCTTGTATTTAGTATTTATTTAAAAATTCACCCACATTTCATGTTCTTTGCTCATGATTTTTTTTTTTTTTTTTTACATTGGAGGTACTCCTGCTGGGATCAGTTTCCTTCTTCGTGGTGTACATCCAATAGTGTGCAGTTAAACTGGCTTTCTAGGAAAAAAAAATACATATAACTCTAATTTGTAGCTGATTTCTATAGTGTAAATATACACCTAGCATGGCTGATTCTAATGTGACATCACTGAATGTGGAGTTCGGAAGGGACATGCATATTCAGTGGGTTCTAACACACCACTGAATTCTTTAGCAGTTTGTTTTTTCTTTCCCTTTTTTTTTACAGCTTCATTGAAGTATAACTGCCATATAGTAAACTATATATAAAGTGTTTAAGTTGGTAAGATCTGAGATATGTATCCTTATTCCCATTGAGTCAATGCTGACAGAGTAGAACTGCCCCATAGGGTTTCCTAGACTGTAATCTTTACAGAAGCAGATGGCCATATCTTTCTCCTATGGAGCAGCTGGTGGGTTGGGAATGACCAGCCTTTCAGTATATACCCATGAAACCTTCACCACAATCAAGATAGTGAATATATCCATCACTCACAAAAGTTTCATTTCTGCCTCTTCCCTGCCCCTACCCCATCCTCAAACAACCACTGATCTGTTTTCTGTCATTAAAAATTAATTTGCATTTTATAAAGTTTTATAGAAAAGGAATGATGTATGTATGTACTCTTTTCTTGTGTGGCTCCTTTCACTCAGCATAATTATTTTGAGGTTTATCCATGTTGTGTGCATTTATTGTTCATTCATTTTTATTGCTAGATAGTATTCCATTGTATAAATATCCACCATTTATTTATCCATTTACCTGTTTATCGACATCCGAGTTATTTCCAGTTTATTACTGTCAAAAACAAAGCTGCTTTAAACATTAGAATGAGTATTTCTATAGACATCTATTTCCTTCTTTCTTGTGCAAATACTAAGACTGGAATGGTTGGATCATATAATAGATGTGTCTCAAACATTTTAAGAAACTGCCAAAATTTTCTCCAAAGTGGTTTTACCATTTTATGTTTTACATCAGCATTGTATGAGATTCAGTTGCTCCACTGTATCACCAACACTTGATATGGTCAGTCTTTTTCATTTTAGCCATTCCAGTGGGTGTGTAGTGGTATCATTGTGGTTTCAATTTGTGTTTCCCTAATGAACACTGATGATGAATATTTCATGTGCTTAACCTTAAGCAGTTTCTTTAGTTAATTGCTTTAAAAAAATTTTTGTTTGACATCTTTATTTTGAAAGAAAATTTTGCTGAGCATATGTTTGAACAACTTTCTCCAAACACATTGAAGATATTGTTCTCTTACCTTCTAACTGCCATCATGGCTGTTGAGAAGTTGATTATTATTCCCTAGTGTATAACTTGTCTCTTCATCTTTGGTGTTCTGCAGTTTCACTAAGATGTGTAGATGTATATTTCTTTTTATTTATCCTATTTGTGAATTGCTTGTCATTCCAAGTATAGTACTGATAATTGGCATCTTTAATCTGTTTTGGAATTTATCAGTCACACTCTGAATACTGCCTCTCCTATTCCTTCTGAAATGGTATCAGATTTATGTCACATCTTCTCATTGTCTCCTCTGTCTCAAAATCTTTCATATTTACTCTCTTTGTCTCTTTTTGATGCATTATGGGTAATTTCTTAGACTTCTCTTTCCATCTGTGTATAGTCTACCCTTCTGGTTTTTTGTGTGTTTTTTTTCCCCACTTCTTTTATTTTTTAATATCCAGAATTCCTACTTGGTTTCTTTTCAGTTTTGACTAATCCCACTTAATGATCTGTTACTTCTTTGTCAAACTTTGGATATCATTTGTGTTTCTTTAAGCATATTAAAATGCTCATGTCATATCTGTATCTAATAATTCTAGTAGCTATCATATGTGTAGGTTTGATCCTTTTGTGTATTATTTCTGCTAGTTCACATCATAGTGACTTATTTCCTTCTATGCTTGATGATTTTTTTTTTTTTAATGTGTGTGAACTTACATTATTTGGAAATTTATCTGTAGGAATTGAGGCCTAATAATGTTTTCTTCATGGTAGTTTTGTGTTTGCTCCAGTCAGGCACTTGGGGGCACTACAAACACAGAATCACTTTACCTTTTAGGCTTGAAGATTTATTTGAAGCACACAGTTATGAGGCATCACTTTCATGTGAGCATGATACCACAGTTAAAAGACAGGTATCCTCAACAAAAGTCAAATTCATAAAAAAGACCAAACTTACTGGACTGATGGAGACTTGGAAGAACCCCCCAAGACTTTCACCCTAAGAAACCCTTTCAGCCAAATAATAGATTGGCCTAGAAAATACATAATAATACCCATGAGAAATGTGCTCCTTAGAACAATCAACTAAATGAGACTAAATATGTAACATTTGCCCAAAAGCAAAGATGAGAAGGCAAAGAGGGGCAGGGAAACTGGAGGGATGGAAGTGGGGAAGGCAGAATGAAAATGAGAAGAGTGCTGACACATTTTGGGATAGCAACCAACGGAACGGAACAATTTATGAATGAACTGTTGAATGAGAAACTAATTGGGTGGTGAAATTTCATTATAACACAATTAAAAGTTAAAAAAAAAAAAGACTTTGACCCAAATCACAATAAAAATTTAAAAAAAAAAGGGGGGGTATCCCCATTGTCTTTTTATGGTGCTGTGTTTTTTCTAGTTCACTTTCAGGGGATCCCAGCTCTACATGGAAATTTCTAATGCAGCTTTCCTGTTCTTCTAGGCCTAAAGTTTAATCTCTTGTCCTTTGCATTTTGCTAGGCCACCAGGGCTTGGCAGATGTCCCCAGAAAACACTGGCTCCAGCTGGAATTTTTTAAGTAGAGCTTTATCCATATTCCTGGACTCTGATCACTTCCCTTCCTTTTCTGACAACTTTGCCATGAATTTTTTTTTTAAAGTAAATAAACTATAAAACACAAAGAAGAAGCCAAAAGAGACCTACATGAATGAGAAAACATACCATGCTCATGGATAGGAAGACTTAACATTGTGAAAAGGTCAATACTATACAAAGCAGTCTACAGATATAATGCAATCTCAACCTAGATTCTATCATCATTCTTTAAAGAGGTAAAAAAATATATATATACAGTCAACTTTATATGGAAAGGAAAGAGATCCCAGCAAAGGAAAGTACTACTAAAGAAGAAGAACTAAGTAGGAGGCTTACACTTCCAGATCTCAAGCCCTACTACATAGCCATAGTAGTCAAAACAGCATGGTATGGGTATAACAACAGACACATAGAATAATGGAAGAGAACTGAGAATCCAGACATAAATCCATCCACCTATGAACAGCTGATCTTCAACAAAGGACCAAAGTCCATTAATTGGGAAAGGGACAGTCTCTTTAACAAATGGTGCTGACAAAACAATATCCATTTGCAGAAAAATTAAACAGGATCCATACCTCACAGTATGTACAAAAATTAACTCAAGATGATTCAAAGACCTAAAAGTAAAACCTAAAACTATAAAGATCATCAAAGAAAAAATAAGGGCAAACCTAGGGGCTCTAATTTATGGCATAAATAGTCTATCAAATATAACTAAAAATGTACAATTAGCAGATGATAAACTATATGACTGGGACCTCCTAAAAATTAAACACTTACGTGCATTAAAAGACTTATCTGAAAGAGTAAAAAGAGAACCTTTAAACTAGGAAAAAATTTGGGCAATGACATATCTGAAAGGGACTAATGTCTAAAATATAAAGAAAACTTCAATACCCTCTACAACAAAAAGAAAAAAGTCCTATTTAAAGATGGGCAGAGGACATGAACAGACACTTCACCAAAGAAGACATCAAAAAAAAAAACCAAACCTACTGCCATCAAGTTAATTCCAACTCATAGCAACCACATAGGACAGAACAGAATTGCCCCACAGGGTTTCCAAGCTGTATATCTTTACAGAAGCAGCCTGCCTCATTCAGCCATGGAGCAGCTGTTGATTTCAAACTGCAGATCTTTTGGTTAGCAGCCTAATGCTTTAACCACTGGGCCACCAGAGCTCCTAGCAATCCCACTACTAGCTATATATCCTAGAGAAATAATAGCTATGACACAAAGAGATAATGCACACCTATAGGAAGCTCTGGTAGCATAGTGGCTAAAGCACTTGACTGCTAACCAGAAGGCTGGTGGTTCAAACCCACCAGCCACTCCTCGGAAGGAAGATGGGGCAATCTTACTTCTGTAGTGATACTGCCTCAGAAACCCAAGGAGGGGTCGCTATGAGTCGGGTCCGACTCAATGGCACATAACAACAACAACATATTCATTGCAGGATTATTCACAATAGCAAAAAGGTAGAAATACCTTAAATGCCCATTATCAGATGAATGGATAAATAAACTATGGTATATACACACAACAAAATACTATGCAATATTAAAGCATAATGAAGAATCTACAAAACACCTCATAACATGGATGAACCTGGAGAATATTCAAAACTCAAACCAAACTGACTGCCATCGAGTCAAATCCAACTCATAGTGACCTCTCCTTGGGTTTTGGAGGCAGTATCTCTACAGAAGTAGATTGCCCAGTCTTTCTTCCAAGGAATGGCTGGTGAGTTTGAACCACCAGCCTTCTGGTTAGCAATCAAATGCCTTAGGTACTATGCTACCGGAGCTCCCTGGAGAATATTAAGCTACATGAAATAAGTCAATCACAAAAGGACAGATATTGTATGAGACCACAATTATAAAAGGTCAAGAAAAGGCTTACACAGTGAAATAAACATTCTTTGATGGTTACCAGATACTTAAAAGTAACTTGAAGGTAAATCACTAGCTAGAGAGTAGACACAGAGTAATGGGGGTGAGGTGTAATCCATACTGAAGGCCATAGTCTGATCTCCATCAGAAAGTACTTCAAGTCATCTTTACTTTGAGCAAGGAAGGTTGTGTCATCTGTATACTGCAGGTCACATATACATGTGAAAGCTGGATGATTAAAAAGACTGTAGTAGAACTGATGCATTTGAATTATGTTGTTGGCTAAGCATATTGAATATACCATGGAGTCCCAGAACAAACAAATCTGTCTGGGAAGAAGTACAGCCAGAATATCTTAGTAGTGAGGATGGCCAGACTTCATCTTTTATACTTTGGTCTTGGTAGGGAAGGACATCATACTTGGTAGAGTAGAGGGTCAGCAAAAATGAGGAAGACCCTCAATGAGATGGATTGACACAGTGGCTGCAACAGTGGGCTCACGCATAGCAATGATTGTGAGGATGGTGCAGGTAGTGTTTCATTCTGTTGTACACAGGGTTGCTATGAGTCGAAACTGACTCAGCAGCACCAACAACAGCAACACAACAGGGGTGAAGACAATAATGGAGAAGGCAGCAACATGACCAATGGCAAAGGAAATCACTGGGAGGTGCACAAGAGTGAAGGACAACAAAAGTAAGGACTGTTGTACACCCAATCCTGCAATAATGGTAATAACAAACAGCTACGAGTACACACGTAAGTAGACATGCAAGCTGAACAGATATGGGTAGGTAAATGGGAGTATACCCATAAGGATATATAGGTTTGACAGGACATATTTCTACACATGTATTTGGATGTACAGTATATATCCAAGGATATTCTACAGCATACAGGGAGCAAAGTTCTGAAAACTTCTTAGCCATAACCAAACACCTTAAGGGAATGACTCACCAGGCTTGGGGACTTAGGACCACAGCCTTAGGGGACAACTACGTCAATAGGTGTAACATAGTCCACAAAGACAATGCTCTATGTCCTACTTTGGTGAGTAATGACTCGGGTCTTAAAAGCTTGTGAGCGGCTATCTAAGATGCACCTACTGGTCTCTCCCCATCTGCAGAAGAGTGAGAAAAATCAAAGACCCAAGGAAATAATTGGTCCAAAGAAATGATGAACCATGCAAACCATAGCCTCTACCACCCTGAGACCTGAAGAACTAGATAGTGACTGGCTACCACTACCCACCACTCTGATCAGTGTTACAACAGAAAGTCCTGGACAGAAAGGGGAAAAAAATATATACAGCACAAATTTCAAAAACATAAAAAACATCAGACCTATTGGTCTGATAAAGATGAATGGTACCCCTGAGACTGTAGCCCTTAGACAACCTTCAAGCCTGCTTGTGTTAGACTGGGTTCTCTAGAGAAACAAAACCAGTAGAGGTTATATATGTATATATAGAGAAATTTATCTTAGGAAAACGGCTCACACACTTATAGAAGCTGGCAAGTCCAAAGTTCTTGGATCAAACATCAAGCTGGAGGCTTTTCCTGACTCTTGCAGCCACAGGGGCTGAGGAGCTCAAGGTTGGCAGGCAGTATACTGGCTGTTGACTCCAATGAATGATGAATCCAAGATCTCCAGGCCGAATGGTGGATTGTTTGCTCACAGATAGTTGTAGGCAGCACAACAGAATCCTGATCCACAGAAGAATGTCTCTTTTCCCAGGATGTCTATAGATATACTGGAAGCAGGCCACGCCCCTAGTGAAACTCCCTTTCAACATATTGGCTGCTCAAAACATAATCATCTGATCCCATCACTGGAATAACCACATCACAACAGCTTAAACCACACAGAATTGTGACCCAGCCAAGTTGACACACAGCTCCAACTATTACACTGCTACTGAACCCACACTCAGGGATGACCTTTTGGCCAAATAACAGACAGGCCTATAATAGTAACACTAGGGATGAATGTACTCCTTGATACAATCAACCATGTGAGACCAACAAGGCAGTCTGAAAACAAAACTCAGAAGGTAGGAAGGGGTAGGAAAGAAGGATGAATGGACATGGGAAACCCAGGGAAAAAGGAGGAAGAATGCTGTTACTTTCAGGGGATTGCAACCAGTGTCACAAAATAAAATCTGTACAAATTGTTTAATAGAACACTAATATGCTCTATAAACATTCACCAAGACTACAATTTAGAAAAAAAAAAAAATGAAATAAAAAGAAGTATTATTTTTGTATTTCATCCAGAATTTTAAGTTCTCTATACTGGAACAGTTTCCCCAGACAACTATTTTTTTCCCCCATCCATAATTAATTTTTACATATGGTGTAAGGTAGGCATCTAAAAGTCCACTATTTTCACTGCCCTCCTTTTTCCTCAGAAGTGATATCTTTAAGTTGACTTTTTAAAACAGTATTTCCCTCTATTTTCTGTTAGTCATTGCCAGCTGGATATCCAAAAAAGTCATAGAAACCTACTTTTCAGTGAAAATTTCCCCAAAAAGATCAAAAAAGCTTATAATACTCTTGGTTGCTTTAGTGGACATGGGATTTTTATTTTTAGTATTGCTTTATCAATAACTAAATAAAACTTCAAACCCTTTTTCTAAAAATTCAATTTTATCATTAGATCAGAGTGAAAAGGGAACTAAATCTTCTAACATTCAGATAAAGCAAACACTCGTCAACAGCATTTTGAATTAGAAAATTCATAACTTTGAAGAAAGCAAAGGATTCTCAAAACTCTGGAGTTTCCTATCAAAGACCAAATCAACTTTATATCAGCCAAATTCATGCCAAGGGAAGGAAAATAGAGTATGGTGCAAATAATTTACCATGTGTTTTTCATAAATTTGAATATAAGTGCAATGAGTTACGTACTGCTCAGCACCATTCACATATAGACGGACATTAGAATGAAGACACCTCTTGCAGTTTCATAGCACAAATGTTCAGTTGTTACTAGGGAAGGAAGCATAATCTCAAGAAAACAATAATTTCTGAAACCCCATAAATACTTTTTAAAATTTTATTAGCACTCAATCTACAAAAAATCAAGGAAGACTCGGAGAGCCAAATTCTTTATTCAAAATATCAATCCACTTAAAAGGGAAGATATGGAAAAACAGTTAAACATATTTTAAATCATAGTTCTCTCTCTTTTTAATTTTTTTTAACTTTAATCAGTGAATGCGACAGATTAATAAAGAGAGAAAGAGAAAAAACTCCTGACTCTTCTATTAAGGCAAAATTTATATAAAATAAAATGCATAGTTTTTCAAAAGAAAAGAATCACATGATCATATCAATCAGTGCAGAAAAGGCATTTGATAAAATCCAACACCCATTCCTGATAAAAATTCTCTGCAAAATAGGAATAGAAGGGACATTCCTCAACATAATAAAGGGCATCTATGCAAAACCAACAGGCAACATTATTCTCAATGGAGAGAGAGAGAGAGAGAGAGAGAGTGAAATGGTTCCCTTTCTGAACAGGAACCAGACAAGGATGCCCTCTATCACCACTTCTATTCAACATTGTATTGGAAGTTATAGCCAGGGTAATAAGGCAAGAAAGGGAAATCAAAGGCATCCACATGGGTAAAGAAGAAGTGAAACTATCCCTATTTGCTGATAATATTATCCTATGCATAGAAAACCCAAGAGACTCAGTTAAAAAAAAAAAACTACTGGAACTAATTGAGAGATTAGCATAGTGGCAGGATACAAGATCAACATAGAAAGCAGTCGGATTCCTCTACACCAGCAAAGAGATTGCTGGAAGAGAAATAAAGAAATCAATACCATTTACAATAGCTACTTAGAAAAAAACCTTGGGAATAAACCTCACTAGGGACACAAAAGACCTGTACAAAGAAACCTCCAAAACACTACTTCAAGAAACCGTAAGAGATCTACATCAATGGAAGAACATACCATGCTCATGGATAGGAAGATTGAACGTTGTGAAAATGTCAGTACTACCCAAAACAATCTATACATTCAATGCAATTCCAATCCAGATCCTATCAACTCTTTAAGGATATGGGAAAACAAATCACTAATTTTATATGGAAAGGAAAGGGACCTTGGATAAGCAAAGCACTATTGAAGAAGAGGAAGAAAGTAGGAGGTCTCGCACTCCCAGATCTCAAAATCTACTATACAGCCACAGTAGTCAAAATAGCCTGGTATTGGTACAACAACAGACACACAGACAATGGAATAGAATTGAGAACCCAGAAATAGATTCATTGACCTATGGTCAGATGATCTTTGACAAAGGACTGAAATTCACTACATGGGGAAGAGATTGTCTGTTTAACAAATGGTGTTGGCAAAAATGGACATCCATTTGCAGAGAAATGAAACAAGATCTGTTCTTCACACCATACACAAAAACTAACTCCAGATGGATCAAAGACTTAAATGTGAAACCTAAAACTATAAAGTTCCTCAAGGAAAAACTAGGGGCAAATTTAGGGGCTCTAATTTATGGCATAAATAGACTGTTAACCATAACCCAAAATGCGCAAAGAACTGAATATAAACTAGATGAATGGGACCTTCTAAAAATTAAATTTTTATGTGCTTCTAAAGACTTCTCCAAAGGGTCAAAAGAGAACCTACAGATTAGGAAAAAATATTTGGCAATGACATATCTGACAAGGGACTTATCTCTAGAATTTATAGAAAACTCCAACATCTCAACAACAAAAAGATTAACAATCATTTAAAAATGGGCAGACGACATGAATAGACACTTCACCAAAGAGGATATTCAAGGCGGCCAACAAACATATGAAGAAATGGTCATGATCATTAGCCATTAGAGAGATGCAAATCAAAACAACAATGAGATACCATCTGGCCCCAGCACTAATAGCAAAGTTCAACATGACAGAAAATTACAAATGCTAGCAAGGATGGGAAGAGATTGCAACTCTCATGCACTGCTGGTGGGACTGTAAAATGATACAACCACTGTGGAAAGCAGTATGGTGATCCCTTAAAAAGTTGAAATTAGAAATACCATTTGACCTAGTAATCCCATTACTAGGTATACACCCTAAAGAAGTGAAAGCCAGGACAAAAACAGATAAACGCACACCTATGTTCATAGCAGCACTATTTACAATTAGCAAAAAGATGGAAACAACCTAGGTGCCCATCAACAGAATGGATAACCAAATTATGGTACATACACACAATGGAATACTATAGAACACTAAAGAATAACATAGAATCTGCGAAACACCACATAATGTGGATGAACTTGGAGGACATTATGCTGAGTGAAATAAGTCAACCACAGAAGGACAAATATTGTAATAGTTTGCTATTGTGAAAAGTCAAGGAAGGTTTATATATGGAAGGGAGCTTTCTTTGTGGGTTACCAGGTGGAAGGGGAGGGGAGGTAACACTGTTAAATAGGTAGAGACAAGCATTGATTTGAAGGGATGGGCAATGCACTAAATATGAGTGATCAACACAGTGACAGTGAGGAAGAAGAAGACATAGAGAGGTACCTGGGAGATACAGACAACAAAGGGGAACCTCTCTGCACATACAATACTGTGTTGTCAATGATGGCAAACATTGACCTATAGGTGGATAGATGGGTGGACAGGCTGAACTATCAGGTATGTCTAGGCAGGGAGAAGTGTGCCCATGACCATGTACAGGGTTGGCAGATGATGTTTCTATAAGTGTATTTGTATGTTCTGTAAGAATGTCCAGGTATATAGTAGAGCTGACAAGGGATAGGGTTGTGGTGACTTCTTGGCCACAGCCAGCTACCCAGAGGGAGCAAGCAGTTGGACCTGTGGGCTCGGGACCATGATCTTAGGGGACAACAAGCTCAATTGGCGTAACATACTACACAAAAACATTTTTCCACATCCTACTTTGGTAAGTAGTGACTGGGATCTTAAAAGCTTGTAAGTGGCCATCTAGATGCAGCGATGGGTGTCTTCTCATCCAGAGTGAAGAAGAATGAAGAAAAACAGAGATACATGGAAACCATTAGTCCAGGTGACTGGTAGACCATGCCATCTTCAGCCTATATGACCATGAGACCAGAAGAACTAGATCGTGCCCAGCTACCACTGTCAACCACTTGGAGGGGGATCTGAGTAGGAGATCCTGGATATAGTGGCAGAACAATGTGGAACAAAACTCAAAAAAGAAAAAAAGATCAGGCTTGCTGGTCTAATAGGGCCTGGCGAAACTCCTGAAACTATGGCCCCTAGCTGACCTTCAGGTCTGGAATTGAACTCATTCCTGTGGCTTCCAGCCAAATAAAAGACCGGCATATGGACTGAACATTTACATCAAGCAGATACACACTCCTTGGAGAGATCAAACATGGGAGAACAGAAGGGATGCACAGGGAGACAGCTCAGGGGGTAAGAGTGCATGGGAGGGAAGTACACAGGGAAGAGTTAATTATGGAAGAAAGTGGGAAGAAAACTGTTATATTGTGGGAAATTGCAGTCAATATCATGAGGCAAAATGTGTATGAACTGCTCTATGGAAAATGAAATTGCTCTGTAAACTTTCACCCAATTCACAATAAGAATTTTTTTTTTTAATGTTTAGTTTTTAAGTGCACAGTTCAATATTTTTTTACAAGAGGTATACACTCAAGTTATCATCATAATCAGAATATTTTCATCACACAAGAAAGTTCCCTGGTGCCCTGTTCTGGTCATCCCCCACCCACATAACCATAGGTAACCACTGTTTCGATTTTTATCACCATAGCTTAGTTTTGTCTGAATCAGACACTGGCAAATTTTTCTGTAAAAGGCCAGACAGTAAATGTTATAGGCTTTGCAAGTCACCTGTGGCTTCTGTCAGTTCTTTCTCCCTTCCTCTTCTTCCTCCTCCTCCTTCTATACTTTAAAAATTAAAAACCATTCCTAGTTCAAGGACCATGTGAAAAACAAGCTTTGGGCCAGATTTGACCAGAGGGCCATGGTCTAGAACCCCACGTAAATGGAATCATACAGTATGTGCTCTTTGGTCTGGCATCTTTCAGTTAACACATTTTTAAGATTCACTTTATCTTATTTCACATATAATAGTTTCTTCTTTTTATTGCTTTAGGGCTTGTTGATTTTTCTCTGTTGTTTGTCTACTTTCTCTTTCATTTGTTTCTGCACTTACCTTTATTATTTACTCTGTTTTGAGTTTAATTTGCTTTCCTTTTTCTACCTTCTAAGATGGAAGCTTACATAATTGATTTTAAAACTTTCATATTTTGTAATATTAGCATTTAAAGCTATACATTTCCTTTTAAGTATTGATTTAGCTGTCTCCCCTAATTTTGATATGTTATAACTCTTACCATTCAGTTAAAATATTTTCTTATATCCCTAGTTATTTCTTATTTTATCCACAGGTTACTTAGAAGTGTCTTGTTTAATCCACAAATATTTGGAGATTTCCTAGTTCTTTTCATTTGTCTGTTTCTAATTTAATTTCATTGGGATCACAGAATGTACTCTGTATGATTCAAGCCTTCAAAATTTATTGAGACTTGTTTTATTAGCCAACATATGGTCTATCTTGGCAAATGTTCTTTGTCTATTTGAAAAGAGAGTACACCTACTCTTCATTTATCCATTATCTCATTATCTGACACTTCACATTTATGACAATAGTGAAAAATCCACTATCCAACTATTTTGCACATTAATGATACATCTAGTAGTACAAACAGCAAAGTATGAGGCAAGGGTAAAGCTGGCTGTGATGGTGAAAGTTATGTGTCAGCTTCACTGGGCCATGATTCTCAGTGGTTTGGAAGTTATGTAATTATGTAATTTCATACTTATGTAGTGATGTAGTCATACTCTATTTTGTGGTTTGAGTTGGTCATCCTCAATTTTCATGTAACACTGATTTTCACCTAATGACCTGGTCTGTGGGATGTAACCATGTTGATAAATCAAGAATGGTATATATTCCGAAGCTGTTGGATGGAGTGTTCTTTAAATGTCAATTAGGTCAATTTACTTGTTAGTGTTGTTCAAGTCTTCTATATACTTAATATTTTTAGTGTGTTTTATGAATTACAGAGGAGACATAAAAACTCTAAATATGTATGTACTTAATGTCAAAACCTCAAAATATATAAAGCAAAAAATGACAGAACTAAATGGAGAACTAAGCAAATCTACAATCATTGGAAATCTCAACATTCTCTCTCAACAAACTGATCTTTTAATCATTATGAAATGATATTATGAATTAAATTGTGTCCCAAAAAAAGATATGTTGAATTTCTAACCCTTGTAGCTGTGAATATGATCCTATTTGGGGAAATAGGATTTCTCTTTGCAGATGTTTTCATTTAAGTTAACACAGTCATCTGGAGTAGCCTGAGTCTTAATCCTAATAACTTCTGAGTGGAGTTTTACAAAAGAGAACAAGAGACACAGAAAGAGAGTCACAAACAGGGTGAAGACAGCAGCTGAGGATCCATCTACAAGGCAAAGAATGTCAAGAAATGTCTGGGGATACAGAAGCTGAAAGAGACAGGAAGAATTTTCCCCTAGAGAAGACTGGGTAAGATGGTGGAATAGGCAGACAAGCTACACAGACCCTCTTCAACAAAGAGAAGAGAAACCAGTTAACACAGATACGAAAGATAATCCTGGAGCTCAGAGTTTTGAAAGGAAGGATACAGAAGTGGATTAAACACCAACTAGTAGGAGACAAACAGAACTGCAGACTGCCGGCTATCCTGATGTCATGGACAGCCTGAACATTTCCAAGTGGTGTTAGGACCTGAGAATTAACCTAAAAATCAACCCTGCTTTCCAAGGGCTGCATGGACAACTTTATCAGTGGCTGATAACTAAAAAGGGAAAGAGCAAAGAATGAGACAAACAGACTTTTGGTGGTCCAGAGGGTGCAACCATTTTGAATATTTACAAGCAGTGGCCATTTTGCATATTTAAAGTGATAGCATTCTTATTCATATTCCAGGGACCTAAGAATAGGCTGTGCTTGCCAAAGGCAGTACAGACATATGGGAGACTGATGACTGGAAAGGAGACAGATGGTGAGTACATAAGTATGGCCAACTAGTGAATAGAGGAGCACAATGCCCTACTTACTCAGATACAGCCAGAAAAAAAACAAAGAAAATGAAAATCTTGGGTGAATCACTCCAACATACAATCACCAATTAAATATAAAAACAAAAATGCCACGATGCTTTGGAGACAACAGACCATCATAGTCCACACAAAGAAGCAAGATAAAGCAGAAAAAACAAGGGACCAGGATACAGAACCAGAAAACATCCCTGAGGAAGAAGCAGCATTAGAACTCCCTGATAACAAATTCAAAAGAATTATATTTAGGTACCTTCAACAGATTGAGAGCCAGATCAAGAGAAACACTGACAAAATTGAGGAGAAAACCCTAGAATAATTTCAGGAGACAACACAAGAACAATATAAAAGAAATGACAAATTAGAAATGATACAAAATCTACAGATAGAAATCCAGAAAAGTAATACTAAATTCTCAGAAATAGATAACACATTGAATGGGCAAAGGAGTAGAATTGAATCAATGGAGGACAGAATTACTGAGATTGAAGACAAATACTTCAATACTTCTTTGGAAAGGGATCAATCAGAAAAAAGATCAAAACAAAGTGAAGAAAGCCTAATCTTTGTGTGGGATACCATCAAAAGTAATAATAACCTATGTATAATTGGAATTCAGAACAGGAAGAGACAAATAAAACCACAGAGAAAATTGTTGAAGATATGTTGGAAGAGAATTTTTCTGATATGATGCAAGATGAGAATATGTCCACTCAAGAAGTCCAACAAACCCCAAACAGAATAGACCCCAAAAGATAATCACCAAAACATATCATCATCAAACTCACAAAAACCAAAGGCAAAGAAAGAATCCTATAAGCAGCATAGGGAAAAACAAAAAATTACCTACAAGGGGCAACCAATAAGACTAAGGTCTGATTTCTCAGCAGAAACCATGGAGGCAAGAAGACAATGGGATGGTATATACAAAACCCTGAAAGAAAAACAATTCCAACCAAGAATTACATAGCTGGAAAAACTGTCCCTCAAATATGATGGTGAAATTAGGACATTTCCAGATAAGCAGAAATTAAAGGAATTTGTTAAAACCCAACCAACCTTACAAAAGATGCCAAAGGGAGTCCTTTGTACAGAGAACCAACAACAGCAAACAACAACCAACCATTAACACACATGTTGACATAACCCAGAAACCAACCCAGTTATGGACATATCCAAAGTAAATATACCTACAAAATTGTAAACAGGGAACCAGAGACATCAATTGGCAAATGAGGACAACTACAAACCTGTTCTGGTTACCTCGTGCCACTCTGACAAGAATATACCACAAATGGAATGGCCTTAACAAACAGGAGTTTATTCTTACAATTTGGAGGCTTTAAGTCCAGGTTCAAAGTACCAGGCTCTAGGGGTTGTGTAAAAGCCCCTTGACCTTGGGCTTCAGCTCTGCCTTTTGCTCCCAGCCCACTGAAGCTAAAGGCATCTCTTCACTCAGGCAGCTACTGGCTGCTGAGGTTAACAAGCCCAAGGTCGACAGATAAAATGGCACAGTCCCAATGTTACCAAACCACACAGCAGGCCATTAATTGAAGTCTATTGTAAGTCCCAAGGTTGGCAGACCATGACAGGCTGCTGAACAACAACACGGCTACATGCAGGGTCCAAGCATACCATAAGCTGGAAACCATTCCCAAGGCTTCTCCTTATATACAGGAAACAGACCACATCCCAAAGGCAGCTACTCAGCTCCTTGTGGTAGATCCCACCATGGAGTTGATTGCCAGTCTCATCATGGGGAATAACTGCCGCCAGCTGCCCAGCCACTCAACCAGTCCCAGCCAAGTTAACACACAAAAATAACCACAACAAAACCAAAAACAGGGAAAAAATTGTGTACTTACAGAACTTCTAAATGGTGAAAAGTCAAGACAATGCAAGATGGAATGGACTGTTCTAAACTTGGGAAGAAAATTATAAATCACAGGATAACCTCAAAGAAAAATTATAAACCTTCACATGAAAATAAAAGAGGGCAAGCACAGATATTTAGCAAATACTAAAAACAACAGCAACAAAGGAAGTGATAACACAATTCATAAACAAAACAAACTCAGCACAGAAAATTATATGGGGCAAAGAAATCAGTAACACCATGAAAAACACATAACAAAATGACAGCAACAAATTCATACTTGTCAATAATTACACTGAATGTCAATGTACCACTCATGAGACAGAGAGTTGCAGATTGGATAGGAAAACATAACCCATCGATATGCTGTCTGCAACAGACACAACTTAGAAAGACACAAATAGACTGAAAATCAAAGGTTGGGAAAACATATATCAAGCAAATAGCAACCAAAAAAGGAGCAGGAGTGGCAATATTAATTTCTTATCAGATTTGACTTTAAGAAAAAAACCACCATAACAGACAAGGATGGACATTATATAATGATTAAAGGATCAATTGAACAAGAGGATATAACCATATAAATATCTATGCACCCAATAAAAGATTCCCCAAATAGATAAATCAGACTTTCACAGAATTGAAAAGACAAATAGATGACTCCACAATCATAGTGTTGTTGTTGTTGTTGTT
>NW_006921957.1:914329-916593 GCF_000298275.1 Orycteropus afer afer
CATAGCAACCCCTCCTTGGGTTTCCGAGGCAGTATCACTACGGAAGTAGATTGCCCCATCTTCCTTCCGAGGAGTGGCTGGTGGATTTGAACCGCCAGACTTCTGGTTAGCAGTCAAGTGCCTTAGCCACTACGCTACCAGAGCTCCTAAACATTAAAATACTGCAAAACATCTTCTCAGATCACAATGCTATAAAATTGGAAATCAACAATAGGAAGATCAACAGAAGAAGAGCAAACACATGGAAATTAAATAATGCCCTCCTTGAAAATGACTGGGTAATAAAACAACAACAATGCAATGCACTGCCGTCAAGTCAGATCCAACTTATAGTGACCCCTCCTTGGGTTTCCGAGGCAATATCACTACAGAAATAGATTGCCCAACCTTCCTTCTGAAGAGTGGCTGGTGGGTTTGAACTGCCAGCCTTGTGGTTAGCAGTCAAATACCTTAGGCACTATGCCACCAGAGCTCCCGACTGGGTAATAGAAGAAATAAAAAATTAAATTAAAAGATTTCTTGAATCAAACGAGAATGAAAACAAAACATACCAAAATCTTTGGGACACAACAAAAGCAGTAGTCAGAGGCCATTTTATAGCAATAAATGCATACATCAAAAAGGAAGAGCCAAAATCAACACTTTAACCCAATATCTCCTCCAATTAGAAAAAGAGCTGCAAAGAAAGCCTACAGTCAGCAGAAGAAAAGAAATAATAAAGATTCTAATGGAAATAAATGAAACAGGAATTTGAAAGACAATAGAAAAAATCAACAAGACTAGAAGTTGGCCTTTTGAAAAGATTAGTAAAATTGACAAACCACTGGTAAATTTAACAAAGGAAAAGAGGGAGAGAATGCAAATAATGTGAATACAAAACTAATTGGGTAACATCACAACAGAGCAACTGAAATTAAAAGGATAATATCAGGATACTATGAAGTGTGGTTCTCTATACTCCAACAAATTTGAAAATCTAGAAGAAATGGACAGATTTCTAGAAACACTACTACTTATCCAAACTAACACCGACTGAGGTGGAAAATTTGAACAGACTTGTAACAAAAGAAGAAATTGAACAGGTCATAAAAATGTTACCAACAACAACAAAAAAGCTCTGGCCCAGGTGGTTTCACTGGAGAATTCTACTGAATGTTCAGGGAACAACTGACAACAATCCTAGTCAAACTATTCCAGAACATTGAAAAGGATGGAATCATCTAAAATGCATTTTATGAAGCAAGCATAACCTTTAAACCAAAACCAGGCAAAGACATCACTAAAAAGGAAAACTGCAGACTAATATCCCTCATGAATATAGATGCAAAAATCATCAACAAAATTCTAGCCAATAGACTCCAATAACATATCCAAAAAAATCATACATTATGACCAAGTGGGGTTCATACCAGGTATGCAAGGATGGTTCAACATTAGAAAAACAATCAGTGCCATCCATCACATAAATAACACAAAGGAAGATAATCATATGATCATATCAATTGATGCAGAAAAAGGATTTGTTAAAATCCAACACCCATTCATGATAAAAACTCTCTGCAAAATAGGAATAGAAGGGACATTCCTCAACATAATAAAAGGCATATATGCAAAACCAACAGCCAACATTATTCTCAGTGGAGACAGACTGAAACCATTCCCCTTGTGAACAGGAACCAGACAAGGATGCCCTCTATCATCACTTCTATTCAATCTTGTATTGGAAGTGCTAGCCAGGGCAGTAAGGCATGAAAGGGAAATCAAAGGCATATAAATTGGTAAGGAAGAAGTAAAACTATCCCTATTTGCTGATGATATTATCCTATGCATAGAAAACCCAGGAGACTCAGCAAAAAAACTACTAGAACTAATTGAGAGAATTAGCATACTGGCAGGATACAAGATCAACATACAAAACTCAGTACAATTCCTCTACACCAGCAAAGACATTGCTGAAAGAGAAATAAAGAAATCAATACCATTTACAATAGCTACCAAGAAAATAAAATACTTGGGAATAAACCTCACTAGGGACACAAAAGACCTGTACAAAGAAAACTCCAAAACACTACTTCAAGAAACCATAAGAAATCTACATCAATGGAAGAACATACCATGTTCATGGATAAGATTGAACATTGTGAAAATGTCAATACTACCCAAAGCAATCTCTACATTCAATGCAATCCCAATCCAGATCTCATCAACATTCTTTAAGGATATGGAAAAACCAATCACTAATTTAATATGGAAAGGAAAGAGAC
>NW_006921957.1:917338-947485 GCF_000298275.1 Orycteropus afer afer
AAAAAAAAAAAATGGCAATGACATATCTGAAAAGGGACTTATCTCTAAAATTTAAGATTCCAACGCCTAAACAACAAAAAGACAAACAATCCAATTCCAAAATGGGAAGATGACATGAATAGACCCTTCACCAAAAAAGATATTCAGGTGGCTAAGAAATACATGAGGAAATGCATGCAATCATTAGCCATTGTTGTTGTTGTTGTTGTTGTTATGTGCTGTCGAGTCGGCCCCGACTCATAGTGACCCCTCCTTGGGTTTCCGAGGCAGTATCACTACTGAAGTAGGATTGCCCAACCTTCCTTCCGACATTAGCCATTAGAGAGATGGAAATAAAAACAACAATGCCCCCGCAAACAAAGTTCAACAAGACAAGGCTGGTGAAGATGTGGAGAGACTGGGACTCTTATACACTGCTGATGGGACTGTCAAATCATACAACCACTATAGAAAGCAGTATAGCAATTCCTTAAAAAGTTGGAATTAGAAATACAATTTGATCCAGCAATCCTATTACTAGGTATATATCCTAAAGAAGTGAAAGCCAGGACAAGAACAGATAGTGCACACTCATGTTCATCACAGCACTATGTACAGTAGCAAAAAGATGGAAATAACCCTGTGCCCATTAGCAGAAGAATGGATAACTAAACTATGGTATATACACACAATGGAACACTATGTAACCCTAAAGAATAATGTAGAATCTGTGAAACACTGCGTAATGAAGTGAACTAGGAGGACATTATACTGAGTGAAATAAGTCAATCACAGAAGGACAAATATTGTTTTAGTTCTTTATTGTAAAAAGTCAAGGGAAGATTTATATATGGAAGGAGGCTTTCTTTGTTGGTTACCAGGGGTGGGAGGGGAGGGGGAGGAAACACTGCAAAAATAAATAAATAAAAGATATCAAGGCTGCCAGTGGAGAGAGGTCCAGAGATGACCTTGTGGCTGTATATCAGTTGACTTCAGTGTACGGTCAGTGACTGCACCACCCCATCTTGTTTAGCTGTGCTTATAAGAAACTGCTAGCCTAACATACTACACAAAAACATTGCTCCACATTCTACTTTGCCAAGTAGCAACTGGGATTTTAAAAGTGGCCATCTAGATGCAATGATGGATCTCTCCTCATCCAGAGCAAAGAATGAAGAAAACCAAAGATGCATGGAAACAATGAGTCCAAGCTACTGGTACACCATACCATCCTCAGCCTATATGACTATGAGACCAGAAGTACTAGATGGTGCTCGGCTACCGCTGTCAACCACTCATTTTGTTGTTGTTGTTGTTATTTGCCGTCGAGTCGGCCCCGACTCATAGCGACCCCTCCTTGGGTTTCTGAGGCAATATCACTACGGAAGTAGGATTGCCCAACCTTCCTTCCGAGGAGTGGCTGGTGGGTTTGAACCGCCAGCCTTCTGGTTAGCAGTCAAGTGCCTTAGCCACTATGCTACCAGAGCTCCTGTCAACCACTCATAGGGGGATATATATATAGGAGATCCTGGACAGAGTGGGAGAACAATGTGGAATGCCACATCCGGCAAAACCGCACAGGCCATGAAACAAAGTGACACGAAAGGGTTAAAAGTTTTCTAAAAGGAACAGGGGCCAGGCAGATGCCTTGCATATTCTGCAAGAGCAACCCCCGATGCATCTGTCCTGCTTTATTTGTACATAAGCACACAATTACATCATTATTCTTGATATTTCCTTAAAACAATCAAGTATTCAATCATATATTCTTCTACAGTAACATCAAATATTTCCTTATAACAATTAGTTATTAATTAAAAGTTAAAGTTTTACTCTTTCCAGTACCCAAAGGCATTTTCCCATGCCCAAATGTATTAGATAATTAATTAGGTTAATATCTGTTACAGGAATAGCAAATAATCACTAAGATACATCATTCTAAAACATAATGTGATTGGTAAGGTACATGATTCTAAAGAATGGTTTCTAAGGTATACTATTCTTAGGGCAAAACATGATCTGTTCTGGTTACCTAGTGCCGCTCTGACAAGAATATACCACAAATGGGATGGCTTAAACAAACAGTTTATTCTTACAACTTGGAGGCTTTAAGTACAAGTTCAAAATGCCAGGCTCTAGGGGCTGGGGAAAGCCCCTCAACCTTGGGGTCCCGCTCTGCCTCCTGCTCCAGTCCCACTGGAGCTAGAGGCTTTTCTTCACTCAGACAGCTGCAGGCTGCTGAGGCTGAGAAGCCCCGAGGTTGACAAGTAAAAAGGCATAGTCCCAATGTTACCAAACCATGGGGCAGGCCATTAACTTAAGTCCATTGTATGTCCCAAGGTCAGCAGAGCATTGCAGGCTGCTGAGCAATGACACGGCTACATGCAGGGTCCAAGCGTGCCAAAGGCTGGAGACCATTCCCAAGGCTTCTGCTTAAATGCAGGAAGCAGACCACATTCCCTAAGGCAGCTACCCAGCTGTTTGTGGTAGATCTCACCATGGAGTTGATTGCCAGTTTCCCCATGGGGATTAACTACCACCAGCTGCTCAGCCACTCAACCAGGTCCAGCCAAGTTGACACACAAACCGAACTACCACATTATCCCAGGGAAACAAGTTAGCAAACATATTGCTAGGGCAACGTTCTGCCCCAGGAACACAAAGCTGGAGCCAAGCAAGCATTCAACCGTAAGAGAGGCCTTGCCTTCTCTTAGTTGTTGTTAGAACATGTGCCTTGCAATCATGTGCTTTTTTTGGTGGTCTTTTTGTTGGTCTCCAACAGTAAAACAAAATTCAAAATCATTGAAAAAAAAAAAAAAGGGGACCAAGTGTGCTGATCTGATAGAGCCTGATGGAACCACTGAGACTGTGGCCCCTAGCTGCCCTTCAGGTCTGGAATTGAACTCACTCCTATGGCTTCCAGCCAAACAAAAGACAGGCACATTTACATCCGGTAGATACACTCCTTGGAGAGATCAAACTTTGGAGAACAGAAGGGCAGTGTATGCACAGGGAAACAGCTCAGGGGGCAGGAGTGAATAGGAGGGAAGGACACGAAGGAGGTAACTATAGGGAGGAAGTGGGAGGAGAGCTGTTGCATTGTGGGAAATTGCAGTCAATGTCATGAGACAAAGTGTGTGTGAGCTCCTGTATGGAAAGTGAATTTGCTCTGTAAACTTTCACCCAAATCACAATTTAAAAAAAAGAAAGAAAAGAAACTGCTAGCCATTCCCCTCTACCTCCCTATCACATTTTAATCACCTCCTCCCCATGAGGGATTAACCTGTTCTTTAGCTGTTGTTGTTATGTGCCAGAGTCAGACCTGACACATAGCAACCCCTCCTTAGGTTTCCAAGGCAATATCACTATGGAAGTAGATTGCCTAACCTTCCTTCCGAGGAGTGGCTAGTAGGTTTGAACCTTCAGCCTTCTGGTTAGCAGTCAAGTGCCTTAGGCACTATGCTACCAGAGCTCCTCGGAGTAATACTAGCTTCATAAAATGAGTTAAGAAGTATTCCATCCTCTTCTATGTTTTAAAAAATTAAAGGACTGATGTTAAATTTCCTTTAAAACTTTGGTAGAATTCAGTATTGAAAGCATATGACCCTGGAGGTTTTTTGGGGGGAAAAGGGGATGGGGAATTTGTTCAATCTCTTGTTGTATCTCTATTGAGATGATCTATTTCTTTTTTATTCAGTTTCAGTAGTTTGTGTCACTCTATGAATTTCTCCATTTCATCTAGAATATTGAATTTGTTGGCATACAATTGTTCATTGTTGTTGTTGTTAGATGCCATTGAGTCATTTCTGACTCATAGCAACCATCTGTACAACAGGATGAAACGCTGCCTGGTCCTGTGCCAGCCTCATGATCCCTACGATACCTGAGCCCCTTGCTGCAGCCACCATGTCAACCCATCTTGTTGCGGGCCTTCCCCTTCTTTGTGTCCCTCCACTTTATCAAGCATGACATCCCTTTCCAGGGAATGATCCCTTCTGACAACATGACCAAAGTAGGTGAGACGAATTAGGAGTAGGCCATTCTTGCTTCCAAGGAACATTCTGGCTGCACTTCTTCCAGGACAGATTTTTAGTTCTTTTAGCAGTCCATGGTACTCTCAGCATTCTTCACCAGCACCACAACTCAAAAGCATTGACTCTTCTTCGGTATTCCTTATTCACTGTCCAGCTCTCATATGTGTATTAGGTGATTGAAAATACCATGGCTTAGGTTAGGTGCATCTTATTCTTCAAGAAGAAATCTTTGCTCTTCAGCACTTGAAAGAGGTCTTTTGCTACAGATTTGCAAAATGGATTACGTTTTTTGATGTCCTGATTGCTGCTTCCATTGGTGTTGATTGTGGAACCAAGTAATATGAAGTCTTTTACAACTTCAGTCTTCTCTCCATCTATCATGATGCTGCTTATTGGTCCAGTTGTGAGGATTTTTGTTTTCTTTATATGGAGGTGTAATCCATAGTGTAGACTGTAGTCTTTAATATTCATCAGTAAGGGTTCCAAGTCATCCTCACTTTCAGCAGGCAAAGTTGTGTCATCTGCGTATCTCAGGTTGTTAATGAGCCTTCCTCCAATCCTGATACTACATTCTTCTTCATGTACTCCAGCTTCTCAGGTTATTTGGTCAGCATACAGATTGAATAAGTATGGTGAAAGGATACAACCATGATGCACTCCCTTCTTGATTTGAAACCATGCAGTATCCCCTTCTTCTGTTTGAAGGACAGCCTCCTGGTCTATGTACAGGTTCCTCACGAGTACAATTAAGTGTTCTGGAATACCTATTATTCTCAGTGTTATCCACAGTTTGTTATTATCCACACAATCAAATGCTTTTGCATAGTCAATAAAACACAAGTAGCTTTTTTCTGGTATTTTTTGTTTTGAGCCAAGATCCATCTGACATCAGCTATGATATCCTTCCTACCATGTCCCCTTCTGAATCCAGCTTGCATTTCTGGAAGTTCTCTGTCAATATACAGCTGCAACCATTTTTTAATTATCTTCAGTAAGATTTTGCTTGCGTGTGATATTAATGATATTGTTCAATAATTTCCACATTCTGTGGGATCACCTTTCTTTGGAATGGGTACAAATATGGATCTCTTCCAGTCAGTTGGCCAAGTAGCTGTCTTCCAAATCTCTTGGCATAGCCGAGTGAGTGCCTCCAGCATGGCATTCATTTGTTGAAACATCTCAATGGGTATTTTGTCAATTCCCGGAGCCTGTTTTTCACCAATTCTTTTAGTGCAGCTTTGACTTCTTCCTTCAGTACCATTGGTTCTTGATCATATGCCACCTCCTGAAAGGATGATCATCTTCCAGTTCTTTTTGGTATAGTGACTCTGTGTATTTCATCCATATTATTTTGATGTTTCCTGAATCATTCAACATATTGCCCATGCAATCTTTCAATATTGCAATTTGAAGCTTGAATTTTATCCTCAGCTCTTTCAGCTTGAGAGATGCTGAGCATGTTCTTCCTTTTTGGTTTTCTAACTCCAGGTCTTTGCACATTTCATTATAATAATTGACTTTGTCTTCTCAAGCTGCTCTTTGAAATCTGCTCAGCTCTTTTATCCTGTCAATTCTTCTATTTGCTTTATCTACTCTCCATTCAAGGCAAGTTTTGGAGTCTATTCTGACATCCATTTTGGTCTTTTCTTCCTTTGCTGTCTTTTTTTTTTTTTTTTTTAATGCATTTTATTGAAATCTAATTTATGTACAGTGAAATACAAAACTAAATTGATATAGGTCAATGCTTTTTGTTTATTTCTTTTAGCAGTGTTCCCTCCACTCCCCTCCCACCCCTGGAAACCAACAAAGAAAGTTCCCTTCCATATATAAACTTTTCCTTGACTTTTTACAATAATGAACTAATACTATATTTGTCCTTCTGTGATTGATTTATTTCACTCAGCGTAATGTCCTCCAAGTTCATCCATGTTATGATGTTATGTGGTGTTTGCAGATTCTATATTATTTTTTAGGGTTGCATAGTATTCCATTGTGTGGGTGTACCACAGTTTGGCTATCCATTCTTCTGTTGATGTGCACATAGGTTGTTTCCATCTTTTTGCTATTTTACATAGTGCTGTGATGAACATGGGTGTGCATATATCTGTTCTTGTCCTGGCTCTCACTTTTATAGGATATATACCTAGTAATGGGATTGCTGGGTCAAATGGTATTTCTAATTCCAGCTTTTTAATGAATCTCCATACTGTTTTACACAGTGGTTGTATCATTTTACAATCCCACAAGCAGTGTATGAGAGTCCCAATCTCTCCACATCTTCACCAGCATCCACCATTTTCTGTCTTGTTGAACTTTGCTATTAGTGCTGGGGTGAGATGGTATCTCATTGTTATTTTGATTTGCATCTCTCTGATGGCTAATGATCATGAGCATTTCTTTATGTATTTGCTGGCCGCCTGACTATCCCCTTTGCTGAAGTGTCCATTCATGTCCTCTGCCCATTTTTTAATTGGATTGTTAATCTTTTTTTTTTTGTTGAGGTGTTGGGAGTTTTCTATAAATTTTAGAGATAAGCCCCTTGTCAGATATGTAATTATTGACGAAGTATGAATTTATTGCTGTCATTTTGTTATGTGATTTTTCATGGTGTTGATTTCTTTGTTCCATACAATTTTCTGTGCTGTGCTCGTTTTATTTATGAATCATGTTATCACTTCCTTCATTGCTATTGTTTTCATATTTGCTAAATATTTGTACTGGTCCTCTTTTTTATTTTGATGTGAAGGTTTATCATTTTTCTTTGAGGTTACCCTGTGATTCATAATTTCTTCTCAAGTTTAGAACAGTCTATTTTATCTTGTAGTTGTCTTGACTTCCCTACCATTTAGAAGTTCTGTAACTACACAGTTTTTTTCCCCCTTTTTGGTTTGTAATTGTCTTCATTTGTCAATTGATGTCTCTGATTCCCTGTTTACAATATTGTAGGCTTATTTACTTTGGATACTTTTATAACTGGGTTGGTTTCTAGGTTATGTCACCACATGTGTTAATGGTCAGTTGTTGTTTGCTGTTGTTGGTTTTCTGTCCAAAGGACTCTCTTTGGCATCTCTTGTAAAGTTAGTCTGGTTTTAACAAATTTCCTTAATTTCTGCTTATCTAGAAGTGTCCTAATTTCATCATCATATTTGAGGGACAATTTTGCTGGGTATATCGTTCTTGGTTGGAAATTTTACTCTTTCAAGGTTTTACATATACCATCCCATTGTCTTCTTATCTGCATGGTTTCTGTCAAGAAATCCAAGCTTAATCTTATTAGTTGCCACTTGTAGGTAACTTTTTGCTTTTCCCATGCTGCTTTTAGGATTCTTTCTTCATCTTTGGTCTTCGTGAGTTTGATGATGGTATGTCTTGGTGATTTTCTTTTGGGGTTTGTTGGACTTCTTGAATGGATATATTCTCATCTTTCATCATACCAGGAAAATTCTCTTCCAACAAATCTTTGACAATTTTTTCTGGTTTTTATTTGTCTCTTCCTGTTCTGGAATTCCAGTTACACGTAGGTTATTCATTTTGATGGTATCCCACATGAACCTTAGGCTTTCTTCATTTTGTTTTGATCTTTTTTCTGATTGTTCCCTTTCCAAGGAAGTATTGAGGTATTTGTTTTCAATCTAACTAATTCTGTCTTCCATTGATTCAATTCTACTCCTTTGCCCATTCAATGTGTTATCTGAAAATTTAGTGTTAATCTTCTGGATTTCTGTCTGTAGATTTTGTATCATTTCTATTTTTTCCTTTATTTTGTCATTTTGTTCTTGTATTGTCTTTCAAAATTGTTCTAGGGTTTTCTCTTTGTTCTACTCAATTTTGTCAATGTTTTCCTTGAACTGTCCCTCAATTCATTAAAGGTACTTAAATATAATTCTTTTGAATTCCTTATCAGGGAGTTCCAGTGCTGCATCTTCCTCAGGGATATGTTTTGGGTCTGTATTCTGGTTCCTTGTTTCTCCTGCTTTATCTTGCTTCTTGGACTGTGGACTGTGATGTTCTGTTGTCTCCAGGCATTCTGACATTTTTCTATTTATATTTAATTGGTGATTGTATGTTGGAGTAACTTGCCCATGATTTTTATTTTCTTTGTTTTGTTTGTATGTTATACATGTAAGCAGTGTACTGTGGTGTGTTCCTCTATTTGCTAGTTGGCAGCACTTATACACTCACCACCTGTCTCCTTTCCCATCGTCTGCCTCCCATATATCCCTGCCATCGTTGGCAAACAGAGTCTATTCTTAGGTCCCTGGAATCTGAATGAGAATGCTGTCACTTTAAAATCCAAAATGGCCACTGTTTATAAACATTCCAAGTGGCTGTGCCCTCAGTCACTTTAAATATCAAAAATGGCCACCACTTGTAAACATTCAAAATGGCTGCACCCTTGGTCACTTTAAATATCCAAAATGGCTGCCACATGTAAACAATCAAAATGGCTGTGCCCTCCGGACAGCTGAAAGTCCACAGCTCAGCTTATCTCCCTCCTTGCTGTTTCCCTTCCTAATCACAGCCCACCAGCGCAGTTCTCCCTGCAGCCCTTGGCAACCAGGACTGATCATTAGGTAATTCTCAGGTCCCAACACCACTTGGAAATATTCAGGCTGTTGGTCCTGTCAGAGTAGCTGACAGTCCACTGTTCTGACCATCTCCATACTCACTCTTTTTGTTCAGGATTTTCACTAGTTGGTGTCTAATCCACTTCTGTATACTTCTTTCAAATCTCAGGGCTCCAGGATTATCTTCTGTATCTCTGTCAATTGGTTTTTCTTTTCTTTGTTGAAGAGGGTCTCTGGCGCTTGTCTGCCTATTCCGCCATCTTACCAGAAATCCTTCCCTTTCTTGTCTTTTTAATGACCTTCTGCTTTCTTCATGGATGATCTTGATGTCATCCCACAGTTCTTCTGGTTTTTGATCATTGGTGTTCAATGCATCAATCTATTCTTTAGATGTCGCTAAATTCAGGAGGGATATAAGCAAGGTCATGTTTTGGCTCTTGTGGACTTGTTTTAATTGTCTTCAGCTTCAATTTGAACTTGCATATAAATAGTTGATAGTCTGTTCCACAGTCAGCTCCTGGCCTTGTTTTGGCTGGTGATATTGAGCTTCTCCATCACCTCTTTCCACAGATGTAGTCGATCTGATTCCTGTGTACTCCATCTGGAGAAGTCCACGTGTATAGCCACCATTAGTGTTTTTGAAAAAAGATATTTGTAATGAATAAGTCATTGGTCTTGCAAAATTCTGTCATGCAATCTCCAGCATCATTTCTATCACCAAGAACATGTTTTCCAACTACCAGTGATTCTTCTTTGTTTCCAACTTTTGCATTCCAATCACCAGTGATAATTCACAAATCTTGATTGCATGTTTGGTCAATTTCAGACTGCAGAAGTTGGTAAAAATATTTAATCTCCTCATCTTTGGCTTTGGTGGTTGGTGCATAAATTTGAATAATAGTAATATTAACTGGTCTTTCTCATGGGCATATGGATATTAACCTGTCACTGACAACGTTGTACTTCAGGATAGATCTGGAAACATTCTTTGTGATAAAATTCCTCTTCAGTTTGTCTTTCCCAGCACAGTAGATCATATGGCTGCCTGATTTAAAATGGTCCAAACTGGTCCATTTAGCTCACTAATGCCTAAGGTATCAATCTTTATACATTGCATATAATTTTTGATAACTTCCAATTTTCCAAGATTCATACTTCGTACATTCCATGTTCCAATTATTAATGGATGTTTGCAGCTATTTTGCCTCAAGTTGAGTCATGCCATGTCAGTAAATGGAGGTCTCAAAAACTTTACTTTACCCATATCATTAAGGTTGGCTCTACTCTGATGATGCAGCTCTTTCCCAGTCATATTTTGAGAGCCTTTCAACCTGAGGGGCTCATCCTCCTGCACTGTCTCAGACAGTGTTTCCAGCCTATTCGTAAAGTTGCACAGTAATATATCAGACAGTGTTTCTCTGCTATTCATAAGCTTTTCCCTGGCCAATTCTTTGAGAAGTGGATGGCCTCTTCCTTCTTCCTAGTCTGCCTCAGTCTGTAAGCTGCGCTGAAACCTGTACAACATGTGAAACCCTGATGGCATTTGAAACACTGGTGGCACAGTCTCAAGCCTCATAGCAACACTCAAACCACCACAGTAGGACAAACTGACAGAAAATTTGTCTCCCTGAGCTGTTCAACTTAAAAGTTTAAGTTGAACTTTTGATGCTCTGTTTCACATTCAGTCCCTGGCCTTGTTCTGATAAATGATATTGAATTTCTCCATTGTCTCCTTCCAAAGATGTAGTCTATTTGATTCTTGAGTATTCCTTCTGACAAGGTCCATGTGTACATTCACAGTTTATGTTGTTGAAAAAAGGTATTTGCAATAAATAAGTTGTTGGTCTTACAAAATTCTATCATGTGATCTCAGGCGTCATTTCTATCACTAAGGCCTTATTTTCCATTTACCAATGTGTCTTCTTTGTTTGCAATTTTTGCATTCCAATCACCAGTATTTATCAATGAATCTTGGTTGCATGTTTGGTGAGTTTCAGAGTGCAGATTAGTTAAAAAAAAAAAAAAACCTTCAATTTCTTCATCTTCAACTTTAGCAGTTGGTGCATAAATTTGAATAGTCATATTAACTGGTCTTCTTGTATGCATATGGGCATTATCCTATCACTGACAGCACTGTACTTCAGGACAGATCTTGAAATTGAAGAGGAATTGGCATCACATTCATCATTAAAAATAATGTTTCAAAATCTGTCTTGAATTAAATGCTGTCAGTGATAAGACAATATCCATATGCATGCAAGGAAGACCAGTTAATACGACTATTATTCAAATTTTTGCACCAACCACTAATGCCAAAGATGAAGAAAATTAAGATTTTACCAACTTCTGCAATGTGAAATGACCAAACATGCAATCAAGATGCATTGATGATTACTGGTGATTAGAATGCAAAAGTTGGAAACAAAGAAAAAGTGTCAGTTGTTGGAAAATATGGCCTTGGTGTTAGAAACAATGCCAGATATCACATGATAGAATTTTGCAAGATCAATGACCTACTTATTGCAAATACCTTTTTTCAACAACATTTCACTATACACATGGGCCTCACTAGATGGAATACACAGGAATCAAATCAAATGCAGCTGTGGAAAGAGATGTTGGACAAGGTTAATATCTTCAATCTGACGCAAGGCCAGGAGCCAGGTGTGGAACAGATCATCAACTTGCTCATATGCAAATTCAACTTGAGGCTGAAGAAAATTAAAACAAGTCCACAAGAGCCACAGTATAACCTTGAATATATCCCACCTGAATTTAGGGACCATCTGGCGAAGAGATTTAGTACATTATGACTTAAGACCAGGCAAGTTGTGGTATGGAATCAAGCAACCAATACCAAAAAATCAAACCAAATTCACTGTCGTTGAGTCAGATCTGACTCATAGTGACCCCTCCTTGGGCTTCCAAGGTGGTATCACCATGGAAGTAGATTGCCCAATCTTCCTTCCAAGGAGTGGCTGGTGGGTTTGAACTGTGGTTCAAACTAACAAGGAGTGGTTAGCAGTCAAATGCTACACTGGCACTACACCACCAGAACTCCTGAAGAAACCAACAGGTCATTAAAAAGACACAAAAGAGAAAGAAAAGACCAAAATGGATGTCTGAAGAGACTCTGAAACTTCTCTTGAATGTAGAGTACCTGAAGCACATGGAATAAATGATGAAGTAAAGAGATGAAGAAAAAGTTTCAAAGGGTGGTTTGAGAAGACAAAGTAAAGTATTACAATGAAATCTGCAAAGACTTGGAGTTAGAAAATCTAAAGGGAAGAACATGCTCTGTATTTCTCAGGCTGGAAGAACTGAAGAAAAAATTCAAGTCTCGAGTTGCAATATTGGAGGATTCTATCAATAGGCAAAAAATTGAATGATGCAGAAAGCATCAAAAGAAGATGGAAGGAATGCACAGAGTCACTGTTTCAAAAAGATTGTTTGACATTCAACCATTTCAGGATGTAGCATATGATCAAGACCGAATGGTACTGAAGGAAGAAGTCTAAGCTGCACTAAAGATATTTGCTAAAAACAGCACTCCAGGAATTGATGAAATACTAATTGAGATGTTTCAACCAACAGATGAAATGCTGGAAGCACACTGCCAAGAAGTATTGAAGAGATCTACTTCCAAATCATTTGGAAACAATCCAGATATGTGACTATTCCAAAGGTGATCCAACAGAATGCAGAAATTGTTTAACAATATTGTTAATATAACATGCAAATAAAATTTTGCTGACAATAATTAAAAAAACAGTTGCAGTTGTACATCAACAGGGAACTGCCAGAAATTCAAGTCAGATTCATAAGAGAATGTGGAATGGGGGATATCATTGCTGATGTCAGATGGATCTTTGCTGAAAGTAGAGAATACCAGGAAAATGTTTACCTGTGTTTAATTGACTATGTGAAGACAATCAACTGTGTGAATCATAACAAATTATGGATAACATTGTGAAGAATGGGAACTCCAGAATACTTAATTGTGCCCATGAGGAACTTGTACATAGACCAAGAGGCAGTCATTTGAACAGAACAAGGGGATACTGCATGGTTTAAAATTAGGAAAGGTGTGTGTCAGGGTGTATACTTTCACCATACTTATTCAATCTGTATGCTGGGCATACAATCCTAGAAGCTGGGCTATATGAAGAAGAATGCAACATCAGGATTGGAGGAAGACACATTAACAACCTGTGATAGGCAGATGACACAACCTTGTTTGCTGAAAGTGAAAAAGACTTGAAACACTTATTGATGAAGATCAAAGACATTCAGTATGGATTGCCCCTCAACACAAAACAAAATCCTTACAATTGTACCAATAAGCAACATAATGACAAATGGAGAAAATATTGAAATTGTCAGGGATTTCATTTTACTTGGTTCTACTATCAAAGTTCATGGAAGCAGTTGTCAAGAAATCAAATCATATATTGCATTTGACAAGTCTGCTGCAAAAGATTTCTTTAAAGTGTTAAAAAGCAGAAATGTCATTTTGAGGATTAAGGTATTCCTGACCTAAACCATGGTGTTTTCAATCACCTCATATGTATGTAAAAGCTAGACAATGAATAAGAAAGACTAAAGAATAATTGATGCATTTTAATTATGGTGTGGGCAAAGAATAGTGAATATACCATGGAATGCCAAAAGAATAAATAAAGCTGTCTTGGAAAAAACACAGCCAGGATGCTCTTTAGAGCAAGGATTGTTAGACTTTGTCTCACATCCTTTGTACATGTTATCAGGAGGGACCAGTCCCTGAATAAGGACACTATACTTAGTAAAGTAGGGGATCTGCAAAAAAAGAGGAAGACCCTCAACAAGATGGATTGACCCAGTGGCTGCAACAATGTTGTTGTTGTTAGGTGCTGTCGAGTCATCTCCAACTCATAGCAACCTTATGTACAGCAGAATGAAACACTGCCCGGTCCTGTGCCAGCCTCATGATCCCTGCTATACCTGAGCCCATCATTGCAGCCACTGTGTCAATCATCTCCTTGAGGGCCTTCCCCTTTCCAGTTAACCCTCCACTTTACCAAGCAGAAGGATATCAATCCTTCTCCAGAGAATGGTGCCTTCTGACAACATGACCAAAGTAGGTGAGATAAAGTCTGGCCATTCTCACCTCCAAGGAGCATTCCAGCTGTACTTCCTCCAGGACAATTTGTTAGTTCTTTTAGCAGTTCATGGTACTTTCAGCTTTCTTCACCAACACCACAACTCAAAAGCATCAACTCTTCTTCAGTCTTCCTTATTCATTGTCCAGCTCTCACATGCACATGAGGCAACTGAAAATACCGTGGCTTGGGTTAGGCGCACCTTAGTCTTCAAGGAGACATCTTTGCTCTTCAGCACTTCAAAGAGATCTTTTGCAGCAGATCTGCCCAGTGCAATATGTCTTCTAATGTCTTGACTGCTGCTTCCATTGGTGTTGATTGTAGAACCAAGTAATATGAAGTCCTTGACAACTTCAGTCTCTTCTTCATTTATCATGATGTTGCTTATTGGCCCAGTTGTGAGGATTTTTGCTTTCTTTATATTGAGGTGCAATCCATACTGTAGACTGTAGTCTTTAATCTTCATCAGTAAGTACTCCAAGTCATCCTCCCTTTCAGTAAGCCAAGTTGTGTTGTCTGTGTATCACAAGTTGTTAAAGAGTCTTCCTTCAATCCTGATGCCACGTTCTTCTTCATATAGTCCAGTTTCTCAATTATTTGCTCAGCATACAAATTGAATAAGTATGGTGATAGGATACAACCCTGACACATTCCCTTCCTGATTTTAAATCATGCAATATCCCCGTGTTCTGTTCGAACCTTCTGGTCTATTTACAGATTCCTGATGAGCACAATTAAGTGTTCTGGAATTCACATTCTTCTCAATGTTATCCATAATGTATTATGATCCACACAGTCAAATGCTTTTGCACAGTCAATAAAACACAAGTAAACATCTTTCTGGTATTCTTTTCTTTCAGCCAAAATCCATCTGACATCAGCAATGATATCCCTCATTCCATGTCCTCTTCTGAATCTGGCTTGCATTTCTGGAAGTTCTCTGTCAATATACTGCTGCAATCATTTTTAAATTATTTTCAGTAAGATTTTACTTGTGTGTGATATTAATAATATTGTTTGATAATTTCCACATTCCGTAGGATCACCTTTGGAATGGGTACAAGTATGGATCTCTTCCATTCAGTTGGCCAGGTAGCTGTCTTCCAAATCTCTTGGCACAGACGAGTGAGTGCCTCTAGCGGGGCATCTGTTTGTTAAAACATTTGAATGAGTATTCCATCAATTCCCGGAGTCTTGTTTTTTGCCAATTCCTCCAGTGCAGCTTTGACGTCTTCCTTCAGTACCATTGGTTCTTGATCATATGCTACCTCCTGAAATGGATGAACATTGACCAGTTCTTCTTCGTATAGTGACTCTATGTATTCCTTCCATCTTCTTTTGATGTTTCTTGTATCATTCTATATATCACCCATAGAATCTTTCAATATTGCAACGTGAGGCTTAAATTTTTCTTCAACTCTTTCAGCTTGAGAAATGCTGAGCGTATTCTTCCCTTTTGGTTATCTAACTCCAGGGCTTTGCAAATTTCATTATAATAATTGACTTTGTCTTCTCAAGCTGCTCTTTGAAATCTTCTGTTAAGCTCTTTTATCTTGTCATTTCTTCCATTTCCTTTAGCTACTCTCCGTTCAAGGGCAAGTTTCAGAGTCTCCTAACATCCATTTTGGTATTTTCTTCCTTTCCTGTCTTTTAAATGACCTTTTGCTTCCTTCATAGATGATGTTCTTGATGTCATCCCACAATTCCTCTGGTTTTCTGTCATTGGTATTCAGTACATCAAATCTATTCTTTAGATGGTCTCTAAATTCAGGAGAGATAAAAACAGTTTTATTTTGGCTCTTGTGGACTTCTTTTAATTGTCTTCAGCTTCAATATGAACTTGCCTATGCACAGTTTATGGTCTATTCCACAATCAGCTCCTAGACTTGTTTTGGCTGAAGATACTGAGCTTTTCTATCACCTCTTGCCACAGATGTAGTCAATCTGATTCCTGTGTACTCCATCTGGTGAAGTCCATGTGTATAGCCACCATTTGTGTTGTTGAAAATAGGTATTTGCAATGAATAAGTCATTGGTCTTGCAAAATTCTATCATGCGATCTCCAGCAACATTTCTATCACCAAGAATCTATTTTCCAACTACCAGTGATTCTTCTTTGTTTCCAACTTTTGCATTCCAATCACCAGTGATAATTAACACATCTTGATTGCATGTTGTCAATTTCAGACTGCAGAAGTTGGTAAAAATCTTTAATTTCCTCATCTTTGGGTTTGGTGGTTGGTGCATAAATTTGAATAGCAGTAGAATTAACTGGTCTTCCTTGTAGGTGTATGGATATTATCCTATCACTGACAATATTGTATTTCAGGATAGATCTTGAAACATTCTTTGTGACGATGTGTATTAGACTGGGTTCTCTAGAGAAACAAAACCAGTAAATCTTATATATATGTATATATAGAGAAATTTATCTTAGGAAAATGGCTCACACACTTATAGAAGCTGACAAGTCCAAAGTTACTGGATCAAACGTCAAGCTGGAGGCTTTTCCTGACTCTTGCAGCAGCAGGGGCTGAGGAGCTCAAGAATGGCAGACAGTACACCAGCTGTTGACTCCAACGAATGACAAATCCAAGATCTCCAGGCCGAATGGTGGACTGTTTGCTCATGGACAGGTGTAGGCAGCACAACTGAATCCCAATCAACAAGAATCCCGATCCACAGAAAAATGTCTCTTTTCTCAGGATGTCCATAGATATACTGGAAGCAAGCCACACCCCTAGGGAAACTTCCTTTCAACAGATTGGCTGCTCAAAACATAATCATCTGATCCCATCATGGGAATAACCACATCACAACAGCTTAGACCAGACGGAATTGTGGTCCAGCCAAGTTGACACACAGCTCCAACTATCACACAATGAATACCATACCATTCCTCTTCACTTTGTCATTCCCACCATAGTAGATCATGTGATTTTCTGATTCAAAATGCCCCAAACTGGTCCATTTCAGATCATTAATGCCTAGGATTTTGATCTTTATGTGTTCCATTTCATTTTTGACAACTTCAGTATTCCTAGATTCATACTCTGTACATTCCATGTTCCAATTATTAATAGATGTTTGCAGCTGTTTGTTCTCATCTTGAGATGTGCCACATCAGCAAATGGAGGTCCCAAAAGCTTTATGCTGTCCACAGCATTAAGGTTGGCTGAACTCTGAAAAGTCAGCTCTTCCTCAGTCATATCTTGAGTACATTCCAACCCAAGGGGCTCATCTTCCAGCACTATATCAGATAATATTTCAGGGCTATTCATAAAGTTTTCCAGTAATATGTCAGACAGTGTTTCACTGTTATTCATAAAGTTTTCACTGGCCAGTTCTTTGAGAAGTGGATAGCTTCTTCCTTCTTCAAAGTCTGTCTTAGTCTGGAAGCTCCAATGAAACCTGTCTACCATGGGTGATCCTACTGGCATTTGAAACACTGGTGGCATAGCCTCCAACCTCACAGCAACACTCAAGCCACCACAGTACAACAAACTGACAGACAAGTTTGTGTCCCTTCGTTGTTCCAAATGGCTCCACTCATTTACTGGTCTCTCCCCTGCTGCACCCAGCTCACTTACCTGGCCTGCCCCCCAGCACTCCAAAACACCTGCTTTCGATGGCACCTGGCTGCAACAATGGACTCAAACATAGAAATGACTGTAAGAATGGTGCAGGACTGGGCTGTGTTTTATTCTGGTATATATCAGGTGATTATGAGTCAGAACTGACTAGATGGCACCTAACAACAATAACAAATTGATTTCTAATTTCATTCCATTGTGATAAAAGAACATACATTTTATGGCTTGAATTCTTTAATATATTTAAGCTCGTTTTATGACCTAACATATGGTCTATTCTGAGAATATGTATTCTGCTGTTGTTCATTGTACTGTTTTATAGCTATCTGTTAGATCAAATTGGTTTATGGTTGTGGTAGTTAAGGTTATGTGTCAATTTGGCTAGGCTGTGGTTCTGAGTGGCTTGGCTGCTGGATGTAGTTATTCCCCATGATGGGATTATAATCACCTCCATGGTACAATCTTCTGCGAGACATTAATCAGTGGAATGGGAGCTGCTTTTGGTGTGTGGCTTGCTTCCAGTTATATAAAGAGAAGCTTTGGGAAAGGTCTGTAGCTCTTTGGCACATCTAGGTCCTGTATTTGGCCAAATCTTCATCTCAGTGGCCTGCTGTATTGCCTGCCAATCTTGGGATTGTTCCTGGACTCTAACCAGTGGTCTGCCATGTTGCCTGTTGATTTGGGGATTATGCCATTCTACTTGCCAACCTTGGGTTCATCAGCCTTAGCAGCCAGCAGCTGCATGAGTTATAAGAAGCCACCAAGTACAATGGGCCTGGAATAAGAGGCAGAGCTGAAGTCCAGGGTCGAGGGGCCTTCACCCAGCCCCTAGAGCCAGCACTCTGAATTTGGACTTCTACCTTCCTAACTGTAAGAGAATAAATTCCTGTTTGTTAAAGCTATTCATTTTTGGTATTTCTGTTACAGTAGCACTAGAGAACCAAGACAATAAATAGTGTTGTTCAATTTTTCTATTTTCTTGCTGATCTATTGTCTAGTAGTCAGTTTTTGCTTCATGTATTTTGGACCTGTGTTAGCCTGGGTTCTCCAGAGAAACAAAAACCATCAAAGCTTAGAGAGAGAGAGAAATTTATCTTAGGAAAATAGCTCACAAACGTATAGAAGCTGGCAAGTCCAAAGTCCCTGGAGCAAAGGTCAGGCTGGAGACTTTTCTTAGCTTCTGCAACTGCAGGGGGCCAAGAAGCTCAAGGCTGGCAGGCAGTACAGTGGCTGTTGACTCCAAAGAATGATGAATCCAAGATCTCCAAGCCGAATGGTGGACTGCTCACTCACGGAAAGTTGTAAGCAGCACAACAGAATCCCGACCCACAGAAAAATGTCTCTCTTCCCAGGATGTCCCAGGTTATCCTGGAAGCAGGCCACACCCCTAGGGAAACTCCCCTTGACAGATTGGCCACTCAGAACACAGTCATCCGATCCCATCATGGGAACAACCACACAGAATTGGGGCCCAGCCAAGTTGACACACAGCTCCAACTATCACAGGACCTATCTTTAAGTTCATTTTTTATTTCTTCTGTCAGCTCAAATCTTCTGCTGGGACCCCTTAGTTAATTTTTCCTCTCAATTATAGCACTTTTAAACTCCAAAATTTCTATTTGGTTCTTTTTTATGATTTCTGATGATTTTCTTTATTTGATAAGGTATTGTTCATGTACTTTCCTTTTGTTCTTTAGAGACATTTCCTTTAACTTTTGAATATATGTAAAACACTTGATTTAAAGTCTTTGTCTATTAGATCAAATGCCTGGGCTTCCTTGGGGACAAGGGCAGTGTTTTGTTTGTTTGTTTGTTTGTTTTTATTGCTTTTTTCCCTATGTATGGACCAGGCTTTCTTATTTCTTTTCATATCTAATAACCTTTGTTGGATTTGTTGAAAACTAGACATTTTTAAATCCTCTAATGTGCTAACTCTGGAAATCAGATTCTCCTCCCTCCCCAGGATTTGTTGTTGCTGCTTGTTATAGGTATTGTTTGTTTAGTGGGTATGTTTTTTCTTTAAACTAATTCTGTCTAGTCTGTATTCTTTGTCATGTGTGGCCACGGAAGCCTCTACTTGGTTAGCTTAGTGGTCAGCTAATGATTGGACAGAGATTTCCTTAAATATATGAAATGAATAAATCAGTTTTTGCCAATGAGCTTTGTGTTCATATTGGGGTACACTTTCAACACTCAGCCAACAAGTTTACAACTCTTCCTTTGTCTTCCCTTCCTGCAGAAGAGTGAAGCAGCAGTGTTAGGAGATGAGGTCAAAGAAATATGAAGTACCACCCCATAGTTATCCACCTGTAGATGGCATTCCATGGTAGTGGGTCAAAATGATTCCATTCAGCCACTAGTATTTTTTAATTCTGTTGATACCACATTGTGTTCTTGTTGAACCCTGACCTCCACAGTCCAATGAATACTTTTCTAGGTGATGGCCTTTTGGGCCTAAGTCTTTCTTTGGTTATAGTGGAGTTCCAGCAGAGCTATTATTTCCTTTAAAACAATACCATATTGAGGCCTAAAGACACAGCTTTCATGTTAAGCCCAGACCCAACCTTCATCTATAGTGATTTCCTCATTGGAAACATTGATATTCTTTCTGCCAGCATGCTTAGGTCAGGACTTCACCTGATCAAGTATCTCTAACTTCAGATCTCAAATAAGAGGGGCTGAGATTTCCATCCCTTTCCTCCCAGAAGGCCCTGGGCTTTGATGCAAATCAGTCTATCTTCTCCTCAAAGACCAACCCTCTGCAGCAAGGTTATAGGTAAGAATTCTGTTTTAATGAAGCCACAAAAGGCTCCATTTTACCAATCTGACAGGGCAAGGTAGGCCTATCCAACATATACTGCCATACATAATTAATATCACCGAAATTATCCTTCTCTGAATGAAGATTTGTTTCAGGGTGAAATATTAAATCCATTTAAGTGGAAAAAAGGGTCAGCTTCTTCACACTCTTACTTTTGTAATATAGTTTAATTAATCGTTCCTCTACTTTTGAAAAGGAGCTCTCGTGGTTGAGTGGTTAAAGCATTTGGCTGCTAACCAAAATGTCAGTGATTCAAAATGTCAGCTGGTTCCCACCAGCTGCTTCATGGGAGAAAGATGAAGCAGTCTGCTTCCATAAAGATTTCACAGTCTTGGAAACCCTATGGAGCCATTCTGCTCTGTCCTACAGGGTCACTATGAGTCAGAATAATTGACTCCATGACAGGGGATGGGCTATTTTTGGATATTTGTTTCCTGCCTTTTTTATTGTTATAAATTTTGTTCGATCAATATTTTGGCATAAGAGCAGATATTTTTGTAGAATAGATTCTTGAAAAGACATATGCATTTAAATTTAGAGCATTCCCAAATTGCCCTACAAAAATGTTTACTGATATTTATTCCTTTGAGAAAGTCTGTTTCCCAACTTCATTGCCATCACTAAATATTAAGATTTATTTTTTACTTTTGATATTAATGTTGTTTCAATTTCCATATCTCTGGTTAGCAGTTATGTTGAACATGTTTTTGTATGTTTGCTGGTCATTTTTCTTTTTCTGTGAACTAACTGTGCATAACTCTTGGTTATTTTTCTGTTGGACGGTTTATCATTTCCTTGTCTTGCACACATTGTTTGAGGTTTATTCCTAGGTACTTTGAAGTTGTTGCTGTTAATTGATTGCTACAGACAAATAGAAAAGCTATTGATTTTTGTATGTTGGTGTTATTTCTGGCATTCTTCCTGAACATTTTTCTTTATTTTAATAGTTTTATTGTTGATTATCATTTCTTTCCTACAGAGACCATCAAATCATTTGCAAATAATGGTTTACTGTGATTACTGATATATTTGAATTTATGCCTACCATTTTTATTCTATATTTTCTATGACCATGGTTTCTGGTTTCTGTTTCCCCTCACTGCCTTTTGAGGATTGATAGCATTTCTTTGTTCCTTTTGTGGTTTGGATGTTCTGCATTTCAGTTTCTACACTCCTGGTGGTTGTCCTTGCATATTTTGTTAAATATTGAAACTTAAATTTTTCTATCAATGTCAAAAACCAAATCAATTCATAACCTCCCTGTTTTGGTTACCTAGTGCTGCTCTGATAAGAATATTCCACAAATGGGATGCCTGAACAAACAGGAGTTTGGAGACTTTAAGTCTAAGTTCAAAGTGCCAGGTTCTGGGGCTGGATGAAAGCCCCTCAACCTTGGGCTTTTTAGCTCTGCCTCCTGCCCCTGGCCCACTGAAGCTAGAGGCTTTTCTTCACTCAGACAGATGCTGGATGCTGAGACTGACAAGCCCGAGGTTTACAAGTAAAAAGGCACAGTCCTGATGTTACCAAACCACACAGCAGGCCATTAATTCAAGTCCATTGAAAGTCCCAAGGTTGGCAGAACATGGCAGGCTGCTGAACAACAACACGGCTACATGCAGGGTTCAAGCGTACGATAAGCTAGAGACCATTCCCAGAGCTGCTGCTTATATACAGGAAGCAGACCACATCCCTAAAGCAGCTACTCAGCTGCTTGTGGTAGATCTCACCATGGAGTTGATTGTCAATCTTATCATGGGGAATAACTACCACCAGCTGCCCAGCCACTCAACCAGGCCCAGCCAAGCTGACATACAACTGTAACTACCACACTCCCCTCTAACAAAATAAGATCATTAATACATTTGATCTCCATTCCTCATTCCTCATTTCCCTTGTTTCTTTAAACTTACTTGAGCTTTTAGTATCTGATTGTTGTTTGAAATCTTTTTCACATTGTACCTTCATTACTTAGGAATCTTTTATTTTCTGCTTTTTGCTATAGAGAATTTTCTGGTTTCTTGTGTTATTGTCCATAATTCAAAAAATAGTAGTTCTGGTTTTTTAATTTTACTAGTGATTGACCTTTACGTTTATCAAATACATTCTTAAATCTCTATTTTTTTCTGATTAGAAAAATTAAGAACGATATTTTCTAACTCCCTTACTTTATGTCAAATGAAGATTTTAGTGTACTTTTTATCTGCCTTGTCCTTTCCTCACTCACCCTTTTAAAATTTACCATGAGTATATAAATCCAGGGAGCTCTGGTAGCGTAGTGGCTAAGGCACTTGACTGCTAACCAGAAGGCTGGTAGCTCAAACCCACAGCCACTCCTCGGAAGGAAGATTGGGCAATCCTACTTCTGTAGTGACACTGCCTCAGAAACCCAAGGAGGGGTCGCTATGAGTCGCTGACTCGATGGCACATAACAACACAACAACACATATAAATCCAACTTGCATTTCAACCATATACATCTTTTTTAAGAATACATTTTTTGTTCAATCTTATATTTAGTTTGTTTTAATAATGCTTGCAGACAATCTTTTATATTATAATGTTCCCATTTTCAAGTTCTTAATTTTAGTTCATCTCTTGAGCAGCTGACATATGTCTTTGAGTTGCTTACTTAGGGAGAACACAGAGTGGTACATTTTCTACATCCTTCTCTATAAATCTGGGCTCTATCTTTGTTGTCTTGCACATGAATGACAACTTGCTGGGTACAGAATTCTTGTATTACAATATTTTTTTACTCAAAACTATATAACCATTGCTCCCTATCTCCTGCTGCTTAGAAATGCCAAGGCAAAGCCCAACACTAACTGAAAATTCACCCTTTAAAACATGATTTAAAGCCTCCTTGGGTGGCATAAAGGGTTAAATGCTCAACTACTAACTGAAAGGTTGTAGGTTTGAACCCACCCAGAGGTGACTTGGAAGAAAGGCCTGGCAAGTCTGCTTCCAAAAGGTCAAAATCTTAAAAACTCAACACCGTGGAGTGCAGCTTTACTGTCCAATACGTGGAGTTGCTGTGAGTCAGAATTCATGACAACTGGTTTTTGGTTTAACCCAATTTAATGTATGGATCCCTGTAACATTTTTCCTTTGTTTTAGGGAAAAAAATTAATTGCCAGGATATGTTATGGTATATAGTTTTTTAATCATTCCTCCTGGTATATTTATCCAATGATTCTTCATCTCAGGAAATAATTTTCTATTGGGTAGCTGAATATCATTGCCATTCATTTGAAAGTAGTGATGATAAATATTTCTTGGTTATGCCCTTCCACTCCGTCATCTCTCATCAGGGTGAATGCATCAGCCTTCAAACTAGTCTCTGCTTTCACTCAGCCCTCTCTCTCTTCTCCGTTTTCATTCTCTACTTCCATTTATGACCCTTGAGAGCAAGGACTCTGATTGCTTTGTTCACTACATATTGCACAGGGCAAATCTGCTGCCAAGGACCTCTTTAAAGTACTGAAGAGCAAAGATGTCTCTTTGAAGACTACGGTGCACCTAACCCAAGCCATGGTATTTTCAATAGCCTCATATGCATGCGAAAGCTGGACAATGAATAAGGAAGACTGAAGAAGAGCTGACACCTTTTGAGGAAGAATACTGAAAGTACCATGGACTGCCAGAAGAACCAACAAATCTGTCCTGGAAGAAGTACAGCTATAATGCTCCTTGGAAGCAAGAATGGCCAGACTTTGTCTCACCTACTTTGGTTATGTTGTCAGACGAGACCAGTCCCTGGAGAAGGATGTCATGCTTGATAAAGTAGAGGGTCAAAGAAAAAGGGGATAGCCTTCAATGAGATGGATTGACACAGTGGCTGCAACAATGGGCTCAGGTATAGAAAGTATTGTGAGGCTGGCGCAGGACTGGGCAGTGTTTCATTCTGTTGTACATAGAGTGCCAATGAGTCAGAGCCAACTCCACGGCACCTAACAACAACACCCATGAAGACTAGCTTCTCACTGCTCTCAGAGTATGATGCAAAATTCTTGGTGTGGCCATTGTGACCTTCAGTGAGTGCCCCCACCCTACACTTCCCCTTACTCCCTATACTCGAGCCACACTGGCCTCCTCTTTCCTCTTCATGTAGGCCATGATCCCTCCTGCCTTCTTGCGACCTTCACAGCCTTGGAAACCCCACGTGGCAGTTCTATTCTATCCTACAGCATCATGATGAGTCAGATTGACTCAACAGCACGAGCAAAAATAAAAAGTATCCCCTTGAACTTAGTCTTTTGTTCATTTTTTCAACAAGTATTTATTGAAAGTCTACTATGTGCTAGGCACTATTCTAGGTACTGGAGGTACATCAGGGAACAAAAGAGACTAAGGCATCTGCCCTCACAGAGGTTAATTCAAGTGTATTCCTTCATAGTATGTCTTAGAATTATTATTTAAATTATTCAATTGTGGAATTGCTTTTACTCTGTCTCTTTCCCACAAAATGGTAAACTCTATGATAGCAGGAATCAAATTCATTTGTCTTCTCTTGTAGCTCTAGAAAGTAAGACAACACCTGGTATATAATAGACAATATATGTTTGAGGAATAAATTAATGCTATTTGTAAAGTCAGGAGGCTTTCTGTTGCAATCTGTCTCAAGAATGAAATGAAGAATGAATAAAGAAGACCACAGAAGAACTGATGCATCTGAGTTGTGGTGTTGGTGAAAAATATCGAATGTACCATGGACTGCTAAAAGCAAAATAAATAAATAAAAACAAAAGACAGAAGGGAGGTTGGATTTATCCACTCACTTAACTGAGAAGTCCATGGGCATCATGCTCAGCTAGATGCAGAGTCTAGTTCAATGCCAGTTGGGCTTCCTCTACTTGCCTCTGTGTGTTGATCTTCTCCAGCTCTGGATGGGTTTCTACCACGTTGCCAGGGAAAAAGAGTGCTGACAGTTCTAAATTCATATCATCTCAGCTTAGCAACACCAGGAAAAGATCATTTCTTTCTCTCAGCATCTGCATGCAGATCCCAGACAACTGGTGATTGGTTCAGCTCAGGCCAACTGTCTCCCCTGGCCCCATCAATGCATCTGAGAAAATGGAGGATTATGATTGGCCAGGAGTTCAGGGGCTATCTCCCAAAATAACTGCATGTTACCAACAGGAAGAATGAAATATGCTACTAGGACAAATGTATTAACTGTCCCATTATTACATGATGGGTTTTCTTGCATTCTTCCTGCAGCCAGTGCTTTTTACAGTGCCTGCTCCCTCTCCACCTGTCCTTCTTGTCTCCTCATTAGCAGCTATTTCCTGGAGGGTAGGCGAAGGAAGATTCCAGGGGACCTCGTGCCTGCTATACACAAAGCTACCTTTTAAGGAAGGTGACTTCAGATGGCTTTTCATACTTTGGGGGACTCTGCCCCACAATAATGTTCCAATGAAGAGGTCCTACAGACTCAATCAAATGATCTTGCCTTTTCTAATCTGGACCTGAAGATCAGGTTAGTGGCTAGAACCTCCAGTCCAGTTTATGTGTTGAAGAGCTAGCTGTGCATCTGGGGTGAGGCTGCCCAGATGCCCAGCTCCCTGGCTGTAATGAAAGGTTAGGCACAGACTGAAGCCCTCTTTGCTGCATGTGCAATACCATCAGCATTTGTTGGTTCAATTTAGAGGCTCTGATTCGCAGGGCTATGCTGTTCTGAGAGCAGTGCACACTTTGTTGGATGTAAAATCTAGAGTCTGTTGTTGTTAGGTGCTGCCGAGTTGGTTCTGACTCATAGCAACCCTATGTACAACAGAATGAAACACTTCCTGGTCCTGTGCCATCCTCACAGTATTGCTGTGCTTGAGCCCATCACTGCAACTACTGTGTCAGTCCATCTCATTGAGGGTCTTCCCCTTTTTTCTCTGTCTCTCATTTTACCAAGCATGATAGCCTTCTCCAGGGAGTGGTCCCTTCTGACAACATGATCAAAGTATAAGAAACAAAGTTTGGCCATTCTCACTTCTAAGGAGAATTCCTTCTGTATTTCCACCAAAATAGATTCGTTTGTTCTTCTAGCAATCCACGGTATATTTGATATATTTCACCAACTACAACTCAAGATGCATCAATTCTGCAGTTTCTTTATTCATTCTTCAGCTCTTACGTGCATATGAAGCTATTGAAAATACCATGGCTTAGGTCCAGTGCACCTTAGTTTTCAAAGTGAAATCTTTGCTCTTTAACACTTTAAAGAAGTCTTTTGCAGCAGATTTGCTCAATGCAATATGTCGTTTGATTTCTTGACTGTTACTTCTGTGGGTGTTGATTGTGGATCCAAGTAGAACAAAATCCTTGACAACTTTAATCTTTTCTCCATTTATCATTGTATTATTGCTTGCTGGTCCAGTAAGATTTTTGTTTCCTTTACATTGAGGTATAGGAGCTCTGGTAGCATAGTGCCTAAGGCACTTGACTGCTAACCAGAAGGCTGGCAGTTCAAACCCACCAGCCACTCCTCAGAAGAAAGGTTGGGCAATCTACTTCTGTAGTGATACTGCCTCGGAAACCCAAGGAGGGGTCACTATGAGTTGGGTCCAACTCGACAGCACATTAACAACAACAACATTGAGGTATAATCCATACCAAAGACTGTAGTCTTTCATCTTCATCAATAAGTGCTTCAAGTCATACTCACTTTCAGCAAGCAAGGTTGTGTCATCTGCCAATCACAGGTTGTTAATAAGTCTTCCTCCAATCCTGATTGCATTCTTCTTCTTATAGGCCAATTTGTCAGATTATTTGTTCAGCATATAGATTGAGTAAGTATAGTAAAAGTATACAACCATGACACATACCTTTCCTGATTTTATACCATACAGTATCCCCTTGTTTTGTCTGAATGACTGCCTCTTGGTCTATGTACAGGTTCCTCAAGACCACAATGAAGTGTTCTAAAATTCCATTCTTCACAATGTTATCCATTATTTTGTTATGTTCTACACAGTCAAATGAATTTGCATAGTCAATAAAACACAGATAAACATCTTCCTGGTATTCTCTGCTTTCAGCTATGATCCATCTGACGTCAGCAATGATATCTTGTTTCATGTCCTCTTCTGAGTCTGGCTTGAATTTCTGGCAGTTCCCTGTCAATACACTGCTGCAACTGTTTTTTAATTATCTTCAGAAAAATTTTACTTGCATGTGATATTAATGATATGGTTAAATAATTTCCACATTCTGTTTGATCACCTTTCTTTGGAATGGACACAAATATGAATCTCTTCCAATCAATTGGCCAGGTAGCTGTCTTACAAATTTCTTGGCATAAACAAGTAAGCGCCACCAGCACTGCATCCATTTGTTGAAACGTCTCAATGAATATTCCACCAATTCCTAGAGGCTTGTTTTTTGCCAATTCCTTCAGTGCAGTTTTGACTTCTTCCTTCAGTACCTTCGGTTCTTGATCGTATTCCATGTCTTGAAATGGTTGAATATCAGCCAATTCTTTTTGATACAGTAGCTCTTTGTATTCCTTCAATTTTCTTATGATGCTTCCTGTATTGTTCAATATTTTACCCATAACATCCTTCAATATTGCAATTCAAGGCTTGAATTTTTCCTTCAGTTTTTTCAACTTCAGAAATGTTGGATTTGTTCTTCCCTTTAGGTTTTTGAACTCTAGGTTTTTGCACATTTCATTAAAATACTTTACTTTGTCTTCTTAAGCAGCATTTTAAAGTCTTCTCTTCAGCTCTTTTACTTCATCATTTCTTACATTCACTTTAGCTACTCTCCTTTCTGGAGCAAATTTTAGAGTATCTTCTGACATCCATGTTGGTCTTCTCTTCCTTTCCTGTCTTTTTAATGACTGTTTGCTTTTTTCATGTATGTTGTCCTTGATGTCATCCCACCACTCATCTGGTCTTTGGTCACTGGTGTTCAAAATATCAAATCTGTTCTTCAGATGGTCTCTAATTTCAGTTGGAATATACTGAAGGTCATATTTTGGCTCTTTTGGACTTGTTTTAATTTTCTTCACCTTCAGCTTAAACAGGCATGTGAGCAATTGATGGCCTGTTCCACATGCAGCCCCTGGCCTTGTTCTGACTGATGATACTGAGCTGCTCCATTGTCTCCTTCTAAAGATGTAGTCAGTTTGATTTCTGTGTATTCCATCTGGCAAGGTTCACATATATATTTACCATTTATGCTGTTCAAACCTAGATCTAAACCAAAACCAAACCAAACCCACTGCCATTGAGTCAGATTCAACTCATAGCAACCCCTCCTTGGATTTCTGAGGCAGTATCACTACGGAAGTAGATTGCCCAGCCTCCCTTCTGAGGATTGGCTGGTGGGTTTGAACCACTAGCCTTCTAGTTAGCAGTCAAATGCCGTAGGCACTATGCTACCAGAGGCCCCAAACCTAGGTCTAGGTTCCAATAATTATAATTAGGTTATTAGCTCTCCTGAAAATCTGATGGTACATCACCAAGTCACATAGAGTAGTAGGACATAGAACAAAAAAATCTTTGCTGGGCAAGACTGTCCTGCAGATGCAGAGCATCCAGCATCTCTAGCCCCTATTCACTGCCAATGACACACCAAAATCCCTGTGACAACCAAAACAACCAAAAATTTCTAAGCATGAGTCTGGGTCAGTGCTCCCCTATCACCAAGTTCTGCCTGATTCCTGAGTGGCTTCACTGCCCTTATGAACGATCTCTCCAGGAAGATTATAACTACAACGTAAGTTGAAGGAAGAAAGACCTGTCTGTTTTGCTCACCTTTTTGGAAAATCCCTGACAGCAAAGCCTCTCAAGGTACTGGGGAGCCAGCACCTCACATTGTCTCAGTCTGCGTTTGTCGTTGTGGTATTCACAGTGATTCTACAGTCACATACAAACATCTGACCCCCTCATTATGTCCACAGTGCAGTCATGCCTGAGCATTTACATACTGACAAAAGATACTGAATATACCATGGAGTGCCAGAGGAACGAAAAAAATCTATCTTGGAAGAAGTACAGCCAGAATATTCCTTCGATGCAAGGATAGTGAGACTTCATCTCACTATCAGGAAGGACCAGTCCCTGGAGAAGGACATCATGCTTAGTAGAGCAGAGGGTCATTGAAAGAGAGGAAGACCCTCAATGACATGGATTGACACAATGGCAGCAACAATAGACTCCAGCATAACGACAACTGTGCAGGACCAGGCACTCTTCCTTTCTGTTGTACACAGGGTCACTTTGAATTGGAACTGACTCAAAAGCCCCTAACAACAACATGCTAACATATCAGCATATATCACTTACCTTTTATTTCATCTCTATATTATTGATAAGGCCTTATTTGGACATTTTGGGCATTTGAACACTTTGCATATTTGAAACTATGTATATAATAAAACCTATTACAATCAAGTTGATTCCAGCTCATAGCTACTCCATGTGCTTCAAGGTAGATCTGCACTCCCCAGAGTTCTCAATGGCTATAATCGTATGGAAACAGATCACCAAGTCTTTCTTCCGCAGTGCAGCTGGGTGGATTTAAATTTTGTCAGCCTTTTGGCTAGCAGCCCAGAGAAAACTCTGAATCACCCAGGAACTTTATGTATATAAAAGGGAATATTATCCATGCACTTATTTCAGGGTAGTAAATGGCATACTACAATATATTTGTTAGAAATATGTGTTGGGTATGATAGTGTTGACAACTACAGGTCTAGGAGTTAGGCAGATGTCAGGAACAAGAAGGAATACATTGCTGTTCGGAACTATCTTACTCTTCTTATTAACAGACCTACAGTAAAGGTGTATAACCTGCCTTTCACCAGGCTTATCAGCCTTTAATACTACTAAAGTCCTATAAAATGGCATTGGGGGCAGCATCTGACCTCCTCTAACTTCAAAAGTGGGGAGAAGGATCAAGATCAACATTAACAGCCCAAGGCTGATTCCTATGAGGTGGAGGTCAGACATGCCTCCACCCTCCAACCCTTTTTTTACCAAATCTGACACCAACCATCCTTCCCATCTGCAAAAA
>NW_006921957.1:949252-962034 GCF_000298275.1 Orycteropus afer afer
AAAAAAAAAAAAAAAGACCTCATTGCCATAGAGTTTATTCCAACTCATGGAGATCCCATTTGTTACAGAGTAGAAATGAGCTCCATAGGTTTCTTGTCTGTAATCTTTATGGAAACAGATTGCCAGGGCTTTCTTCCAATAAACTGCCAGATGAGTTTGACCCACCAATCTTTAGGTTAATAGTCAAGAGCAAACTATTTGTGCCACCCAGGGGCTTTTTTGTTAGGTGCCATCAAGTTGGCTCTGATTCACAGTGGCCCTATGTACAAGAGAACAAAGCACTGCCTGGTCTTGCACTATTGTCACAATATTTGCTATACTTGAGCCCATCATCACAGCCACTGTGTCAGTCCATCTGTTTGAGGGTCTTCCCTTTTTTCCCTGACCCTCACTTTACCAAGCATGATATCCTTTTCCAGGGACCAGTTCCTTCTGACAACATAACCAAAGTACGAAAGATGAAGTCTGGCCATTCTCGCTTCTAAGGAGCATTCTGGCTGTACTTCATCCAAGATAGATTTGTTTATTCTTCTAGCAGTCCATGGTATTTTCAGTATTCTTTGCCAACACAATTCAATTGCATCAAATATTCTTCCTTCTTCTTTATTCATCATCCGGCTTTCACATGCATATGAGACTACTGAAAATACCACGGCTTGGGTCAGGCGCACCTTAGTCTTCAAAGTGACATCTTTGCTCTTTAACAATTTAAAGAGGTCTTTCACAGCAGATTTGCCCAGTGCAAATCTGATTTCTTGACTGCTGCTTCAATGGGTGATTGTGGAGCCAAATAAAATTAAATCTTTGACAGCTTCAGTATTTTCTCTGTTTATCATGATGTGGTTTATTGGTCCAGTTGTGAAGATTTTTGTTTTCTTCATGGTGAGGTCTAATCCGTACTGAAGGCTTTAGTCTTTGATTCTCCTAAGTCAGTGCTTCAAGTCCTTTTCACTTTCAACAAACAAAGTTGTGTCGTCTGCATATACACAACAACTTAACGCTCCAGTCGGATCCAACTCATTAGCGACCCCTCCTTGGGTTTCCAAGGCGATATCACTATGCATGTAGATTCCCCAATCTTCCTTCTGAGGAGTGGCTGGTGAGTTTGAACCTCCAGCCTTCTGGTTAGCAGTCAAATGCCTTAGGCTCTATGCCACCAGAACTCCCCATCTGCATATAGCAGGATGTTAATGAGCCTTCTTCCAATCCTGATGCCACATTCTTCTTCATATAGTCCAGCTTCTCGGATTATTTGCTCAGCACACAAATTGAATAAATATGGTGAAAGGATACAACCCTGAGGCACACCTTTCCTAATTTTAAACCATGCAGTATCCCCTTGTTTTGTTCAATTGACTGACTATATACAGGTTTCTCATGAGCACAATTAAAAGTTCTGGAATTCACATTTTTTGCAATGTTATCTATAATTTGTTATGATCCACACAGTCAAATGCTTTTGCACAGTCAATAAAACACAGGTAGAACCTGTATGGAAAGTGAATTTGCTCTGTAAACTTTCACCCAAATCACAATTAAAATTTAAAAATAATAATAACACAGGTAAACATTTTTCTGGTATTCTTTGCTTTCAGCCAAGATGCATCTGACATCAGCAATAGCTCTCATTCCTTGTCCTCTTCTGAATCCAGTTTGAATTTCTAGAAGTTTCCTGTCAATATACTGCTGCAACCATTTTTAATTATCTTCAGCAAAATTTTACTTGCATGTGATATTGTTATAATGGTGATAATGATACTGTTTGATAATTTCCACATTCTGTTGGATCACCTCTCTTTGGAATGGTCATAAATATGGATCTCTTCCATCCAGGGACTTCAGGGTCCCAATAAAACCCAATGCCATCGAGTCAATTCTGACCCTATGGGACAGAGTAGAACTGCTCCATAGAGTTTCCAACGGAGTAAATCTTTACGGAAGCAGACTGCCTTATCTTTCTCCTGCAGAGCAGTTGGTAGGTTCAAAGCACTGATCTTTTGGTTAGCAGCTGAATTCCTCAACCATGCACTACCAGAGCTCATTGGGGCCCAATGGCACCTATAATTCAGATTCTCTACCTGCTCCCCTAACAAGGACCACACTTAGATATTTCTTCTCCCCAAGCTGTCTGCCCTGGAGATGGGGAATCCTAGCAGTGACAGTTCATAGACTTGGAGAAGTGGCCCCTCCTCCATTCCACTCAACAATGTCCTTTGCCACTTGCTCAACCAGTGTTTTGTTTTTGTTTTTTTAAAAAAGAAAACAGTTGCTGTTGAGTCAATGCCAACTCATAGTGACCCCATGTGTTGCAGAGAGCTGTGCTCCATAAGGTTTTCAAGGCTGTGACTTTTCAGAAGTAGATCACCAGGTCTTTCTTCTGACGCACATCTGAATGGGGTTTAGTCACCAACTTTTTGGTTAGTAGTCAAATGCTTACTCATTTGCACCACCCAGGATTCCTTGTCACTTGGTACAAAAAGGGCATAGGGAAGGTGTCATCTGACCTCGTCTAACTCCACGAAGGGGAGACAGTATCACCATCAGCATCAACGGCCCAAGGCTAATTTCTATGAGGCAGAGGTCAGACATGCTGTCACCCTTGAACTTTTCTTTTTTTTAACCAACTCTGATACCCACTGTCCCTCCCACAGCACTCTCTACTTCTCTGCTGGGTTCAATAATTCATTGCAATGGCCACACAGAACTCACAAACAATACTCATGATGATGAGGTTTATTAGGGAAGTAACAGGTTACAATCCAGGATCAGTAACACTCAGGACACAATTCTGCTATCAGGACAGCCTCCCCTAAGCCATGCCCATAGGCACAGCTCTCTTTGGCCCCCACCCCCTCAGCCTGGCCTCTGCTCTGCTCAGGCAGAGCTCTTTTAGCTCTGCCAATGGGTGCCCAAGGAGGCACTCTACTCCACCAGCAAGGCTGCTGTTGGAAGGCACTCAGCTTTCTTGCTCCGTGAGCTGGGAAGCCCACTGCTCTGTCTCATGCCGGTCTCTTGGTTCTGCTGCCATCTCTCACTGTCTCTCGCCATCTCCAGTGTCCTTCGCCTGTCTCAGCAGTGCCTCTCTGTGTCTCCTGAGTCAAGAAGGTTCAGCACAAAGATCTCCATCCAAAGGGCACACTCCACTCCTGGTTCTTCTTTCTTGACAGTTGTGAGATCCTCCTTTCTGCTTCTGGGATGGGGTATTTTCGGTGCAGTGAGATGGCAAAACTGATCAGTGCTCACAATAGGGTTCCATACACCTTATTTGCACAACCCACCCCTACATGGGTGCCATGTACCTTATTTACATTATTACAAGCTATCCAGTCCCTTTAGTGGGCCTCTAGCACTTCACATTTGCATAGTCATTTGGTGGGAGTTAAAAGGACTATGGCTAGAAAGGACATATTAAGTAAATCACTACATCACACTTCCTCAATCAAGGCTACTGCTTTTCCCAGGGCCTCACTAGGTACCCACCCCTCTCTCTTTATTCATTTTCCTGTAGCCCCTATAGCTCTGAAGAATTGGCATTTCATGAGCCTAAGATGAAATGTAAGACAGGCAGTGCAAGCTTCCCCACTCTTCTTCTCAGGCACGTGCCCCCTAGAATATCCTCCAGGCTGGGCAGGTCTGGTTTCAGCCTAGGCTGTAGCTAGGACCTGGCTGGCTGGAGTTGGCTGTCAAAGCAACACAGTCTCACTCTCCATCCCCGCTGGATGAGAGCTGGCCACTTCCCTGAGTTTCAAAGCCATTCTTTGCATTAACCATCCTCTCTTAGGCTACATGGTATCGTATTTGTCCTGGAAAACAGAGGAGCAGAAACAGAGGAGGTCTTCATTTGGATTCCGAGCACAAGGAGCCTCCCTCAAGTCCCCACTTGAACCTTCTCTGAATTTCCCTGGTTTATCATGTTGCCTGCATGTGAGTGGGCCACACTGGGCTGCTCCTGCTCCCCCTCTGACAGCCTTGAGGCCAGTCTCTGCACATCACCGCATCCCAAATAAACAGAATTCCAACTGCAAAACAAGAGATAGATAATGTGAATTTTACGGAGGGTTTTGCAAGATGACAGAGCTGTTACAATGCTCCGTGCAAGCTCCTTCCACCAAGTTCCTTTCCCCACAACAGCTGCCACATCCCTCCCTTCTCTCTCCAGCCTTTCTTCCTTGTCCTTTCTTTCCATGGAGGCTCCAATATCCTCCGCCACACTCCTTCAAAGTCAGTGTAAAATCCAATCATCCCTAGCCAGGCAAAGTCCACCAATGGCTCACCCAGCACTCCCTGGGAGGCCTTGGTTCGCCTCACAACCTTCTGCTCAGTAAATACTTGTGGTCTTCAGCCAAGATAAATGAGTGGGCTATTTGCTTGTTTTCTAGAGTCTCTTCTGGCTCAAGCCCAACCCCCATTGTGCCCTCTGCCTCTCTTTCTCATCTTGCTTTCTAATCTGCTGCTTTGCTTTAAAAAAAAAAAAAAAAGCTGCCATTGAGTTGTGTGTGTCAGAGTAAACTATGCCCCACAGGGCTTCAGTGGCTCATACTTTTGAAGTAGATCACCAGATTTTTCTTCCAAGATGCCTCTGGGTGGACCAGAATGTCTGAGATGCAGTGAATTACTTAATATGGCCTTTCTAGCTATAGTCTTCACAATACCCACCAAATGACTGGGTAAGACTATACAAATGTGAAGCACTTGAGGCCCACAAGGGGATCAGATAACTTGCAAGTAATGTAAACAAGGTGCATGGCAACCTCGTGGGGGTGGGACCATGCAAATAGGGTGTATGGAACCTTAGTGTGGGGATTGGTCAATTTTGCCATCCTGCTAGGCTTAAAATGAGCCATCTTAGAGACAGAAAGGGGTGGGGGGAGCTCACTACCATCAAGAAAAAAGACCCAGGAGTGAAGTGCATCCTTTGGACCTGAGATCCCTGCATTAAACCTCCTTGACCCATGAGACAGAGAGAGAGCTCTAACACTTTATTGAGACAGCTAGAAGCAGCAGCAGAGAAATGGCAGCAGCAGAACCAGGAGACCCAGCAGGAGAGGACAGAGAGGGCTTCCAGACCCACCAAGCAAGAAAGCTCTTTGGGCAGGAGGCTTGCTAATGAAATGTGGTGCCTCTGAGCACACAGTGGAGCAAATTTTGCCAAAGCACAGAGCTATAGCTGAGTGCCTTCAGGAGGAGGCTTATTGGTGTAATGGATTGCCTCTAGGCACTTATCAGCAGAGATAAAAGAGCTTTGTAACACTTGCCTGAGTAGGGCAAAGGCCAAGGGACTGCAGGGCTTAGAGGCTGAGAGCCAGAGAGAGATGTGCCTGTGGCATTGCTGAGAAGAGGTTGTCCTGGTTGAAGAACTATATCCTGAGTCATTTCTGATCCTGAATTTTATCTTGTTACTTCTCTAATAAACCCCATAATCGTCAGTATTGTCTGTGAGTTCTGTGTGGCCATTGCAGTGAATTCTTGAACCCAGCAGAGAAGTATGGAGTGCCATGGGAGGGATGGTTGCTGTCAGAATCAGTAAACAGGTTGGAAGGTGGTGGCATGTCTGACCTCTACAACCTAGGACATTAACCATTTGCACCACCCAGGGACTTTGCTTAGGAATTTCTTGCCTGTTCCAGCCTAGCTCTTCAGGTGCTCTTTCCTCCAGGACCTCTCCTCAATGCTAGCCCAGCCCAGAGGGTATCCTCGGTAGTCACCAAAGCTTTTGGTTGTACCCTAAGACTAAGGTAACTTTTGAGGAAGCTGACCTTAGATGGCTTTTCATATTTTGGGGCTCTCTGCCCCATGATAATTCTCCAATGGAGAGATGATACACGGACTCGATCAAATCATCTTGCCCTTCTTTAAACTGGACCTGAAGATCTGTTTAGGGGTAGAGCCCCCAGTCCAGTTTCATGTATTGAGCAGCTAGCTATGCCTCTGGAGTGAGGTTGCCCAGATGTCCAGCTCCCTGGCTGTATTGAAAGGTCAGGCACAGGCTGAAGCACCCCTTGCTGGGTGTGCAATGCTGTCAGCATTTGCTGGTCCAGTTTAGAGGCTACAACTCCCACAGCCACACTGGGAAGTCTGGTTGCTGTGGAGGGACTCACCAGGACCTATGCCAGCACCTGAACCTTCTGCCTGAACTCCCAGTGCTTCCACTATTCCATGTTTCTGACTCCCACTTCCCAAAAGGAGCCGCCTGAGTGGCTGCTCTGCCTGCTTCAGTCCTTCCACAAGAAAGGTGGTGTTCACCAAACTCTTTTCCCATAGGTAGAGTCTACCATAAGAGGCCCTTCATTGCCACAATCCATACACATTTGTGTGGCAGAAAATGGGGAAGGTTTCATGCCACAAAGCTCTAGGCTGTTCTGGATTGTTTTGGAGGCTGTCTGGCTCTTGTTGGAGCCTAAGGATGCCAGGAGACCCACCTATTCCAATGGACTGACCTTGCCACCCCAGAGACAAACTAGGGAGTAACATCTGGCTCAGGCCAGGGGATGACTGAAGGGTATTCTGATTACAGTTCTACCTTTCCTGAGGCCTTGCCTATTGGCAAAGGAGCTCTGGTGGCATAGTGAATAAAGCATTTGGCTGCTAACCAGAAGGTTGGTGGTTCAAACCCACAAGCTGCTCCATAGGAGGAAGATGGGGCAATCTACTCCCATAAAGATTTACAGTCTTGGGAACCCAATGGGGATTACTATAAGTCAGAATTAACTTGATGGCAGTGGGTTTTTGTGTGTGTGTGTGGTTTTTTTTTTTTTTTGCCTATTAATAATCTGACCTGCTTCACCTCCAGCTCCCCAAGTCTGTCCTGAGGGCTCTGACCCCAACCCTGATTTGAGGTGCCTGTGGTTGCTTCCCTTTTTCTCCTTTGTCCTTTATTAAGAGCTGGAATGCAGGTGGTTCTTCTAAACCCTGGAGGGTCTAAGATTGTTCAAGAAAATTTGGCTAACTTTTTCCCACATCAACTGGCTTTAGCCATTTCAGATTCAAATGTTTCACTCCAACTGTTTCTAGAGCCGGCACACACATATGAAAGCACATCCTGCTCCTGGTGATCTGGGGTTACAAACTCAAATGCAGGAACCTGGCACCTTGTCTCCATGTCCACCCTTGGTAACAGAGCCATGAGCTCAGAGGACTGGAGAAGCAATAGCTTTGGCAGGTGAGAGTCTGACTGGGGCTTGTTCCTCAGAAGCAAACCCTGAAAGGATTTGAATGCAGGTGACTTAAGAAGTGTTCCTAGGGATCAAATTGACAACAGCAATTCAAAAGCTCAGATGGTAAATTTAGGGGGTAGTGAGTTTATGTTAATGAAGGAAGAACAATTCAGAAAAAGAGGATGAGAATGGTTGTGCAGTTTGAAGAATGTAATTAATGTCATTGAATTGTATATGGAGAAGTTGTTGAATTGGGTATGTATTTCACTCTATATTTTCAACAACAAAGGAGTTTAAAAAAAAAGAACTGTTCCAGGAAAACCAGTAGGAAAGTAAGGAAGAAGGACAGGAAAGGAAAGGAGCCAAGTAAGGTAAGATATTGAGCAGAGTCCTGTGGAGGGTAACTTTAGCTTCAAACCACAAGGGGCTTTAGGATGGTGTAGGTGACCCCTCAGAGTCGTCTTAATCAGAACCCCACCCCCTTTCAGTCATTGGTTAAAGTTGCCCCCACCCCACATAAATTCCCAGCCACAGCACCTTCTGTGTATTTACTTAAAATGGGTTCCGGGAGTCTGACTGAGTCCCTGACAAAGAGACATGAGGGCAGGTTGTTGGGGATGGAGGCACTTGGGGAGCTGGTACGCAGAAATGAGTCAAAGGGATATGGGCAGAGCAAGACCAGTCAGCTCGAGTCTCTGTATAGTTATTCCTCAATGTAAACTCCAAACATCTGAGACCTGCTACTTTGTCATACTTCTCTGGCATATTCTAGCCCTTGCTTGCTCCATAGTCTGTCCCCTGACATCTACTCAACAGCAGGTAAAACAGGACTGGGCCTCAAGCCTACTCCCAGCTGCTCCCCTCTCCATGAAAGGATACAGCCCCTTAAAAAATTATATGTCTGTTGAGGCTGGAGTTCTGTTTTTCCCTCATAAAGGAGCACACAAATTCTTTCTATATGAAGAGTAGCAAGGGCTTGGGGCATACCATGTGCCCCACAGAGCAGGCAGCCTCTAACAGATGGGGGTGTCTGTCCTGGGCAGAATCATTCCATAATCCATCAAATGACTGACTGGTGGGTTTCCCTGTGTCTCTATGGGGTGCTGAAAATTGACCCTATGCTTCAGCACCCACACTTTCCACCCACCATCACCACTTTGGAAGGTACTCATCCCTCCCTCATGGTTCTTTGCCTCTTCCTTGTCCTCTGATGTGTTGTCCAATATATCAGTCAGGATGCATAAAAGAAAAGCAGACACATGCCAGGTAGTTCAATTCAGTTATAGAAGTTTTAGAAGAGGTGAAACAGCAAACAGGGGAATTTGAAACAACTCAAAGACTAGTAATAGCAGAAAGCCACTGCCACTTCCAGGGCTGGAGGGACAAAGGATTCAGAATGTGTTCCCAGAGTGCAGGAACTGAGGCTGCCTGGGGGGAGTTGAGATCCCAGAGGGAATGGTGCCAGTGGGAGATGGAACCAAGTAGAGGACATAGCCACTGTCAGGGACAGTGTACAAAGAAGGGAAGTTCTCCCTCCTCTGACCCTCATTATTCCACCAGTGTCTTTTATTGACCAAACCTACCTAGAAAACAGTTTGCAAGGTAGGCTGGGAAATGCAATCTGAAGAGTCAACTCCTGAGATACACTGAGCAGGGGAAGATTAAGGATGAACCTGAGGACAAATGGCACATCTGGATGCCATGGTAGAGAACTCTGCTGTCTACAGATTAAGCGTTGTAAACGGGAATTCCCATGTCCCTATGTCTCCAAGGTTGTCTTCATGAAGAGGTATAGGTATCTCACCTGACCTGGGGTCCAGGTTTCACGGGGCTCCTATTCCAAAGGGTCACCAGTTAACAATACCCCCCCCTCCTCATCCTCACCATCCATCTCCTATCCACTTTTCACCAACAGAAAGGACTGGCTTCTCTTTGGCCTCAGTTGGGGCATTTCCTGCTGTCAGCTGGCCATGGAAATGATGGTCAATGTCTTCAGATAGATGGATTCCTATCTCTTTGGCTTGACCTTGGGTGAAAGGTTGTTTGGATACACCATCTTAACTGCCCTGGGCTCCACCTCCATGCTATAAATTGTCAAGGATCTTCACCAGGCTCTTATCAGATATGTTGTTGTTGTTGTTGTTATGTGCCGTCAAGTCAAACCCGACTCATAGCGACCCCTCCTTGGGTTTCCGAGGCAGTATCACTACGGAAGTAGGATTGCCCAACCTTATCAATTCTAACCTATTGCCTGCCTACTGGTGGCAACCAAATCCATTGTAAAATCCAATCTCCATTCTACAGCCCTGGCTCTGTACCTGGGTGAATTAATAAGAAATTTTTCAGTTGCATTGAAAAGGATATCTATTCAAGCTGCTTTAAGTAAAATAGGGAATTTATTCAAGCTGCTTTAAGTAAAATAGGGAATTTATTGATTCATTAATTGAAAAGTCACAAGGGCAGCTAGCTTCAGGCTCAGCAGGATCCAGGTGCTTAAACAAGAGGTTGGTCATCACCTGTTTTTGTAAATAAAGCTTTATTAGAACACAGTCACCCTCATCCGTTTACATATTGCCTATGACCACTTCCACCCTATGAGAGCAGAACTGAGCAGTTGCAACAGAGACCTTATGGTCCACAAAGCTGAAAATATTTATTATATGACCCTTTATAGAAAAAGTTTGCCAACTCCTGGCTTAAACAATATCATTAGGATCTATATTTATCTCTTACTTAAAGGTTGTTGCCAGTACCCCACACCCTTGCCCTCTAAACTACAAAGACAGAGTGAGTGAGGTGTGATTCTACAAGTGCAAATTGGAGGATGGTCACCAGGAGAAGGATAAATGGCTTCTGCAGGCCAAAACAACAGATGTCTGCTCTACAGGCTCTGCTTTGTTTTCTGTGCAGTGTTATACTGAGCCACCACGGTGACCAACCCACAAGCCACCTGGAGTTTATCCTTCAGCTTGGTGGCATACTGAGTAAGAATGGCCCTTGTTGTCAAGCCCAAAACAGAGATCAATAAGCACAATAGAGTTCAGTCAGCAGCACTGTTACTAAGGCAATGTATGCATTAAGCATCTGTGTACCAGCTCCACTGTCCTTTCTGATCTCCACAGAGCATTCCAAGAACATTTAATAAAGTTATGTTCAATCTTTTGGGTTGGGAGTGGTCCTAGTTTTGCCAATTGAAATTCTGCCTAGTAAAATGATTCTTAAAATCTCTTGGTGAGACTGTACAGACAGAAAACCAATAACAGCCTTGCCACAGAAGATGCTGGTTGATCACTGATGGGATATCCCTGGACATGGCGAGGAGGTATGTCATCCAGATTTTGACTGTACAGTTTCAGAAGACAGTCTCTAAGAGCATGCCACTCTAAGTCATCTCAGATAGGCTGGTTGGAGAGCTATGTTGTCCATGTGATGCACTGGGCGCAGGTGTTGCATTTTATTTGGATGTCCTCTGCCATCTTGGGCCGGAGGAACAATGCCCTAATTAGCCCCAGCATCTGTTCCCTCCCCAAGGCCCAAAATCATCGTGCATGGACGTCAGTGCCAGGGGCTGGGAGAAGCAATCTTTTTGGAATAGTACCAACTGCTTCCACAGTCCATTTATGAGGCACATCGAATCCTGTGCAATCCCCAACAATTAGTGGTGATTCTGTCATTCCAAGAGCAGGACATTTAAGTCTTAAAAGAAGCTTCATACCTGTCCTATCATGAGGACCCATTTCTTCCCCTTCAACATCAATCAGAATTCAACACCTTCTTAGAAAATCTTTTTGCTGACTCCCCATTTCATCTGGTGCAGGGGAGGTAGATTTGGGGTATATAATTTAAGACTGTAAGTATAACTGCTGCAGGTTCCACAGGCTGTCAGCCAAGTCTTTTTTCCAGGCCCCTCTGCCAGTCCAAATGGACTACACTTCCTCGTTAAAGATAGTTTCTTTGTAAAACAGAATGTGATCTTTGTAACATAGTGTCTACATCTTCAGAGAAGATGATAACAATCCAAGTGCTATCCAAGATGATAGCAATCCAAGTGGCATACTCTTAGAGACTCTCTTCTGAAACTGTACAGTCAAAATCTGGATTCTCCCCATGTCCAGGGATATCCCATCAAGGATCAACCAGCATCTTCTATGGCAAGGCTGTTACTGGTTTTCTGTCTGTACACTGTCACCAAGAAAGAGATTTTAAGAATCATTTTAGCAGGCAGAATTTCAATTGGCAAAACTAGGACCACTCCCAACCCAACTGAAGCATCTACCCAGCATGGCTCATAATATCCAGTGTAGTACTGTTAAGAACATGAGAGTGTTCTACACTCAAATTCTTTAAATATATTCATTTTTTTAAAAATTAATTATACTGAAAATATACATAACAAAACATATACTCACTGACATCGAGTTGATTCTGACTCATGGTAACCTTCACTGGGTTTCCTAGGCAGTAAATCTTTACAGAAGTAGATTGCCCCATCTTCAGTAACCTTAAATGTATTCTTGATAATCCACTTCTGCATTAATTCTAGTTTGTAATGAGGTATTGGGCCTCAATACCAGATGGGCTTCGATGAACAAATGTCACAACTTTATTATTTCTATTGATCCACTATAACATAATTTTCATATTTTCCTAACAAAGGTTGTTTGTCTGCTTGGCATCCCTTCTAAAAGAAGGGAACCATCTCTCCTCAGTTTGTGTGGTTTAGGGTAGCAATGATCCCCAGTCACTTCCCACTTCTAGGCCCAAGGTAGATATATGGCATAGCCCTGCAAATCAGACTATTCTATTTCTCTAGCCATAACGATTTGCCCAGGGATAAGCACAGGACCAAGCGGGGCCAATCATAATCTTTCCTGGGCCTTTTTTTAAATCAAAAAATATTCCCTCATCCTCTGGAATAGCAAGCTGGAATTACCCACGGCCATTTTCACTGTGTCATAGATTATTCTCTTGCAGTAGAAGAGAATGAGGCAATGCAAGTCAAAGTATAAGCAGAGATGAGAAAGAGCATGAGAGACAGAGATTAGCTTGATGGAAAAAGAATTTTGATGAACATTATTTGAGCCCTTGGACCAAACATTTCTGAATATATACCCTTTTAAGTAGATATTCTATACTGACAGGGAACTGCCAGAAATTCCAGCTGGACTCAGAAGAGGACATGGAACAAGGGATATCATTGCTGATGTCAGATATATCTTGGCTGAAAGCAAAGAATGGCAGAAAGATGTTTACCTGTGTTTTGTTGACTGTGCAAAGGCATTCGACTGTATGGATCATAACAAATTAATGGATAATATTACAAAGAATGAGAATTCCAGACCACTAAACTGTGCTTATAAGAAACCTGTACATAGACCAAGAGACAGTCATTTGAACAGAACAAGGGGACAGTGTGTGGCTAAAAATCAAGAAAAGTGCACATCAGGGTTGTATCCTTTTACTGTATTTATTCAATCCACATGCTTAAACAAATAATCGAAAAGCTGGACTATAAGAAAAAGACAGCAGCATCAGGATTGGAGGAAGACTCATTAATAACCTGTGATATGCAGATGACACAACCTTGGCTGGTGAAAGTGAAAATGACTTGAAGCACTTACTGATGAA
>NW_006921957.1:974454-977581 GCF_000298275.1 Orycteropus afer afer
TTGAACCACCAGTCTTCTGGTTAGTAGTCAAATGCCTTAGGCACTATGCCACCAGAACTCCCTCATTACCATTAAAATGAAAACCAAATGCACTGCCATGGAGTGGGATCCGACTCATAGTTTCCAAGGTGCTATCACTGTGGAAGCAGATTGCTCAACCTTCCTTCTGATGAGTGGCTGGTGGGTTTGAACTTCCAGCCTTCTGGTTAGCAGTCAAGTGCCTTAGCCACTATGCTACCAGAGCTCCATTAGAGAAATGCAAATCAAAACAACAATGAGATACCATCTTGACCTAGCACTAGTAGCAAAGTTCAACGAGACAGAAAATAACAAATGCTGGCAAGGATGTGGAAAGATTGGGACTCTCATACACTGCTGGTGGGACTGTTAAATGATAGAACCACTGTGGAAAGCAGTATGGCGATTCCTTACAAAGTTGGAATTAGAAATGTCATTTGACCCAGCAATTCTATTACTAGGTTGTAGTAGTTAAGTTTGTGTGTCAACTTGGCTGAGCCTGGTTGAGTGACTAGGCAGCTGGATGTAGTATTCTCCATGATGAGACTGGTAATCAACTCCATAGTGGAATCTACTGTGAGCAGCTAAGTAGCTGCCTAGAGATGTGGTCTGCTTCCTGTATATAAGGGGAAGCCTTGGGGATAATCTCTAGCTTATGGCACACTTGAACCTTGCATGTAGCCTTGTCGTTGTTCAGCAGCCTGCCATGCTCTGCCGATCCTGGGACTTTCAACGGACTTGAATCAATGATCTACTCTGTTGTCTGGTAACATCAGGACTGTGCCATTTGATTTGTCGGCCTTGGGCTTGTTAGCCCCAGCAGCCAGTAGCTGCCTGAGTGAAGAGATGCCTCTAGCTTCAGTGGGCTGGGATCAAGAGGCAGAGCTGAAGCCCAAGGTCAAGGGGCTTTCACACGGCCCCTGGAGCCTGGCACTTTGAACTTGGACTTCTAGCCTCCCAAACTGTAAGAGAATAAACTCTTGTTTGTTCAAGCCATCCCATTTGTGGTATATTTTCTTGTCGGAACAGTACTAGGTAACCAGAACATAGGTATGTATCCTAAAGTGAGAGCCAGCACAAGAACAGATACATACACACCCATGTTCATTGCAGCACTATTTACAATAGCAAAAAGGTGGAAACAACCTAGGTGCCCATCAAGAGAAGAATGGATAACTCAACTATGGTACACACACACACACAATGGAATACTATGCAACCCTAAAGAATAACGTGAAATCAGCAAAACACCACATAACATGGATGAACTTGGAGGACATTATGCTGAGTGAAATAAGTCAATCACAGAAGGACAAATATTGTATTAGTCCATTACTGTAAAAAGTCAAGGAAAGGTTTATATATGGAAGAAAATTTTCTTTGTTGGTTACCAGGGGTGGTGACTGGAACTAGATGGTGCTGGACTACCACTGTCAACCACTCAAAGGGGGATCTCTGTAGGAGATCCTGGATAGAGTAGAAGAACAATGTGGAACAAAACTCAAAATCATTTAAAACAAAAACAAAAAAAAAGGGACCAGTTTTACTGGTCTGATAGAGCCTAATGGAACCACTGAGGCCATTGCCTCTAGTTGCCCTTTAGGTCTGGAATTGAACCCACTCCTGTGACTTCCAGCCAAATAAAAGACAGGCATATGAGCTGGACATTTACAATAGGTAGATACACTCCTTGGAGAGATCAATCATGGGAGAATAGAAGGGTTGTGTATGCACAGGGAGACAGCTCAGGGGGCAGGAGTGCATGGAGGGAAGGATATAGGGAAGAGGTAACTCTCAGGAGGAAGTGGGAGACGAGCTGTTGCATTGTGGGAGATTGCAGTCAATGTCATGAGACTAAATGTATGTGAGCTGCTGTATGGAAAGTGAATTTGTTCTGTTAACTTCCACCCAAATCACAATAAAAATTAAAGAAAGAAAGAAATCGGGCATCATACTGCATTGAGCAAGTCTGCTGTGAAAGACCTCTTTAAAGTGTTAAACAGCAAAGATGTCACTTTGAAGACTAAGATGCACTTGACCCAAGCCATGGTATTTTCAATAGCCTCATATGCATGTGAAATCTGGACAATGAATAAGGAAGAACAGAAGAATTGATGCATTTGAATTGTAGTGTTGGTGAAGAATATTGAAAATACCATGAAATGACAGAAGAATAAATCTGTCCTGGGAGAGATACAGCTGGAATGCTCCTTAGAGGAGAGAATAGCTGGAATTCCATCTATCATACTTTGGTCATGTTGTCAGAAGGGACCAGTCCCTGGAGAAGGATATCATACTTGGTACGGAAGAGGGTCAGTGAAAAAGGAGAAGACCCTCAACGAGATGGAATGACACAGTGGATGTATGATGGAGTCAAGCATAACAAAGATTGTGATGATGATGCAGGACCAGCCACTTTCTATGGTACATGGGGTTGCTTAAGTGAGAACCAACTTGACAGCACCTAACAACACCAACACCACCACCCTTTGAGGACTTCTCAAATATTATAAGCCTCTAATTTTTTATTTTATCTTTGTTTAAAATTATCATTGAAACTAGAGGTTTCAATAGCAATAAATGAAGGATCTTGAGAGAATGAGAAGTTATTGACAGAGGGCTTTTAAGAATGCAAAGCAGTAGGCTGGATAGAATCTTTTTTGTGGCAACTATTACAAAGTAAATTGAAAGGTACAAAAAAGACAGAGAGTGAATACTAGCCAAATAGAGTTAAGATCTTATTTCAAATTAAATTTATTCTTATTTTGTGTCTTGTCATTATGATATTGAGTAGTTTGTATGTAAGAAGCTCTCCTGTAATATTTTACTCTAACCACAGTGGTTTATTGCTTTATAACCCTTAACCTTGAGACTATGATGCTTGTTTATTGTAGAAAATTATATTTACTCATTGTGTATTTGTTATAGGAAATTGAACTTTACATCAACCTTGTAATATTTAACCCGCTGTGTATGACTTCAGTGTTCTTATTTAATCCAACCAGCAGTTTAAGAATGGCATATTTTCTTGGAGCTAGGAAAAAGTATTTGTAAGTTTTTCCTTCTTGCATAAGCTATGCAAGAAAAACAAATACTGGTTACAGTAGAT